>NC_066584.1:338282518-338593998 GCF_024323335.1 Lathyrus oleraceus | reverse complement strand
CATGTGAATGTCTTTTATTTTGTGATGTGAATTGCTTGATTTGTGCCTTGCTGGAAATTTGAAATATGCTTGATTGTTTGAATGTGATGCAAAATGTGACATGTTGTACCAATTCTTTTGTGAAATGCTCAATAATTGTCCAATTGCCATGAAATTTAATATGCTGATTCCCAACATGTTGCATGATTTGTGAGATTTTGTTTGGCATTTTTAGCATTTTCCATCTCTGTTTTAGGACCATGAATGTATGTTGTGACAATGTGTGTCACACAATTTGATGTTGCTCTTGTTCATTTTCATATACATGTCAATTGAGATTTTCTGATTCCAATTTTTTGCATGATGCTTGTGTTTGACATGTTGTATGCACATAAAAATTTCCATGGTTATTTGATTCATTTCTGTTTTAATATGGAATTTTCATTCTTGAGGTCCAATTGTGTGCTTTGTAATTGCCTTTGCCTTATCTTGTCTAATTGATGGATTGCCTTATGATTTGGATTTGATCCTTTTTAGGACATGTTCTTGCTTGAATAAATATGCTTCATGTTGAATATTGGATGCTGTTTTGACTTTTTGCTTTGCCTTTGACCCTAGTCTTGGTACTAGTGGTTTGCACTCATCTTTTGAGCTCTGTATTTCAGGTTCAAGCTATTAGCTCTAGTGGTTGATGCAATCTCATGACTTGAGATGCAAATTTGCTTTGTCCACTGACCTTTGTTGTGTTGTAGGTTCCTTGGTGATGAACTCACTTGAGTTGTTGACTTGCCTTGTGTGCATATTGGTTGTAACACTGTTGTGTCTGATTGATTTGTCTGAATGTGAATATTGACTTGTTTGACTTTCTTACAGGTACTTTAGTTGCTTTAGCTCATTGCTTGAGCTGTGCTTTGCTTGTGGTTGGCATACCACCTAGGTAATCATCCTCTAACTCCATGTAGTCTGGAAGCCCTGTCGTTCTTTTGGCAGGCATTTGGCTGAAGTCCTCCTTAAGAGGCAATGTTTGTGATTGTTTACTCATTGTGCCATGTTACTTAAGTCCTCCTAAGTGAAGAGGCAATTGGCAGATAGAAGGGACTAGCAGTCAGTCCCCTGCTAATCGTTTGAGTCGTTCATTATGCTCGCACCACGTGCTGAGGCTCTTGAACCTAACCCAAGATCCTTGTATATAGAGTCAGTCAAGTGGAGTAGGGTCCCTCATTCTGGATCCCCACGTTTTCATTGATTGAAGCTCACCCAGGCCCGGGTTAAGAGCTATGAGGTCCAATCCTCATTACCTTTCATCTGCTCACCCTGACGGTCAATTTCAGTGGTTAAGAGCCCTCAGATACCCTTCCAATTGGCTTGTTTGTCGAGGTTGATATGACCCCTTGACTAAAGCCCGACTTGTTTGTCGAGGTTGATATGACCCCTTGACTAAAGCCTTACCCGGATATTTGAGCCCCCTTGTTGGTGTGTTTACTTCATGTTATATGTTTGTGTGTGGTGATTGTATCCCCTTAGGTTTGCTAGACTTCGCATAGTCTCTCATTTGCATGTCAATTAAGGTAGCACGGTTCCTTCATCTAGGACTTCCTTTCTTGCGTGAGCTTTCCTAAAACACAAACAAACGTTACCTTCTCTTAAGGACACGTTAACTCCTTCTACTACAGGTGAGTAAGTCTCCCAAGGTCGAGCATCCGGTAGATTGCGTAGTGACGTTGTTCATCTAAAAAACACAAAACAAATAGAAATAGTTTAGTCGAACTACGACAACTCTGATTCTCATGTCCAGATGAGATACGTAGGCACGAGATGCGATGTCTTATCGAGTTTGACTGACGACTAACTTTGATCCTTTTCTCTCGCCCTCGTTGCGATCGATATCCTCCTTTTCTCTCGCCCTCGTTGTGATCGAGATCCTTCTTTTCTCTCGCCCTCGTTGCGATCGAGACCTTCCTTTTCTCTTGCCCTAGTTGCAATCGAGACCCTTCGTCTTTTCGTGTGTGTTTGTTAGGAGTCAGATGTAAGACCATTGATTGGCTATCTGTTTCCCATTTCTTTTGCGGAGTTGGATGTAAGACCAGCGATTGGCATTCCGTTTCCTATTTGCGTTTGTTTGTTCGGAGTCAGATGTAAGACCAGCCATTGGCAGTCTGTTTCCAGTTGTGTGTTTGCTCTGACGCCTCCGCGTCTTTGGTTTAGCGTTTTGTTTCGGCGTGTGTTAGTCGAGCTACGAGTGCTCTGATTCTTACTCTGGTTAGAGGAGATACATATGCATAGGATGCGATGTCCTAGCGAGCACGTTCCCCATTTCCCCGAACTACGTCGACTCTGATGTTTGTGTTTGACAAACTATGTAGGCCCAGGATGCGACATCCTGCCGAGTCCGCTTTCTCCATCTTCTTTCATCCTGTGTTTCATTCCAGTGTGTGTGCATTCTTTGAGCAGTTACTCAGCAACCTTATTTTATTCTTTCTGAGCGTGGATCCCGTCGAGTACGACGGACGTGAGGGGGTGCTAATACCTTCCCCTTGCGTAACCGACTCCCGATCCTAGCAATCTCTGGTCGTAAGACCAATTCCTTTCCCTTTTCCAGGTTTACTTCGAGCGTTTCCTTTCCCTCCTTTGGGATAAATAACGCACGGTGGCGGCTCTGTGTCTTTTCCCGCCAGTTGTTTTTTCGCGCATGCGAAAGCTGGCGACTCCACTAGGGAATCAAGAGAAGTTGACCTCTTGCTGGTCCATCTTCCCTAAGCGAGTCAATCCTAGCGCTCTTTAGGATAGTTTTGGTTGCTTTTACTGCTTTATTTATTGCATTCATTATTATGCTGTGATTGTATAGATTTGCATGTATGTTTGCATGCATCATATTATCATTGTGCTGGTTGTGTATCTGTTTCTCTGTTGGGTGGGGATCAAAAGAGGTAAAAGGCCCAATACCCAGGCTATGAGTGAACTTTAGGACACCTAGGAATAGAGTGATTCATGGGAAGCGGGTGATATGGCGCCACTTAATGGAACATGATATCACGAGCAGTTCAGATTCTGATGGGGTATTATCGTTGCATACATCTGGTGTGCATATGATGATATTCTTGAAAGGATTGTTTATCCTGCGTTTCTCTTGACCTTACCTTGGCCTAGATGACACCCGTGAGTGGGGCGGGAATGAATCATTACAGGTACTGTTGGTGACTTGATCTGTTGGTGACCGTGTCCTGTTGGTGACTTCTGTTTGGGTCCTGTTGGTGACTTGGTTCAGAAGTATGGGTTCCAGATGACTTTGGCCTGTGGTTTTCAGTTCCGTGTTCATGCCAAAGTTCTGAACCTGTGCCTTGTGATACGCAGCCAACCAGTCATGGTCTCATCATTTGCATCATAGCATGTTTATTTTCAAAAAAAAATAATGCAAAAAAAAAGGAAAAAAAAAATAAAAAAAAGCTAACTTGCACATGCATATCATTTTTCAGGTTCATTCGGGAGTCTGTTCATATTGAGAGATGGCAGCCATTCCAGAGTTGAAGAGGAAGATTTGCACCTACAGCTTTTACCGTGAGTCGTTGACATCTTTGGAAGAATTGAGTAATCTTGTGACCGGTTGTAATCAGAAGGTGTTTGATGATCAGTATGGGGATATTCTGGCATTGTTGAAGATGGTGGTTGATCCGGTACCTTTGCAGACTCTCTTGCAGTTCTATGATCCAGAGCTCCGTTGTTTTACCTTTCAGGACTACCAGTTAGCGCCCACTCTTGAAGAGTATTCCATCCTCATGAATGTCCGAATCAGATACCAAGTACCCTTCCTAGATGTGCCAAAGGAGGTGGATTTCAGAGTTGTTGCTAAGGCTCTCTGCTTGAGCATCAAGGAAGTGAGTGACAATTGGAAACCAAGTGGTGATGTTGTGGGTTTGCCTTTGAAGTACCTGGTGAGGATGGCTAAGGAAGAAGCAAAGAAAGGAAATTGGGAAGCTTTCAACACTCAGTTGGCCGTCATGATTTATGGAGTTATTCTGTTCCCTAGTATGCCTAATTTTGTGGACCTTGCAACAATCATTATTTTCACCGGAGGAAACCCGATTCCTACTTTGTTAGCTGACACTTATTATGCTATACACAGCAGGCATGGTAAGGGTGGAGCTATCAGGTGTTGTCTCCCGTTGCTACTCCAATGGTTCTTGTCTTTTCTACCAACCAGTGGACCGTTTGTGGATACTCAGAGTACCCATAAGTGGACTCAGAGGATTATGTCACTTACCTCTTATGATATCAAGTGGCAAGCTTACAGGATGAATGTACGCAAAGTCATTATGAGTTGTGGAAGGTTTCGCAATGTTCCACTCATAGGAACTAAGGGTTGCATCAACTACAACCCAGTTCTTTCTCTCCGTCAGTTGGGCTTTGTCATGAATGAAAGGCCACTAGATGTTGAGATAGCTGAGAGTGTGTACTTTGAGAAACAGAGTGATCCAACAAGATTGGAGCTAGTGGGAAAAGCTTGGGAGACTATTGGTGTCAAGGATGGATCTGTTTTGGGGAAGAAGTTTGCTATTGCTATGCCTGCCTACATTGAATGGGTCAAGGATAGAGTGGAGACTTTGTTGTTACCCTATGATAGGATGGAACCATTGCAAGAGCAACCGCCTTTGATAAATTCTGAGAATGTGCCTGTTGAGTATTACAAACGAGCCTTAGTGGAGAATCGCTGGTTGAAAGAGAAGGAACAAGAGATCCAGATGGAGCTTTACAAAGCCAAAGCTGATAAGTTGAGTTTGGCCCACAAACTCGAAGGAGTGCAAGGTGAAAGTGCTAGTAAGTTGAGAAACAAGAAGAGGTCCTATGAGGAGATAGAGACAATGTTGAATGAAGAACACCATGAGCACTTGAGGTTGCAAAAAGCGGAAGCCAATTACCAAAGGAAGATACGAGACTTGGAAAGGCAGCTTAAGTACAAAGATGCTCAGTTGAAGAAAGAGATAGACCTAAGGCATGCATCAGAGAACCAACTCAGAGAAGAAGTGGTGGAACTCGAAGTGCAACTGAAGGAGAAGCTCACTCCTTTACCTGAGTGTTCAGAGTGTGACCGGTTGATTGATCAGTGCTAGTACCTGAAGACTCTCATTCCTGGAGGACGACTTTCTTAGTTTGTCTTATTGTTTACTTTGAGAATCACCTCCAGGATTGTTGGATGGGATTCATTGTTTTACTCTGGTGATTTGAATCTCTGCTCGAACTATGTTTGTATGATCTTTATTGCTCATGATTAAAGATGAGATTATTGATGTTTCACTTTTGCTCGTCATCCAGTGTAGGGTGCTTCTTTGATGTCTATGTTACAGGTTGCCATTTTTCAAAGATGGACGAGACTCTTGAATGGCTGAGAAATGAACATAGCATATGCATCATACACAGCATCTGCATCATACACATATCATTTTTGCATTACAGGTATTCTTGAAGAGGTTTCTCATTCTGGTTCCTGTTTTAGGCAGGATTGTTGATCGTCGTCCGCACCGCTACGCGACAAGACTGAATCAACAGAGAAGCATGGATCAAGTTCAGGCTGAATTGGCAGAGATGAGGGCCAACATGGCCCAATTCATGAATATGATGCAAGGGTTTGTACAAGAGCAAGAGGAGCTCCGAGCTTTGGCCCAGAGACAAGAAGTTGTGATTCCACCTGTCAACCGTACTTCGCCGGAAGGAGTCCCTGTTAATGACACTGTTGCTGCCACCATCCCTGTTCATAACTATGCTGTGGGTGATGAATTGAGGGGTATTAGAATCAACGAACAACCTATCGCTCCAGAGACTGTTAATGTTCGAGCGGCATGTGCTCCGGCTCGCCATCCTGCTCCTTTGGTTGATAGACAAGAGGATATGTTCACTCTCCTTAGTGATGATGACGAGGTGGGAAGGACTGAAGAGAGGGATAGAAAAGTTGATGCCCTTGCTGAGAAAATCCGTGCCATGGAGTGTCAGAACTCTTTGGGCTTTGATGTCACGAATATGGGCTTGGTTGATGGACTGAGGATCCCTTACAAATTTAAGGCGCCATCTTTTGACAAATATAATGGCACTTCTTGTCCTCGCACTCATGTACAGGCTTACTACAGAAAGATATCCGCTTACACTGATGATGAGAAGATGTGGATATACTTTTTCCAAGACAGCTTGTCTGGAGCGTCTTTGGACTGGTACATGGACCTGAAAAGAGAATCTGTTAGAGGCTGGAGGGATTTCGGGTGAAGCCTTTCTGAGACAATATAAGCACAACATGGATATGGCTCCGAGCAGAACCCAACTGCAGAGTTTGTTTCAGAAGTCTGGTGAAAGCTTCAAAGAGTATGCCCAGAGGTGGCGTGAATTAGCTACAAGAGTGCAACCTCCGATGTTGGAGAGAGAGCTGACTGATATGTTCATTGGAACACTGCAGGGTGTGTTTATGGACCGTATGGGAAGTTGCCCGTTCGGTAGCTTTTCAGATGTTGTTATCTGCGGAGAAAGGACTGAGAGTCTTATCAAAGCAGGAATGATTCAAGACTCGGGTTCTTCATCTTCGAGTTCTAAGAAACCGTTTTCTGGGGCACCCAGAAGGAGGGAGGGTGAGACTAATGTTGTGTACAGTCGGAGAAATATGAACAGAGGACAGTATCGTCAGGTTGCTGCTGTGACCATCCCAACAACTCAACCTCAACAACAACAACGAGGACCACCACAACAACAACAACAGCAACGCCCATTTCAGCCAAGATAGAGAATGCCGGATCGTCGTTTCGACCCGTTGCCGATGACATATGCTGAATTGCTTCCTGAACTCCTCAGGTTGGGGTTTGTTGAACTTCGCACCATGGCTCCGCTAATGAAGATACCTGTTGGGTATGATGCCAATGTCCATTGTGACTTTCATTCCGGTGCACCGGGGCATCACATTGAGAATTGTCGGGCTTTCCATCATAAGGTCCAAGATTTGATTGATGCCAAGACAATCAACTTTGGTCCTGTTCCGAATGTTGTGAATAATCCTATGCCTCAGCATGGTGGGCCTAGGGTGAACAATGTGGAAGGTGAGGAAGCTGTGGATTTGGTGGTTGATGTTGATGATGTTCAGACTTCGCTGTTTGTGGTGAAAGAACGTCTGTTGAAAGGGGGAGTGTTCCCGGGCTGTGATGAAGGTTGTTCAGATTGTTTTGATCAAGAGAATGGTTGTGTGAAGTTGAAAAGAGGTATCTAGGGTTTGATGGATGAGGGTTGCTTGCAGTTTGGTCGGGTTGTGAAAGATCGGGGAGTGGTATCAACTATCATTATTTACTTTAAACCGTCCGAGGGTCCTGGACGTGCTCCAAGATCTGTTAATGCACCCGTAACTATTGGCACTCCGGTGACCATGTCCGCTCCGGTAACTGTTGGTGTTCCTACCACCATTGTTGCTTCTGGTGGAAGACCTGTTGAGAACAGTAAAGCGGTTCCGTGGAAGTATGACAATGCTTTCCGCAATAACAGAAGACCAGAAAATCAGGCCAGACCGGTAAATCAGGCTCCAGTGACCATTGATTTGTCAAATAGAACTCCCGTAACCGTTGGTCCGGCTGTGGATAATGTGGGAGGACCCGGAGGGTTCACAAGAAGTGGTCGTCTGTTTGCACCACAGATTCCAAGAGATAACAATGCTGAGGCTCTTGCTAAAGCAAAAGGGAAGCAAGCTGTGGTTGAGGAAGGACCAGTGCAGAAGGAGGTGCCTGAGGGTTCTTTTGAGAAAGATGTGGAGGAGTTCATGAAAATCATCAAGAAAAGTGATTATAAGATTGTGGATCAACTGAACTAGACACCGTCGAAAATCTCTATTCTTTCTCTGTTGTTGTGTTCTGAGGCACACCGTAACGCCTTGCTGAAAATGTTGAATTTGGCTTACGTGCCTCAAGAGATTTCGGTCAACCAGCTCGAGGGTGTTATCGCAAATGTAAGCACGAGACACGATTTGGGGTTCACAGATCTGGATCCGACACCTGAGGGTCGCAATCACAACAGAGCCCTACATATCACTATGGAGTGCAAAGGCACAGTGTTGTCGCATGTGTTGGTTGATACTGGCTCTTCATTGAACGTGTTGCCCAAGAAGGCTCTGATTAAGCTTGATGTTGAAGGGGTTGTCCTCACACCGAGTGATCTTGTCGTTCGTGCTTTCGATGGATCCAAGCGATCAATTTTTGGCGAAGTCACGTTGCCCGTGAATATTGTCCTGGAAGTGTTTGATATTGTCTTCTATGTGATGGATATTCAACCAGCATATAGTTATCTATTGGGGCGTCCCTGGATACATGGGGCCGGGGCAGTTTATTCAACTCTCTATCAAAAGCTGAAGTATGTGTGGAATGGTCAGGTTGTGACTGTGTGTGGCGAAGAGGACATTCTTGTGAGTCATCTATCCTCTTTCAAATATGTGGAGATGGATGGCGAGATCCATGAAACTCTGTGCCAAGCTTTCAAGACCATTGAGATTGAGAAGGTGGCTTTTGTTCAACAGAAGAAGCCAGGTGCCTCAATTGCGTCCTACAAGCAAGCTTTGGAGGTTGTCAATTCGGGTAACGCAGAAGGCTGGGGCAAGATGATTGACATGCCCGTGAAAGAAGACAAATTTGGTATTGGTTATCAGCCTCTTCAGTCAGAGCAGGGTGTTCAGAAAGGGCCGAGTACCTTCACCAGCGCTGGGTTGATGAATCATGGTGATGTCTTTGCGGCAGGCAGTGAAGACGGTAACAGTGACTGTGATTTGGACAACTGGGTGCGCCCGGGTGCTCCAGGGGAGATGGTCAACAATTGGACAGCCGAAGAAATAGTCCAAGTTACTCTTCAGACAGAGTAATTTTATTTTGTTTTTCATTTTGCATAAAAACCCTACGCTATGCCCGAGGCGTAGTGGTTCATTGTAGGGCCACATCATGTTTGAATTTTCAATGATTATCATTAATAAAGGACGTTTTGCAATCAAATTTGTGCTCACTGTCTTTCTGTTTTTATTTTCATTTTCAAAATAATAAAAATGGCAATGTTTTTTGTTTTTGTGACTTTCTTGAACTCTTTTCTAAAATAAAGCATTAAAACATCGTTCATGCAGAATCGATCTCGCGGACTCCACTAAAAACAGTTATGTTATGGCTCAGTATGATTTCGATAATCCCATTTACCAAGCTGAAGAGGAGAGTGAGGAAGATTGTAAACTCCCCAAAGAATTGGTCAGATTATTGAAACAGGAGGAAAGGGTCATCCAACCTCATCAGGAAGAGTTGGAGATTATTAACCTTGGTACTGAGGACGCCAGGAAAGAGATCAAGATCGGGGCTGCTTTAAAGGAAAATGTCAAGAGAGGGCTGATTGAAATGCTGAGAGAATATGTGGAGATATTCGCATGGTCGTATCAAGATATGCCTGGGTTGGATACAGATATTGTGGTGCACAGGCTACCTCTCAAAGAAGATTGTACCTCGGTAAAGCAGAAGATTTGCAGAGCTAATCCTGATATGGCTGTTAAGATCAAAGAGGAAGTTCAGAAGCAGTTGGATGCGGGTTTTCTGGCAGTTACCAACTATCCCCCTTGGGTGGCCAATATCGTACCCGTGCCGAAGAAGGATGGTAAAGTCAGGATGTGTGTCGATTACCGAGATTTAAATAGAGCCAGTCCGAAAGATGATTTCCCATTACCTCACATTGATGTATTGGTTGATAACACTGCTCAATCCTCGGTTTTCTCTTTCATGGATGGATTTTCTTGCTATAATCAGATCAAGATGGCACCAGAAGACATGGAAAAGACGACATTCATTACACCTTGGGGCACGTTCTGCTATAAGGTGATGCCATTTGAGCTGAAGTATGCTAGTGCTACCTATCAGAGGGCTATGACGACTCTCTTTCATGACATGATGCACAAAGAAATTGAAGTGTACGTGGATGATATGATTGCGAAGTCTCAGACAGAAGAGGAGCACCTGATAAATTTGCAAAAGTTGTTTGAAAGGCTGAGAAAGTTCAAACTGAGGCTGAATCCAAACAAGTGTACGTTTGGAGTGAGATCCGGAAAGCTGTTGGGTTTCATTGTCAGTGAGAAAGGGATTGAGGTTGATCCAGCAAAAGTAAAAGCTATTCAAGAAATGCCTGAACCAAGAACGGAAAAGCAGGTTCGTGGGTTCTTAGGGGTATTGAACTACATTGCACGGTTCGTATCTCACCTAACTGCCACGTGTGAACCAATATTCAAATTGCTAAGAAAAGATCAAGCAATCAGGTGGAACAATGATTGTCAAAAAGATTTTGATAAGATAAAAGAATATATGCAGAAACCTCCAATCCTTATACCTCCAGTTCCCAGGAGGCCTCTGATAATGTACCTTTCAGTAACAGAGAATTCGATGGGGTGTGTACTAGGACAACATGACGAGTCTGGTCGAATAGAGCATGCAATATACTACCTTAGCAAAAAGTTTACCGACTGTGAAACAAGATATTCACTCCTCGAGAAAACTTGCTGCGCTTTGGCATGGGCTGCTCGCCGACTAAGACAGTATATGCTGAACCATACTACCTTGTTGATTTCTAAGATGGATCCAGTGAAGTACATATTTAAAAAGCCGGCTCTCACTGGACGAGTGGCTCGTTGGCAGATGATTTTAATAGAGTATGATATCCAGTACACGTTGCAAAAGGCCATCAAAGGTAGTATTCTGTCTGATTACCTTGCCGAGCAACCAATTGATGATTATCAGCCGATGATGTTTGAATTCCCTAATGAAGACATCATGTACTTAAAGATGAAAGATTGTGAAGAGCCTCTTGTCGAGGAAGGACCGGATCCTGATGACAAGTGGACACTGATGTTTGATGGGGCGGTTAATGTGAATGGAAACGGTGTTGGGGCAGTACTCATCAATCCTAAGGGTGCACACTTACCTTTTTCTGCCAGGTTGACTTTTGAAGTAACCAACAACGAAGCTGAGTACGAGGCTTGTATCATGGGTATTGAAGAAGCCATCGATCTAAGGATCAAAACTCTGAACATTTATGGAGATTCCGCTCTAGTGATTAACCAGGTCAATGGAGACTGGAATACTCATCAGCCGCATTTGATTCCTTATCGAGATTACACCAGAAGGATCCTGACTTTCTTCAAGACAGTGAAGTTGTATCATGTGCCCCGAGATGAAAATCAAATGGCCGATGCCTTAGCCACATTGTCTTCCATGATCAAAGTCCATTGGCAGAATCATGTGCCACACGTTGCTGTGAATCGACTCGAGAGGCCTTCGTATGTGTTTGCAGCCGAGTCTGTTGTTGATGAGAAGCCGTGGTTCTACGATATTAAGAATTTCCTCAAAAGCCAGGAGTATCCTGAAGGAGCGTCAAAGAATGACAAGAAGGCCCTGAGAAGGCTAGCTGGAAGCTTTTATTTGAATCAGGATGATGTGTTGTACAAGAGGAACTTTGACATGGTTCTGCTCAGATGCGTGGGTGGACACGAAACATACATGTTAATGCAGGAAGTACACGAGGGATCTTTCGATACCCATGTTGGTGGTCATGCAATGGCCAAGAAGTTGTTAAGAGCCGACTATTATTGGATGACCATGGAATCTGATTGCTTCAAGTACGCTCGGAAGTGCCATAAATGTCAGATCTATGCATATAAGGTGCATGTACCACCAAACCCTCTGAATGTTATGAATTCTCCTTGGCCATTCGCGATGTGGGGCATCGATATGATTGGAAAGATTGAACCTACTACTTCTAATGGGCATCGCTTCATCCTAGTCGCGATTGATTACTTCACCAAGTGGGTGGAAGCAGTTTCCTATGCCAATCTTACCAAGCAAGTGGTTTCCCGATTCATTAAGAAGGAAATTATCTGTCGATATGGGGTTCCTGAGAGAATCATCACTGATAATGGTTCGAATCTCAATAACAAGATGATGAAAGAGCTTTGCAAAGACTTTAAGATCGAACACCACAATTCTTCTCCTTACAGACCAAAGATGAATGGTGCTGTAGAGGCGGCAAACAAGAACTTTAAGAAGATTGTGCAGAAGATGGTTGTGACGTACAAGGATTGGCATGAGATGTTGCCTTTCGCTTTGCATGGGTACCGTACCTCAGTACGTACGTCAACCGGGGAAACCCCTTACTCCCTTGTGTATGGTATGGAAGCAGTCCTACCTGTTGAAGTGGAGATTCCTTCTCTAAGAGTCCTGTTGGATGTCAAGTTAGATGAAGCTGAATGGATTCGGACAAGGTTCAATGAGTTGAGTCTTATCGAGGAGAAGCGATTAGCAGCTGTGTGCCATGGGCAACTGTATCAGAGAAGGATGAAGAAGGCCTTTGATCAGAAAGTGCATCCTCGAAGTTATCAGACAGGTGATTTGGTTTTGAAGAGGATCCTTCCTCCCGGTACAGATAACAGGGGCAAGTGGACTCCGAATTATGAAGGTCCATATGTTGTAAAAAAGGTTTTCTCTAGTGGAGCCTTGATGCTTACAACTATGGATGGTGAAGATTTTCCGTCCCCTGTGAACTCAGATGTAGTCAAACAATACTTCGCGTAACTGACCAGCTGGACGAAAAGAATAAAAGAGTCCAGGCAAAAAAGGGCATCCCGGCGAACCGAAAAAAAAAAGGTTCGGGCAAAAGTTAGGGATAAAGAATGAAAAAGAATATGTACACCCGGTAAGTCGAAAACCTGAAAAGGCGGCTTAGGCAAAAATGGGTATCCCGGTGGATTGAAAACCTGAAAAGGCGATCCAGGCAAAAGAGGGATTAAAGCGAAGACTACAGTCTGAGTTATCTGTACTTCATCGCGCTTCAGTGTCTACCATCTCGAAGGATGTGATCAGTCCAATCGTTCTTCTCAGAAAGCAAGGAATTTGGGGGAAATTGAGGATATACGAGTCATAACAGAATTGGAAAATAGTGGATGCCGTGCTCACATTGCCAATATGATAGTTTATTTCCTTGTTTGGCGCAATTACCTCTTCCTAGGAATTGCTTCCTGATGTATTTGCCTTTATAGGCCCATTTTCAATCAATAAAAGTCGTTATTCAGTCAAATTGCTCTCTTGTTTTTATTTTACTGTTTTGTTTTCAAAAACGTCTGAACTTTTGATAAACATTGCATTTAAAAAACATGAAGGCTAGGCAATAATGTGCGGAAGATAAAACATTTGAAAATCATTTTGAATGTTGAGTGCACTTGAGTGTATTCTGTCCATACGATCCCCTAGGGCATGTATGTCTTGCTGTTTTGTAGGTCACTGTCTTTGATTGCTGGCTGAAGTAGATAAGCCACAGTTTATTCAAAGGTGTTTCAACATTGTCCAGTAGTGTGAGAAGTTGGGTTGTCCAAAGCAAGTCCGGGGCTTGTATCCCCAGCAGGGTTGAGAATGTCTTTCCCCAGCAAGTCTGAGGGCTGTTAGTTCCCCAGAGAGTCTGAAGGTTGCTATTCCCCCAGCGGAGGTGTCTGTGGGTAATTTGTTCCTCAGCAGTCGGGCCTGAAGTGTTGTAATCCCCAACAGGGTTGAGAATGTTATGTCCCTAGCAAGTCTGTACGTTGCTGTTTCCCCAGCGGAGGTGTGCATTGATGTTATTTCCCCAGCGAAGTCCCCAAGCGGACCGAGTTCAGTGGAGATCGTCCCCAGTGAGGGTTATCATTTCCCCAGCAAGTGCTATTCCCCAGCATGATCGAGAGGTTGGTGTTTTCCCAACAAGTGACTCCCCAGTTGAGTTGGTTTCTCTGCCGTTCTGAGAATGTCAGATCAGTGAGTATCCGCAGCAGAAGTGTTGCATGTCCCCACAGAGTTGGAAGACCGAATCAGAATCGTGTGCTCCGCAGAGTGATCATGTGCTCTCCCAGCAGGATTTTTCATCCTTGGCATTTTGCATATAGTAATCATCATTTGCATTTGCATCCTCAAATCGCGTAGCATTTCCATTCAGTATGGAGCATTACGCCATAGAAAAACTCAAACATATGCATACATGTGTTAAACCAGATTGGATCATATCCCCAACAGAGGTGAACCGTTTTTCAACATCTGTGTGGCACATTTGCGGCAGTTGCTCCTGACAGCATTCAGGATTGGTAATCCCCAGAGAGGTTTATTTCCTCACCCGTCCGTGGAAGGAAAGCTTGACTCCCCGGTGTAGTCCCCGGCAAGTGTCTGCCTTATCTTGACATATGTAGATGTCATCCTTATGATACCAGTAGGTGTCGTGTTGATCCCCACGTGGGTCTCCTTGTCTACTTTTTTGATGTCGGTAAACATCATCTTTCGATGTCGGTAAACATCGAGTCCTTCCCAGTCATCGGTAAATGTCTGGGCGTACTTTTTTTGATGTCGGTAAACATCATCTTTCGATGTCGGTAAACATCGTGTCCTTCCCAGTCATCGGTAAATGTCTGGTCGTACTTTTTTTGATGTCGGTAAACATCATCTTTCGATGTCGGTAAAAGTCGAGTCCTTCCCAGTCATCGGTAAATGTCTGGTCGTACCTTTTTTGATGTCGGTAAACATCATCTTTCGATGTCGGTAAACATCGAGTCCTTCCCAGTCATCGGTAAATGTCTGGTCGTACTTTTTTTGATGTCGGTAAACATCATCTTTCGATGTCGGTAAACATCGAGTCCTTCCTAGTCATCGGTAAATGTCTGGTCGTACTTTTTTTGATGTCGGTAAACATCGAGTCCTTCCAAGTCATCGATAAATGTTTGGTCTTACTTTTTTTGATGTCGGTAAATATCATCTTTCGATGTCGGTAAACATCGAGTCCTTCCCAGTCATCGGTAAATGTCTGGTCGTACTTTTTTTTTGATGTCGGTAAACATCATCTTTCGATGTCGGTAAACATCGAGTCCTTCCCAATCATCGGTAAATGTCTGGTCGTACTTTTTTTGATGTCGGTAAACATCATCTTTCGATGTCGGTAAACATCGAGTCCTTCCCAGTCATCGGTAAATGTCTGGTCGTACTTTTTTTGATGTCGGTAAACATCATCTTTCGATGTCGGTAAACATCGAGTCCTTCCCAGTCATCGATAAATGTCTGGTCGTACTTTTTTTGATGTCGGTAAACACCATTGTTTCGGTGTCAGTAAACATCGAGTTTTTCCAATCATCGGTAAATGTTTGGTTATTCTATTTTTGATGTCGGTAAACATCATCTTTCGATGTCGGTAAACATCGAGCTTCTTCCCATTCGTCCGTAGACGTCTGGTCGTGGTTTCTCTTTCCCATTCGTCCGTAGACGTCTGGTCGTGGTTTCTCTATTCCCATTCTTCCGTTGACGTCTGGTCGTGGTTCCTTTCTTCTATAAATATCAAATCCCCAGTGGAAGCTGCCATTGGTAAATGAGCCTCGCTTCCTTGATCCATCTCCCGCAAAGTGCAAATTCCAGGTTCTTTTGGTATTCAATCCCTGTGTACCTTGAAGGTCTGACAGTCGTTGCTCTCATCCATCCAGGTTCCCAGTTCGTTGAATAGGGGCAGCTGTAGCACCTCAAATTTGCACCCCCCATTCATGCATTCATTTCATTTTTAGGTCATTAACATTACCCATTGCATTGCACCATATCAACAAGAACTGTCGTCAAGAGAATTCATCTGTGCAAAAAGGGCAAGTTTTGTTTCCTTGAGTTGAAGGCCACATGATCATTCTAAAGAGCTTATATGAGCCAAGGTTCATTTTGAAGCAACTTTGCCAAGTGGTAGAGGTCCAAAGTCATCAGTGCATTGCCAGGTCATCTGGGGCCCATAAAAGTCAACTGAAAGTCAACTGAGGGCTAGGAGGTGGAGAAATGGTTTGAGACACTTCATTCATGTCCAAAATAGGTTTATTCATCATGTCAAACATCCACCCTGAAGAATTTGAAGCCAGATCAAAAGTTTCCCAAAATGGAAAGTGACCTCTAATTTCAAGTTTCCAAAAATGGCAAGTTTTTGGACCACTTTCAACTTGACTTTGCAACATCAAAGAAGCTTCAAATGAAATTGTTTCCAACATTAAAGTTGAAGAGCTTTCTCTCCCATTTCTAAAAAGTCCAAGATCATGAGCATCTGATGAATGGTTGGGAAGTTATGAGCAAATGATCACCAAGTGTGCATGAAACTTCAAGGTGCCATAACTTTTGATCCAAAACTCCAATTTGAGCCACTCTTTTTGCATATTGCTGCTTGTGACCTATATTTTCCAAATCCATCATTGCATTGCATGAAAAGATCTCATATGATCATTGGCCTACACAAGTGCATTTTGGAGGGAAAATTGGCAATTTAAATTTGGTGCATTACATGAGTTAAATTCCAATCCAATTGTGTTCATGAACTGATTTTAAGTGAAAATAAACCTCCACATGCTACTGTTCACGTGGGATTGAGCCATGCACCCTCATTTTTCATTTTTGGTCATACACCTTATTTCTCATTAACTTTTCATTAGTCATTGCTAATTTGGATTAGCATGATAATTAACACATAGTATAAAGCCTTAATCATAACAGAATTTTTCAGTTTTTCACTCATTCTAGATCTAGATTCAAGTTCCCTCCAAAAATTCTCTCATTCCAAATTTGAAAATTCTCCCCACAACACCTCAATTTTATTGCATATTCGTGTTCCTGGATCATTATTTAGTAGGGATCAAGCTGTGGATTGAAGGAATTGACCAAGAATCAAGCAAATCGTGCATGAACACATGAACATGGAGTTTTGAGTTTCAGCTAGATCCAGACCAATTCAAGCATCAATTCGTGTACCAAACTTCATAGCAAGGTTGAGGAAGAAAATTTGGAGCTGGAGAGCACTTGAATCCATTGAATCAGTTCATTGTTCTTCAAAGAGGTTGGGTTTCGCATCTCTTAATTCTTCAATTCCTTGCCATGATTAGATAGGTCTCATCTTGCTGATAATCCTGATGCAAATATTTCTTAATTTGGTTGAGATTTGGATGAGTTATGTAGATCTGAACTTTTGAGCATGAAATATGTTTTGCTTCGATTTGCCTTATGCATGATGATTTAGACTAAATGAATGCTGGATTTGTGTTCCTCACGTTGAGATCTTTCATTTGATGTACCTGTTTGCAAATTCTGGAAAATTTTTTGGTCTTCTCCACCTGGTTGGCCGGAGAAGACGGTGGAAAAAGCCACCCGCCGCCGTCTGCAATTAAGGTGCTAGGGTTTGTGACTCGTGTGCGCTAGCGTGGATCCTGTTGGCACTTTCGTTGGTCCATACGTGTTTGACTCATTCCACGCGTGTTGGACTTGGCTGACTAGGCGCCACTTCATTTAATGAAGCGGCAGCGTTTTGATCAAAACGCGCTTGCCTTTGGTTGTACAAGGTTCGATTCCTGGCTACAAACATTTGTGGATTTTATTCTCCCTGCGCCTCCATTTTTCGTGTACATGGTTCGATCCCTTCTACCAACATATTTTCAAATTAATCAAATCTTTTCTTCTTTCCCTCCATTTTTTCTCATGTATGATTCACATTATTCATTTTATTCCATCAAATTCAAAAAACCACAAAAAATAGAAAATGAATCCAATTAAATCCAAATTTATTGCTACATTTTCATGTGAATGTCTTTTATTTTGTGATGTGAATTGCTTGATTTGTGCCTTGCTGGAAATTTGAAATATGCTTGATTGTTTGAATGTGATGCAAAATGTGACATGTTGTACCAATTCTTTCGTGAAATGCTCAATAATTGTCCAATTGCCATGAAATTTAATATGATGATTCCCAACATGTTGCATGATTTGTGAAATTTTGTTTGGAATTTTTAGCATTTTCCATCTCCATTTTAGGCACATGAATGTATGGAGTGACAATGTGTGTCACACAATTTGATGTTGCTCTTGTTCATTTTCAAATACATGTCAATTGAGATTTTCTGATTCCAATTTTTTGCATGATGCTTGTGTTTGACATTTTGTATGCACATAAAAATTTCCATGGTTATTTGATTCATTTCTGTTTTAATATGGAATTTTCATTCTTGAGGTCCAATTGTGTGCTTTGTAATTGCCTTTGCCTTATCTTGTCTAATTGATGGCCTTGCCTTATGATTTGGATTTGATCCTTTTTAGGACATGTTCTTGCTTGAATAAATATGCTTCATATTGAATATTGGTTGCTGTTTTGACTTTTTGCTTTGCCTTTGACCCTAGTCTTGGTACTAGTGGTTTGCACTCATCTTTTGAGCTTTGTATTTCAGGTTCAAAGCTATTAGCTCTAATGGTTGATGCAATCTCATGACTTGAGATGCAAATTTGCTTTGTCCACTGACCTTTGTTGTGTTGTAGGTTCCTTGGTGATGAAATCACTTGAGTTGTTGACTTGCCTTGTGTGCATATTGGTTGTAACACTGTTGTGTCTGATTGATTCGTCTGAATGTGAATATTGACTTGTTTGACTTTCCTACAGGTACTTTAGTTGCTTTAGCTCATTGCTTGAGCTGTGCTTTGCTTGTGGTTGGCATACCACCTAGGTAATCATCCTCTAACTCCATGTAGTCTGGAAGCCCTGTCGTTTCTTTTGGCAGACATTTGGCTGAAGTCCTCCTTAAGAGGCAATGTTTGTGATTGTTTACTCATTGTGGCATGTTACTTAAGTCCTCTTAAGTGAAGACGTAATTGGCAGATAGAAGGGACTAGCAGTCAGTCCCCTGCTAATCGTTTGAGTCGTTCATTATGCTCGCACCACGTGCTGAGGCTCTTGAAGCTAACCCAAGATCCTTGTTTATAGAGTCAGTCAAGTGGAGTAGGGTCCCTCATTCTGGATCCCCACGTTTTCATTGATTGAAGCTCACCTAGGATCGGGTTAAGAGCTATGAGGTCCAATCCCCATTACCTTTCATCTGCTCACCCTGACGGTCAATGTCAGTGGTTAAGAGCCCTCAGATACCCTTCCAGTTGGCTTGTTTGTCGAGGTTGATATGACCCCTTGACTAAAGCCCGACTTGTTTGTCGAGGTTGATATGACCCCTTGACTAAAGCCTTACCCGGATGTTTGAGCCCCCTTGTTGGTGTGTTTACTTCATGTTATATGTTTGTGTGTGGTGATTGTATCCCCTTAGGTTTGCTAGACTTCGCATAGTCTCTCGTTTGCATGTCAATTAAGGTAGCACGGTTCCTTCGTCTAGGACTTCCTTTCTTGCGTGAGCTTTCCTAAAACACAAACAAACGTTACCTTCTCTTAAGGACACGTTAACTCCTTCTACTACAGGTGAGTAAGTCTCCCAAGGTCGAGCATCCGGTAGATTGCGTAGTGACGTTGTTCATCTAAAAAACACAAAACAAATAGAAATAGTTTAGTCGAACTACGACAACTCTGATTCTCATGTCCAGATGAGATACGTAGGCACGAGATGGGATGTCTTGTCGAGTTTTTATTGACGACTAACTTTGATCCTTTTCTCTCGCCCTCGTTGTGATCGAGATCCTCCTTTTCTCTCGCCCTCGTTGTGATCGAGATCCTTCTTTTCTCTCGCCCTCGTTGCGATCGAGACCTTCCTTTTCTCTTGCCCTAGTTGCAAACGAGACCCTTCGTCTTTTCGTGTGTGTTTGTTAGGAGTCAGATGTAAGACCATTGATTGGCTATCTGTTTCCTGTTTCTTTTGCGGAGTTGGATGTAAGACCAACGATTGACATTCCGTTTCCTATTTGCGTTTGTTTGTTCGGAGTCAGATGTAAGACCAGCCATTGGCAGTCTGTTTCCAGTTGTGTGTTTGCTCTGACGCCTCCGCGTCTTTGGTTTAGTGTTTTGTTTCGGCGTGTGTTAGTCGAGCTACGAGTGATCTGATTCTTACTCTAGTTAGAGGAGATACGTATGCATAGGATACGATGTCCTAGCGAGCACGTTCCCCATTTCCCCGAACTACGTCGACTCTGATGTTTGTGTTTGACAAACTACGTAGGCCCAAGATGCGACATCCTACCGAGTCCGCTTTCTCCGTATTCTTTCATCCTGTGTTTCATTCCAGTGTGTGTGCATACTTTGAGTAGTTATTCAGCAACCTTATTCTATTCTTTTTGAGCGTGGATCCCGTCGAGTACGACGGACGTGAGGGGGTGCTAATACCTTCCCCTTGCGTAACCGACTCCCGATCCTAGCAATCTCTGGTCGTAAGACTAATTCCTTTCCCTTTTCCAGGTTTACTTCGAGCGTTTCCTTTCCCTCATTGGGATAAATAACGCACGGTGGCGGCTCTGTGTCTTTTCCCGCCGGTTGTTTTTCGCGTATGCGACACTTCCTCTCAAAATTTTGTTGTTGATGATTGTTGGTATTGTTGTTGCTGTAGGTGTTTGTTTGTTGCGGTGGCTGTTGTTGTTGATGTTGATGTTGTTGAATTGGTGTTGACTGATTTGCTGAAAATACTGGAATTACTAATGAGACTTGATGGTGATGTTGACGGGGTGGTTGATTTCTTCTGACATGAGGCCTCTTCTGCATCCCAACGGTCACTACATTGGCTTCACTCTCCTTCTTGCTGAAATTGTTGCCATACCTCTTGCTGGATGACACCTCCTCTCTAGACAACTGTCCTTCTCAGACACCTTATTCGAGCCTCATCCCCATGTTTACCATTTCGGTAAAGTCACTGGGGGCACTGGAAATCATCCGCTCATAGTAAAATGAGCTCAGGGTCTTAAGAAAAATCTTGGTAATCTCATTTTCTTCCACAGGAGGGGTAATCTGAGCAGCAAGCTCTCTCCATCACTGACCATACTCCTTGAATGTCTCCTTATCGTTTTGAGACAACGACCTCAACTGATCTCAATCTGGAGCCATATCAACATTATACTTATACTGCTTCACAAATGCCTCGCCCAAATCATTGAATATGCGGATGCTCGCACTATCCAATCCCATGTACCACCTCAGAGAGGCACTAGTCAGACTGTCTTGAAAATAATGGATCAAAAGCTGACCATTATCGGTTTGAGTAGACATCTTTCGGGCGTACATCACCAAATGACTGAGTGGACATGTATTCCCTTTGTACTTTTCAAAGTCAGGCACCTTGAATTTCACCGGGATCTTGACATTTGAGACCAAACAAAGTTCCGCATCACTCTTTCCAAACAAGTCCTTACCCCTCAAAGTTTTCAACTCCTTACGTAGCTCAAGGAATTGGTCCTTCATCTCATCCATCTTTTCATACACATTAGGGCCCCCAGATGGCTCAGAATGATAGATGGTGTCTTCTACACGAGGCAGGGTATGCACAACAGGCAGTGGCACAGACATGACCGGGCAAGATGCCGACATGAAAGCAAAGGTAGGCGCAAAGGCTTCAGGCACAAAGTTCGGCGACATTCGCCACGGGAATCCGGCAGGCATGTTGAGTGCAAAATGAGCAGCAGTTGCAGGAATGGTTGAGGTAGCCACCTCTGATATGACAATCCTCTGAGGAGGAGGAGTTGCGAGCGTTGGAGAAGACTGGCTCTGAGCAACTAGGACTGACTCCATCATGGCAGTCAGACGGGCAATCTCTTCCTTCAGGTCTCTGTTCTCTTGATCAAGATGCTCCATAATCTTCAAATGATTGGCGCGGGTATTGTATCGATGAGTCAGCTTGGCTTAAGCATAGAAGAAACACCAATGAGACATCTGGCGAAAGAGAAACTTGTTATACAGATGATGCATGAAATACAATGCTTGTTTATCTTTGTTTTCAAGGAACTTACTATATATATATATATATATATATATATATATATATATATATATATATATATATATATATATATATATATATATATATATATATATATATATATATAACAATAATTGCAACAATTTGATATAACCATAAAAATCTCTTTTATTTATATAATTGGAAGGATTACACCGAGTATAATTTCAGAAACCAAATTAAAAATACAAGAGAAAAGGGGACTAGTCATCCTAAGGATCCCTAATAACGATATCAGAAGATCTAGTTGCAGGCACGTACTTCCTTCGAATGTGTCGGATCTCGGTCTCAAAAGAAGCCTTCATCTGAGTCTTCTCGAGGACAACCTGATCAACAATCTTCTTCCAAACGACGGAAGGCTGAGGCATACTAGAGGAAGATGGAACCTCTGGCTCTCTCTGTCTCTTTGCCACTCGGTCTTCAAGTAGCTTAATAAGTGCATCCTTGTCCTTAGACTCAAGCTGCAACTCCTCATGCTTTCTTCTTAAAGCATGGAAACACTCCTCCCACATATCCTTCTCTCGCTTCATCTTGGCTGTAGCGGGGTATTCGTTACCTTTAGATTTATAGACTAAATCAAAAGTAAGCATACAATTCGAGTCGCCACCGCACTTCTATTTATCCAAAGGAAAGGTTAGAAAGCGAACAAAAACCAAGTAACAAGTTTTATCAAATCAAAAACTAATAAAACTGTCAGAGATCTGGGTAAGGGGGTTGGTTATGAAATGGGAAGGTTTTAAGAACCCAAAACATCCTTAGTACTCTAAGGGAGCCCTTTTTGCAAATGTGTGTTGTAGGTTGGTATTTGTGAAAATATTTGTGCAAACAAGATTGGGGGGATGTGAAAAGAATATACATTTATATTTACAATTTGTTGTTTGAATGGATGAACCCATTGCCTACGTACCATCACAAAGATAGGATCAAAACCTCGTAGTTCGGGGTAAAAATCACAAAGATTGGTGAATTGATTTGATCAAAAGCCTTAAGGTCCTTTGTTATCAAAGGGATAAAACTCAACCTAAACCAAAAATCCACCATGTGAGAAGGGCTTCAACATACTACTGAGGGGTTAGCCCAACAATAAGTATGGAAGACTTATAGTCCAATCACTAAGGATAAGGTAAGGTTTACATCAACCACTATGATAACTCAAACCTATGGCTAATGTTTATGAAAAGTTTTTTTAACAAAGGTGGTCATTGGAACCACAAAAACAACTTGAAGTGAGTTGTATTTACAAGTTAGAAGTATTCACAAAATGAAGTCAAAGTTGACTTAAGGTTCATTCATAATGAGTATTAATGAAAAGAGTTTGAAAAAACAAAGGCATAAGGCCTAGTTTTCTAATTTGAAAACAATGTCAAAGTTTGCACAAAATGAGTTTGGCTTGGGTTAAAGTGGAGAGAAGAAGAGAAGGGCTAGTCCTAAAGCAAACAAAGATGAGAGAAGAGATAAAACCCTTGGAGTTCCTTTTCTTGAAATCATAAAGATGATTCAAGATGCTCCTTTCCTTTGGACTTAGCAAACAACAAGCAATCAAAACAATTATACATTCAAGCTCCTAGGATCTCCATTTGGCTTGTCTCTCATAACTTGGCTATTCATGACAATGGTCCTTCTTACTATCTCAAGATGGAATCCATATCATACAAGAACAAACAATCAAAAAGTTCACAACACAATAAGTGAAATGGACAAAGAATGAGTTTAGATTAGGGGTCCTTTGAAGTCAACTTTAAGATTTTAGCACTCTAAAGGCATGAGGCCTAGTTGCTCTTCAACAAGTTTAGCATTCTAAAGGCATGAGGCCTAGTTGCTCTTGAACTCCTTTAAGCATAGGTAAGGTCCTAATTCTAAGTCCTCTCTCCTTTTTGAATTGAGTTCACACAAACAAAGACAAAACAAACACAAAGCAACATTATATTTATATACAATAATGAGCTCAAGTGAGCAAAAGAAAAGTGATATAAACATAAAATATGAGCTCAAGTGAGCAAAGTAAAAAGAAATATGAATAAATGAGCAAGAAATAAAGTGCATTAAAGTAAATTGCAAGAAATTAAATGCTTGAATTTAAAGTTAGTAGTTAATGGTTATGTTAGTGTGTCATAAGACAATTTAGCGCTATGTTAAGCAATCGTACGTGGACTAATGTAGTATTCACACCTATCTGAGGCCGGTCAATAAAACTATAGGCAAATAAACACAATTTATAGATCATGACTAGTAAGCCAAACTCCTACAACTTGTCAGGCCAAAAGAAAAGAAGGAAAGCATTGTATGGACTTTAGGTTTTTTGCTTGACCAAGAAGCAACCTATCTTGGAGACAAAGCAACTCACTTGATCTTTGATCAAGTTGAGTTTGATTTGGATCAAAGAAGGTTAAGCCTCTCATATGTCAAGACCAACCACAAATCATTAACTCATTGGCCAAAATAAAAAGAAGAAAAGAGATGAAGATGAAATGAAATAAAAGGAGAATTCAAATGACATAATCAAAATACAATGATCAAATGTGAATCAAACCATCATCAACCAATGTAAAACAGAAGAGAAATGAAGATTAGAAGTCAACAAAGTCAAACATATTTTTTTGGTATTTTTGGAATTAAAATAAATGCAAAATTAAAATGGACAAAATATGGTCAAACCTCAAATTCAATTCAAATCAACTTCAACAAGTCCAATTGAATCATCATAGGTCTAACATGGTCAAACAAAGTTTGACAAATTTTCTCAACAATTTTTGAAAACAGAAACTATTTAAAATCAATTAAAACCAATAAAATATAACACAAATGAATTAAAATCTCAAATAAATATCAAATCAATTAAGAAATTGATGATAATATTTTTCATAGACTTATCATGATCCATATGTGTTAAGAAAATATTTTTGGAATTTTCAGATATCAAAAAGTATTTAAAATGAATTAAAAACTATCAAAAAAATAATAATTCACAAAAAATATTAAATGAAGTCACAAATATAATTAAAAATCAGATTATGAAACTAGATTTTTCAAGAATTTTTTTGCCATTGGTCTCATATTTTTATGACTTCAAATAAAATAGTTATGAATTTTTGAAAATAAATGGAATTAAAAGAAAATAAAACAGAAAATAGAAAATATGAAAAATCATGGCCCCTTGGATCAATTTCATTAATTGATGTGGCAACATCCAAGGGCTCAGAAGCGCTATCCTACCATAGGCCTTGGTCAAGCGCGCATCACACTGAATTAAAATAAGTCAAATGAATCAAAGGCCATGATTAAAACGTTGGAGAGAGATCTGAAGGTCATGATGTGTCCACGTGGGGATGGTGGTGGAAACCACCATCTTCTCCGGTGGACCAACCAATTCCGGCCACCAGTTGCAGGTTTTTGAACCTTAACCAAAGTACACGAGCCAGGTACCAAAATGAAGCTGGGGTGATGTACATCACCCCTGTAACCTTGGATTGTCCTCAAGATTTCTATCAAGTGAGAAATCTGAGCTTGAAATTCAAGGTGTGCAAACTGAAATGCTTCAAATCATGAAATCAAGACAACCACTGGCCTGCCTCTTGCTCGAGGACTTCAAAAAACAGTTTGAACACAAGCAATTCACATTGTATGATGAGATTCAGGTCAAAACAGTTTGATGAGATACCTTTGAAGAGAAGCTTTGTGCAGCATGATCTACTCAAACTCTTGCTTCCAATTTGATCAGGAGATGATGAGGATGCAAGGCTTAGGAATTGAAACTTGAAGATCAACTGATTGTGTTGAAATTCAAGTTTGAAATTGAGGAATAGAAATCAGAATTCCTTTGAGTATGGTTGGGTTTTGATTTCAGCAGAGCTTCAGATCACCATAAAGTTGAGATTTGAATGAGGGAGAGCATGTATTTATAGCTGAGCTGCAAGCAAAGAGGAGAAATACCCATGTGCATGATCATTGGATCCTCCATGCATGGGCCTGTACAGGCGCATGTGAGGCCCAAAATTGGATTGAAATGCAAGCTGATGTCATACTAAGTTGAATTGGACGTGCAAATGGCCTGCTGTTAGCTTGTGCATGAAGATTCAACGTGTATTGCATAATTGGTCATAAATGTTCACCTCTTCGAAAGTCCCACATGGAAAATCCAAACATGGTTGTGTGAGTAATGGTTGGAAAGGTCTTGACATAAGGAACAAAATCTATGTTGGGCGAAATCCATTGGGAGTTTGGAAATTTATGAAAACTGACCTTGAAGTTTGAGGTACAAAACATGTCTTTGGAAAATTTGCCAAAAATGATCAACTTCAAGCCTATCTGTTCCAGTGATACAAATTTCAAATGGAAAACCCCCCAACATTAAAGTTGTATATAGTTTCAATATGATCAATTTAGACTTAAATTTTGCATCATTTGGATTTTTGATGAGAAAGTTATGGGCACTTGAAGTTGGACATTTTTCAAATTCAATGGTTTTGGTCCAAAGTGACCTATAATGTTTTGTATTATCACATGTGTTTATTTAAGGATTATGAAGTTTTGTCCAACATAACATTTTAAGTAGACATCTTTAGATTTCCAATTCAATTGGTCTCACCTCAAAATCATAAAAATTAAGGAAGTTAGGTCTTTTGGAAGTTGACCCAAAATTAGGGTTTCAGTCAAAATGACCTATAATGTTTTTAAATGAATGATGACCTTCTAAGTTTAAAACGGATTTTTTATGAACATGAAAGTTGTTCATACGATTATTAAGAACATTGTTTCTCTTGGGGTCATCTCCATTTGACAAACACATCAAAAGTTGTGTCTCAGTGATTCTCAGATTGGTCAGATGACTTGACTGGTCAACTTCTCCAGGCCAAACTTCAAATCTTGATGAATGAATGATTGAGGATACTCACATAAGCTGATATATGCATAAAATTATTAATGAAAGAACTTCCTTTGATTGAATTTGATCATAGGTTGAGGTTGCTTCATGAGCAAGGCACAGTTGAATTAGGGTTTCCTTGGGAAACAATCCTCAAGCCCCTTGGTTTATCTTGATCAAATAGGCAAATTGAGATACTTGGGAGACATATATGATGATTAGAAGCTTGTGAACAATTGTAATGCTTGCTTTCATCTTCTTCTAGCCACTTCATTGAGCTTAGGAGCCTCCTAGGAGCAGGGGATCACATGATCACTTAAGCTTCAAAACAAAAAGAGTTAGTGACATAGTTTTATGCTTTTGGTTAGTAAACAAAATAAGAAAATCAATAATATAAAATACAAGCATGCTTGGTGGTCTCAAACCAACTCACACAAGTCCCAACCCTAGGGTTAAGGAGCCACACATGCTATGATCCTTGAGACAATGCAATGAGCAAATGATATGATGCCATGAGGGATCTTAGGGTCAAAATTAGGGTCTTACAGATGCCCCTATTTAAGGTTATTCTAGCCGGAGATATGAAGGTTAAAATCTTCATCTCGACGAGGTAGAATGGGCTTAAATAATAACAAAGAGACGAATTTTGGTCCCTAAGAGACCTCATGATGAAGATGTATGCATGCAAAAGTTAATACCTCGTGGGGGAGTATGGCCACAAAGGAAAAGAATTCAGGAGAAACTGAAAATCCATAGTGTAAGACCCCAATTTTGTCCCTAAGATCCCTCATGGCATCATATCATATCATATCATTGCCTCAAGGATCATTGTACACCTTGCCTCCTTCCTGTGGGTGGGTTACCTTGAGAGTGGTACTTGATCGCCAAGCATGTTTAGCATTTGTATATCATTGCTTTTCATTTGTTTATTAACCCAAAAGTACAAAAATATTGTCATCTAACCTTGTTACTTGCAGATGAAGCAACATTAGGTCAAGCCAGTCAAAGGCATTCCTTGAGCCATAGATGGTGGCCATTCTGAAGAATTTGGACACCATGATCATTCATCAAGAGTTCATATGAGTTGTGACATCATTATGAATCAAGATCTCAAGTGGAAGAGGCTTGAAATTCATCAAAGCATTGTTCAGTCAACCAAAACCCTAGCAAAGTCAACTATGGTCAACTGTGCATGAAATCAGGGATTTGAAGGTGGGAAATGGTTAGAAAGGTCTCATTCATGTCTATACAAGCCTCATATAACATGTCAAACATCCACATTGAAGGATTTGAGGTCAGATGAAAAGTTGCCAAAAATAGTAAGTGACCTGTAATTTCAAACTGCCAAAAATGGAAACGTCTTCTCCTCAACTTTACATCATCAAGCAAGCTTCAAATCAAATTTTTTCCAACATGAAAGTTGAAGATCTTGCTCTCACCTTTCCAAAAAGTCCAAGAACATCCATTTCTCATGTGTGGTTGGCAAGTTATGATCAAATCATTGTCAAGAAATTTTGAACTTCAACAAGGCATAACTTTTGAACCAAAAGGCCAATTCATGTGGTTCTTTTTGGAGCAATCTCCATTTGACATGCTCTATCATAATCATTCATTACATTTCATCAAAAATCAACACACAAAAAGTGCATTTTTCAAGTGAATTCATTTTAAATTTTGGTGGGAAAAAGTGATTTTGAAAAGTATGCATAGTTTTCATTCCAAACCAATTGCATTGGCCTTAAAACAGAATTTTGGACTTGCTGCAAGGTGAATTTGCACTGTTCCATTGATCACATTACATGAGGGCATTTTGGCCAAGTTACATAACATGATCATTTCACTAATTCGTTGCGCTTTTGCTAATCATGATTAAGGAGCTTCATTTAGCAATTGGTATAAAGCACTAATCATAACAGAATTCTGCATCAACACTTCACAATTTCAGATCCAAAGAATTTTCATCTCAAATTCTCTCAAAGTTCTTCAACTTTTTTTTTATCGAATTTCATCATTTCTTTGGCTTGTTCTTGTGCTAATCATCATCTGCAGGAAGTATTGAAGATCTGTTGAAGCAAATGTTGGAGAATTCTTGAAGAATTGGAACTGTTGGAGCTTGAGCATGTTCATGGCATTTGGAGATTTCTTCGAATTCAAGCACTGTTGAGCTAAAGCCTTGCATTCATTCATCTTCCTCATCATCATAGATCATCTTTTTCACCTTTGAGGCCTTGAAACTCACAAATCAAGTTCTGCATCTTCAAAGAGGTTAGAACTCGATTGCTCCAATTCTTGCAATTCTCATGTGGTTCTTGTAGATCTTAGCATGTAGATCATTCTGTAATTTAGATCTCTTAATTTCATTAGGTTTTGAGAAAGTTATCTTGATTTGAAATCTGGATGTTGAAACTTGTTTTGATCGATGCTCTTAATAAGTTAGAATTAATTGAAATTGAGGCTGGATTAGTGTTGTACATGATAAGATGAATCGATTGGTGTATTGCTTGTTGATTTCTGTAACAAAAAGTTCATGATGATGATGAACATGATGAAGATGATGATGAATGTTTAGGTTTTGTTTCCAGATCGCGTTTCAATCTGCCTTGGCCTTGTTTGCATGTGATTTTGGTGTTTGTGAGCCATGTAACCAATCACGCCGTGCCATGTACTTAAGTGAAACGCAGCGTTTCACTTAAGTAGCGCTTCATTTGAATAGCGCGCGTGTTCGAGTCCGGACCAAGGACTTTTCTCTTTCGGCTTTTTTGCATTTCTTTTTCAATTATGCTTCCATATTAACATGCTTCCTTTCACATTTTTTATTTTTCTTCCACATTCAAAAAATCATAATTCTCTAAATAATAATCCAAATCATATGAGATTTTCTCCACCATGATCCTTGCCATGTCTATTTTTTTTTTGATGATTTTTAATGAATTTGTGCACGGTTGGAAAAAATAATTGCGTAGGGTTTGTTCTCACATGTCATTTCTTGCATATGGCTTGCCATTTCATTTGTGAAATCATGATGGTTGATCCAAAATTCTTGAAATTTTACATGTGTAATTTAGACACTTTGATGAACATTTTGGTATATGGTTTGTGATTTTTTCCTTCCTGGATTGTGAGTTATGATGTGATCTTTGGAGGTGTGACAATGTATGTCACACCATTTCTTGTCCAACTGGTGGAATTTCTTTGCCATGCCTATTGAACTTGAATTGATCTGAATTTTTGCATATTGATACTTATGGATGTTAAGTTTGCTTGTGATTTTTCCTGGAATTTTTGAATGCATTTTCAATTTGTTTGAGAATTTTCCCTCTGTTTGACCAATTGTGGACCTTTTGTGAGTCATGATCTTATATGATTTGTGAAATCCTTGGTGTTTATTGGATGGACCTACAATTTGGCATGTGTATTATAGACATCTTGAAGTTTGCCATGGCTTTGGTTTCATTCATTTATCATGTTTGGTTTCTGTTTTATTCTTGTGTGAAGTTGGTGTACCATTTGTGGCCTTGTTTGAGCTTGTATATGCATGCCATGACTTGTTGAATTTAATTTCCATGCTTCCACTTATCCAAATGCAATGAATTTTGGTGTGTTGCTCATTCAATGTGTTCTGTTTAGGCATGATTTTTCTTGGAATTTATTGAGTCATTTTGGTATTGATATGCTTGTGATCATTCTGTTTGCTCCAATGTGATTCCAACTTGCATAGTTTGACATGTTTTGCTTGTGAAATGGATTTGGTGCATAGTTTTAATATGAGACCAATTGGACTTTATTCTTATTTGATTAATCTTGATTTTGATCAATTTTCATGTTCTGTTTTGGTTTATTTCTCCTCCTTTGACCCTAGGCCTTGTCCTAGTGGTCTACTTCTCATGTTTGAGTTTGATTTTCAGGTTGAAGAAGCAATTGCTTTAAGGAGTTTAATTCAAGTTGATTGAGTTTGGTTTACTTGATTGTTATGGACTAATTTGGTTTGTTTTGTAGGATGCCTCTAGCTCATTTGACTTGAGCTTGTGCTTTGCACATGTGATTGATTGTGTTGACTGTTGGTTCATATCTTGTCTGTTTTGACTTTGTGATTGGTATACTGATTATATTGGATTGATTTTAGGTACCTTAGTTACTATAGTTCCTTTGTGAAATTGCTTTTGCTTTGCTTGATAGCTTAAGCATTGAGGTATAACATCTTCTTCTTCATGTAGTCTGGAAGACCTGGCTTGTTACTTGGCCAGGCACCTGTCTGAAGTCCTCCTTAAGAGGCAATGTTTGTGATTGTTTATCTTTGTCCCCAAGCAGGAAAAGTCCTTTGAATAAGGCAATTGGTAGATAGAAGAGATGTGTAGTCCATCTCCTACTACTCTGTGTGTCTTCCCTTTGCTCACATTACATGTTGTAGCATTGTGGATCCTAACCCAAGATCTATAGAGTCATTAACTTGTGGAGAGAGTTCCAACTTTCTGAACTCCCACACCTTCTGATATTCAATGCTCTCCCTGACCAGGGATAAGAGTAATGAGGCACACCCCTCGTATCCTTTCATCTGCTTCACCTTAACCCTCAATGTTAAGGTTAAGATCACCACTTATCCCATTCCAGTTGACTTTAAAGTCTAACCCTTGCTTGAGCCTAATTGCTTGGTTATAGTGTGTGCTAAATGACTTTGTTTGATTGATTGCTTGATTCATATGTACATGTTTGCTTGCATACCTTTGTGCATTTATCATCATTTATTGTTCATTATTGCATGATCATCATTTCATATCTTTGTGATTTGTTTGAGTTTGCCCATTGAGGAATCAGCTATTAGTCCATTCTTTGGCCTCTGTTCCTATGATTTGGAAGGGATTGAGTGTAAGACCATTTCATTGGCCACTCATGTCCTCTTTGTTTAGTGCTTTTATTTTGTTTGTTGTATGTGAGGATGCAATTGTAAGACCATGTTGTTGGCATTTGTACTCCCATGATCATCTGTTGGAGATAAGATTAAGTTCAGATAGATTGGCATCTGATATCCATCTTTTCGTTTGTTTGTTGTATGTGAGGATGCAATTGTAAGACCATGTTGTTGGCCTTTGCACTCCCATGATCATCCTTTGGAGGTTGGTATAAGTCCAGATAGAATGGCATCTAACATCCATGTTTTTGATTCTTTGGAGATTGGTATAAGTCCAGTTGATTGGCATCCGGTATCCACCCTTTTGTTCTGTTTTTGCTTTGTGAGATTGGAGTAAGTCCATTTATTGGCATCCGGTATCATTGTTTTGTTTTAGGAGATTGGTGTAAATCCATTTATTGGTATCCGGTATCCGCTTTTGTTTGTGAGATTGGTATAAGTCCATTGATGGCATCCGGTATCACCTTGCTTTTATTTTGCTCGCTTGCTTTGTTACCCATTCCAAAGGACACACTTGAATCATCTTCTATATGATTTCAAGAGGTGAACTTCTAGGAAGTTTTACACTCCTCCATCCACATCGTTTTTGTTTCCAAAACCCCTTTTCACTTGTTGATTTTAAAACTTGTAAATACATGTTGTGCAAACATTCTCATGTCTTTTCAAATTAGAAACTTGACCATATTTTGTGAATACTCATAATCAATTAACTTCACCCATTCAATTGTTTTTGGCTTTGTCCATTGTTAATATGCTTTCATACATTAGCCATAGGTTTCAATTACCATAGTGGTTGATGTAAATCTTACCTTATCCTTAGTGAGTTGATTGTAAGTCTTCCATACTTATTATAGGGTTAACCCCTCACTAGTATGTTGAAGCTGTCCTCGCATGGTGGATTGTTGATTCAGGTTGAGTTTTCTCCCATTGGTAACGAAAAGCCTTAGAGCTTGTGTTTTAAAATGAACTCACTAATTTTTGGAAATCTTTTAGCCGAACTACGGCATTTTGATCCTTTACCTTTGTATGGAAAGGTACGTAGGCAACGGGTTCATCCGTTCAAACACAAAAATAATAAAATTGTACATTCTTTTCTCATCATCCCAATCATGTTTGCACAAGATGTCATAAACAAATAAACATTTTCATTCAACAAGTGTGAAAAGGGCTCCCTAGGAGTACCTAGGACGTTTTGGGTGCCTAACACCTTCCCATTGCGTAATTTACCCCTTACCCAGATTCTCTGATCTTTTCATTAGTTTTCTGTGTGTAAAACTTCTTAGGCTTTTGTTCGCTTTTTAGCCCATCCTTTGGATAAATAAAAGTGCGGTGGCGACTCGATTTCTTTGTATGCTTTGCTTATGATTTAACCAATAAATCATATAGTGACGAATACACCGCTACAGAAAAGTGGCGACTCCACTGGGGACAATATTAGACCTTCCCTGGTGGTATTGCCTACTTTTCACCCTTGTTGTATGATATTGTTTATGTGTTATTTGACATATTTTTGTACAATTTGGGATGACTGTATTGATTGTAATGTTTGAATTGCTTGATATACAATTGCTGTTTGCTTTGGTGATCTCTGTGAGATGAGTTCTATACCCGAACTCGAGTGCACTCTAGGATAGGAGAATGGCGTAGTCTTGTTGACTGGTGTGGAGTATTCCTTAGCCAGTTGACTTGCGAGTCCATTCACTTGGTGGAGGTCATGTTGGATTAATAATGTCACACAAGTTATTTGTGGTTAGGCATTATTCTTTCAATCATGTGCCTTAGAAGCCAAGGACATTAGCTTACCAAGCCCATCTTGGCCTATTTTTAGGAAGTAGTGTGGAGGTCGTTCAGATGTCAGATCTGATGCGATTGTTACGCGATACTACACTCATAAGAGTCTCTCTTGAGAATATTTTTGGAATACGAGTATTCGTTCCTCCGATAATATCCGAAAGATGGGACGATGATTATGGGAACCTCTGGTAGAACATGTCTGGCAGGTTTAAAACCCTAGTACACTCCCTGTGGGTGGCTCTTAACCGAGACTCCATGCTCGTGACTCTCAGCAAACCCGTGATTCATGGTTGAGTCGTTCAGACATCGTTAATATCAATGGAACTTGGGCGTCGATAAGGTGTAAACCATAATCCGCCAAAATGGATGGTTGATATTAAGGATGTTCGAGCCGGTTCATGTACCGTTAATATCAATGGAACTTGGGTGTTGATAAGGTGAAAACCTAAATCCACCAAAATGGATGATTGATATTAGGGATACAATGAGCTTTCTCATGACCTTTGTCTGGTGTGACTTGCTTGATCCTTGAGTGTGATTGTTGCATTCATGCATTCATGCATTCATCTGCATCCATATCATCAAAAAATGAGATTTTTTTTTCAAAGAACTTAAGGGGTTTCTTTGCAAAAATTTTCAAACATGGAAAGACAAAAAATTATTCACGAGATAATTTCCATATGCAATAAATGCTTTAAATTTCAAAGTTTGCAAGTAAAACCCTCGGTTTTCTTTGAAATAAAAACAAAGCATATGCACAAGCATTACATGCATCATTTGCATAAGCGGGTGTTGTTCTCAGCCTTTGGTCCTGTGGTCTGACCCTGCGATCTTCATTTATTTTAAAGACGCACCTCGCCGGTACTACACCAGAGCCGATTCTTCGAGATTGATGGATCATTTTGAGTGAGAGAACTGTGAACCCAAGGAGGAAATCACCAGACTAAGTGCTTTTGATGGATTCATTCCTGGTTAGCCACCTGTCTTCTTTCTCATATATTGATGCTGAGGATGAAGTTGGAACTCCTTTCCAAGCTTTATCTATTGATGATCCAATCGAGAAGAAGTCTCCTTCATTTGCTTCCTACCGTGATGCAAAACTGGCCATTGAATGTGGTGCAGTTGCTGGTTTAGGGAAGGTGATCGAGCTTGAAGACAATAGATCCCGGGATGGCATTGGCTATTCCTCTGGGGCATTTAACGAGCTAGGTTTGTTCAAGAGTGGAGGTTTCATCCATGATGATCAACCTGAGGAAGAAGCTGCTGCTATCTTCAAAGAGGATGCAGAGGACCTGAACAATTTCATCATACCTGGTGGTGTCTGTCACAATTGGGTCGATGTAGATGTTCCTACGGTCATCCATAGATCAGAGTAATGGTTCACTTTGTTCAAAACCCTTCTCCCATGCCAAAAGGAGAAGTGATGACATTGTCGGCAGCATTTATACAATGATATTTCATTCAATTAATGCATTGTTAAACATTTGTTTTTCCATTTGTTTTCACTTTTTGCTTTTTGCATGAAATGGGTGATCACAAAAAACCCTGAAAAACAAATAAAAGCAATCTTTTCATTTGCATAAATGATTTGCTTGTTTAAATTCAAAAGCTTTTCATTATCCAGAATCATTATGCAGGGATTTCTAAACCCATTGAACATAATGATCCAACGCCATCTCCCAATTTTGAATTCCCTGTATTTGAGGCAGAGGAAGATGATGTTGAAGGATATTCCTGATGAGATTACCCGTCTTCTTGAGTACAAAAAGAAGCTCATTCAGCAGTATCATGAGAATCAGCAAAACAGTCAAACTGGGGCATTACAAATGTAATGTAAAAAAAAAGAGAGAGGGTGAAAAAATGAAAAAAAGCAAAAAATCGGGATTTTTTTTTCAAAAGAAAGAAAAAATAAAAGAAAAGTATACCCTCAAATCCCTAGTTGACTGATGCTGATTGGATTCAGAGTCGTTATGACCAATTGAATTTGATTGAAGAGAAGCGATTGACTGCCATGTGTCATGGTCAGTTATATCAGCAGAGAATGAAGAAAGCATTCGATAAGAAGGTCAAGCCTCGTGTGTTCCGAGAAGGTGACCTCGTGCTCAAGAAAGTTTTGTCTTTCGCGCCCGATTCCAGGGGCAAGTGGACTCCGAACTATGAGGGTCCATATGTTGTTAAGAGAGCCTTTTCAGGCGGTGCTTTGATGCTTACAACAATGGATGGGGAGGATTTCACTCGTCCTGTGAATTCAGATGCAGTCACGAAATACTTTGCCTAAAAAAAAGTATATGCAAATGAAAAACAGAATAGCTCGCTAAGTTGAAAACCCGAAAGGGAGGCTTAGGCAAAAATGAGCGTCTCGGTGGAGAACTCGCAAGGGCAATCCAGGAAAAAATTAGAGACTTGGAAAAAAGTGAATTTGCATCCCGCTAGATTGAGTACCTCACCCTGGGGCAATCTAGGCAAAAATTAGGGATTTGGCAAGTAACTGCATCCTGACAAGACTTTCTGTTCCGCAGCCGTCTTTTCGTCAGAGGTTCTCGATTCGTTGTCAACTGAAGCTTCGAATACATCGAGATTCAAATTGGTAGAGAAAGGATCATTATGTTCAATGTAGCCCTCTTCCAATATATATCACTGATTTCAAATTTGTACAGATTTATAGAGTCTTGCCATTTGCAGGCTACCATTCCATCAAATCAATTTGAGCTTTTACCCAATTATTTGCACTCTTATTTGTTCAATTCAACAAATGTTTTGCATGTTTTAATTGATAAAATGTCATTGTTTTAACAAATAAATTTTTTCAAATTGTTCTTTTTAACAAAGTGAACATTCACCATGATGAAAGGATACTCAAGAATTTCTCAGTGCTCTCCCAAGGGTGGCATGATTTCCAACAGGTAAGACACTAGTTCATATTCCTGGCATTGGTTGTATCCTCTTTCTCTTGCCTGATTGTTGGGGTTGTTCCCCAAGCAGAGTTTTTGTGGTGGGTTGTTCCCCCAAGCAGAGATGTTGTTGAAGACTCCGTTTTCTTCTCCAGCAGTAGTCTCTCCCCAGTGCAGTCGCTAGCGGAGTTGTTGTTTCTCCTCAGCATGGTGGCTTTCTTTTTGAAGATTCAGTGGTTGATGGATTGATATCCCGGTACTTTACCACTTTCCTCAGCTTAGTCGCCAAACAGGGTAGTTGATATCTTTCTTCAGCACAGTCGCTAGTGGAATCTGTGATATATCCCCAGAGCAGAGTGTTGTTGAAGACTTCGTTTTCTTCGCCAGCAGTACTCTCTTTCCCGGCCAAGTTGCCAGCGGAGTTGTTATCTCCCCATCAGAGCGCTTATCCCGTTAGCAGGGCAGTGATTGTGTTCCTCCTTAGCAGTTGTGGGTGTTCTCCTCAGAAGAGTTAGCATTTAGTGGTTGATCCCTAGCTCTCTTCCATATCCTCAGTGAGTCCCTCAGTGGATTTCCCCAGTAGATCTGCCAGTAGATTCGTGGTTTGGTGGATTGTAGTTTGTGCAAAATCCCCAAAAGAGTTGGTATCTCCAATAAAACCAGAATCCCCGTCAGAGTCAGGATTGCATCTGTGATAATTCCCTCAGAGCTCCGCCAGAGCTGGTATTCTCGACAGAGTTGCTGTTGTGACAGTTTCTGCTTGTTGAAACCTCGGTTGCCCCAGTGGGTTGGGTTGGTGGTTTATCATCCACAACTTGGGTTGATGTCCTGGTTGTTTTGATCCTCAGTAGAGTGGCTTGTTGCAGAATCTACTTGCGTGATCTGTTTTTCCCTCAGTGGATGTATTCCCGATGGAGTGGCTATATGTGTTCTCCCCAGGTAGAGTTGCTTGTGCAGATTCTACGTGGATGATCTGTTCTCCCTCAGTGGGTTGTTCCCCAGTGGAGTTGTGTGGAGTTGCTTTTATAGCAGTTCTCGCGTGTGCAGTGAACTTTTGATACTAAGGATTCCCCTGCAGATATTTCGGGATTCCTCGTTCCCCAACAGATTTGTCTTTGTGGCAGTTCTTGCCTGTTGTGACTTTCTGTGCCAGTTGGGTTATTTGTCGATCCATCACTTAGAGATTTGGTGATATCTCTAACCTTTTGCCTCCTCGCGGATCTTTGCTTTTCAGCATGTAGATCTCCAGCAGATTGGCTTTCCAGTTGGACCAGTTGGTTTTCCTCTGGAAGTATAGTACCGGGCGTTTGATTCCTGGACCTATTGTGTTAGCAATGTCTGTTTTGTCAGCATTCATCAAACATAAATCACGCATGTTCATGCATATTCATAAACATTCAGATATCCATGTTGCATTTTTTGCCATATATCTTTGTTTGTTTGTCTCCTGCTATGGGTGATATAGATCTTTATGGATCTTCCCAAGCAGATGTTGGGTGTTAAAATCTCTCCATATAGAGTCAGCCCCATAAGCAGAAAATGTCTGTATTTTCCTTCTACAGCTCCCCACTGAGATTATCCTCGTGGATGACGGTTTCTTCCGTTTCCTCCCCAACCCATATATTGGGATGGATTTTCCTATTGAGTTATATCCTCATAGGATGATGTTTTGATTCAGTCTGTCTTTTCGGATCGATCCCGAATTGGCTATTCGTCAGCTGTTTCTCGCGCTTCCCTGTGGAATAAATGAATAATTTGCCCAGTAACCGGCAATAATTCTTTTATCCCCAGCGGAACCTTTTTGGGCCTCTACCTAGTAACCGGTAGTTGTAAGTCCTATGTTCTTGCTTCTTGGCGGAATTTGTGGTTATATACCTTTTATTCCTCAGCAAGAGTTGTTGGTTTTCTACCCAGTAGTCGGTAGTCGTAAATCCTGTTTGCCTGCTCTCCAGCAAAGTTTGTGGTTTGTTATAAACCCTATTTTGTTCCCGTGCGGATTTGTGATTCTTTCATTCCCCACGCGGAGTTGTTGGTTTTCTATCCAGTATTCGGCGGATGTAAACCCTAAATCTTTTATCCTCACCAGAGTATGGCCACTACCCCGTATTCGGTAGTCGTAAGTCCTATCTCTTTTCCCCTAGCAGAGGTAACCTTTGTGGTTCGTTCTGGTTGTTGGCGGAATTTGGTATCGTTGTGGTTTTATTCCCAGCGGAGTTTGTGCCTTATGGTACAGGTGGATGATTGCCAGTTGCTAGCAATTTTATCCAGCCAGAGTTTTGGTATTCTACCCCGTATTCGGTAGTTGTAAACCCTAATTTCTCCCTTTGCAGAGTTAACCTTGTTGTTCATCCTAACCGATGATGGTTACTCTTTGTGGTTATCTCCATTCAATATTTGATGTTGATATTCCTCTCTTTGCTTGTGGATAATTGTCGGTTGCTAGCAATTATATTCCCAGCAAGTTGTCTTCTGGATCATTGCCGTATGCTTGCAATGTTATCCTTTGAAGTCGTTAGTGGGTCTTTTCACCGTTTGCTAGTGATTTGTTCCCTGGATCATTGATTGTTCATCGATGTATCCCCAGCTTGTCCTTATGGCTAATTGTCGGATGCTTGCAATTCATCCCCAGGTGAGTCTTCTTTCATTTACCCGTTTGCTTGGTAATGATTGTTGCTCCCTTTGATTGGTCATCTTTATATACCTAGTTTGGTATCCCGATGCCTTTCTTTTCGGTCGATTTATCCTTTGTTAACCCAGTAATCGGTTGTGGATAATCTTCCATGCGAGTATATTATTCACGTTCTGACGGTAATGGATAATATATCTCATGCGCTCTTCAGTCGAAACCTTTTGTGTTTCCCCGGTCGAGTAAGATTCATTATTTCCCTTTGTGGAGTCGAATATTCTGTTGTTGGATGATTGTCGGATGCTTGCAATTTATCCCCTTTGAGTTGTCTTTCGTTTACCCGTATGCTTGGTATCGATTGTCTCTCTTTTTGGTTGGTCACCTATTATATACCTCGGTATCTCTGGTGTCTCTTCCTTTTCGAGGGTATTATTCACGTTCTGACGGTAATGAATAATATGTCTCATGCGCTCTTTGGTTGGAGTCCTTTGTTGATTTTCCCCAATAGAGTAAGATTTGTATTCTTTGTAGAATCGAATATCCATCCTTTAACTAGTTTGTGTTTTGGATGATGAGTGTTTTGGCAGTAAAAACCAATCCACGTTTTCGGTAGATCACCTATTATATACCCAGTAATCGGTATCCTTGGTGTTTCTTACCATATGAGTATATTATCTACGTTCTGACGGTAATAGATAATATATCTCATGTGAGTATTCTATCCACGTTCTGACGGTAATGGATATTATATCTCATGCGCTCTTTGGGTTTGTGTCCCCAGTTGAGTAAGATTCATTTTCCCGTTGCGGATTCGAATGTCCATCCTGTAAGTCGATTTGCTTTTTCAAGCCCTCCTTTCGGATGATGAGTGTCTTGGCAGTAAAAACCAATTCACGTTTTCGGTCGATCACCTATTATATACCTCGGTATCCCTGGTGTTCCTTCCTTTCTGCTCCCTATTATGACCTTGGTCCCCTGTGGAGTCAGATTTTCCTGAGTTGATGTACCTTTTTCAGGTCTTTCTCAGATGTTTGGTTGATTGATATCTCTCACCCGTATACCGGTCTTAGATATTCATTCTTCCTGAGTTTGTTACCCTTATACCGGTGACACCTCATCTTGTTGCTTTTCCCCGCGAGAGTCTCTTTGTTAGACACTTCTCCAGTGGAGTTTTTCTTGTGGTGATTTTTACCCTTTTGCTATATTGGCGTTTTCCCCAATATATGCAATTTTCCCCGGCAGGGAGGTTCTTTGTGAATTTTTCCTGGTCCAAGTCCGGATTTTTATCTGAGGTATCCTTTATGGATAATTTGAGTCAGCTTGTGTCTTTCCAATGGAGGTGTTTCCTTTGGAAATCCTCTGATCCCCAGTGTGAGTCCTTTACTTCCTTAGTAAAGTCTCCAGTCTGTTTTCTGTTTTCCCCAAATCAGAGTCGTGTCCTGCCCACGCATTCTTTTTCTTTTTTTTTTATCCCCAATAAGAGTCCTATTAGAGTCTCTGATCCTGGTGAGTGTATTACTCCGATGGATTGTCTTTTCTTCTGTGTGAACCATATCCCCACAGAGTTTGTGTCTTTTACATGCATACATTTGCATCATGAGGTCTCTTAGGGACCAAAATTTGTCTCATTACTGTTATTTAAGCCCATTCTACCGTGTCGAGATGAAGATTTCTAAACTTCACTTCTCCGGCTAGAATGACCTTAAATAGGGGCATCTGTAAGACCCCAATTTTGTCCCTAAGATCCCTCATGGCATCATATCATATCATATCATTGCCTCAAGGATCATTGTACACCTTGCCTCCTTCCTGTGGGTGGGTTACCTTGAGAGTGGTACTTGATCGCCAAGCATGTTTAGCATTTGTATATCATTGCTTTTCATTTGTTTATTAACCCAAAAGTACAAAAATATTGTCATCTAACCTTGTTACTTGCAGATGAAGCAACATTAGGTCAAGCCAGTCAAAGGCATTCCTTGAGCCATAGATGGTGGCCATTCTGAAGAATTTGGGCACCATGATCATTCATCAAGAGTTCATATGAGTTGTGACATCATTATGAATCAAGATCTCAAGTGGAAGAGGCTTGAAATTCATCAAAGCATTGTTCAGTCAACCAAAACCCTAGCAAAGTCAATTGTGTTCAACTGTGCATGAAATCAGGGATTTGAAGGTGGGAAATGGTTAGAAAGGTCTCATTCATGTCTATACAAGACTCATATAACATGTCAAACATCCACATTGAAGGATTTGAGGTCAGATGAAAAGTTGCCAAAAATAGTAAGTGACCTGTAATTTCAAACTGCCAAAAATGGAAAGGTCTTCTCCTCAACTTTATATCATCAAGAAAGCTTCAAAAAAAAATTTGTCCAACATGAAAGTTGAAGATCTTGCTCTCACCTTTCCAAAATGTCTAAGAACATCCATTTCTCATGTGTGGTTGGCAAGTTATGATCAAATCATTGTCAAGAAATTTTGAACTTCAACAAGGCATAACTTTTGAACCAAAAGGCCAATTCATGTGGTTCTTTTTGGAGCAATCTCCATTTGACATGCTCTATCATAATCATTCATTACATTTCATCAAAAATCAACACACAAAAAATGCATTTTTCAAGTGAATTCATTTTAAATTTTGGTGGGAAAAAGTGATTTTGAAAAGTATGCATAGTTTTCATTCCAAACCAATTGCATTGGCCTTAAAATAGAATTTTGGACTTGCTGCAAGGTGAATTTGCACTGTTCCATTGATCACATTACATGAGGGCATTTTGGCCAAGTTACATAACATGATCATTTCACTAATCCATTGCGCTTTTGCTAATCATGATTAAGGAGCTTCATTAGCAGTTGGTATAAAGCACTAATCATAACAGAATTCTGCATCAACACTTCACAATTTCAGATCCAAAGACTTCTCATCTCAAATTCTCTCAAAGTTCTTCAACTTTTTTTTATCGAATTTCATCATTTCTTTGGCTTGTTCTTGTGCTAATCATCATCTGCAGGAAGTATTGAAGATCTGTTGAAGCAAATGTTGGAGAATTCTTGAAGAATTGGAACTGTTGGAGCTTGAGCATGTTCATGGCATTTGGAGATTTCTTCGAATTCAAGCACTGTTGAGCTAAAGCCTTGCATTCATTCATCTTCCTCATCATCATAGATCATCTGTTTTCACCTTTGAGGCCTTGAAACTCACGAATCAAGTTCTGCATCTTCAAAGAGGTTAGAACTCGATTGCTCCAATTCTTGCAATTCTCATGTGGTTCTTGTAGATCTTAGCATGTAGATCATTCTGTAATTTAGATCTCTTAATTTCATTAGGTTTTGAGAAAGTTATCTTGATTTGAAATCTGGATGTTGAAACTTGTTTTGATCGATGCTCTTAATATAGTTAGAATTAATTGAAATTGAGGCTGGATTAGTGTTGTGCATGATAAGATGAATCGATTGGTGTATTGCTTGTTGATTTCTGTAACAAAAAGTTCATGATGATGATGAACATGATGAAGATGATGATGAATGTTTAGGTTTTGTTTCCAGATCGCGTTTCAATCTGCCTTGGCCTTGTTTGCATGTGATTTTGGTGTTTGTGAGCCATGTAACCAATCACGCCGTGCCATGTACTTAAGTGAAACGCAGCGTTTCACTTAAGTAGCGCTTCATTTTAATAGCGCGCGTGTTCGAGTCTGGACCAAGGACTTTTCTCTTTCGGCTTTTTTGCATTTCTTTTTCAATTATGCTTCCATGTTAACATGCTTCCTTTCACATTTTTTATTTTTCTTCCACATTCAAAAAATCATAATTCTCTAAATAATAATCCAAATCATATGAGATTTTCTCCACCATGATCCTTGCCATGTCTATTTTTTTTTGATGATTTTTAATGAATTTGTGCACGGTTGGAAAAAATAATTGCGTAGGGTTTGTTCTCACATGTCATTTCTTGCATATGGCTTGCCATTTCATTTGTGAAATCATGATGGTTGATCCAAAATTCTTGAAATTTTACATGTGTAATCTAGACACTTTGATGAACATTTTGGTATATGGTTTGTGATTTTTGCCTTCCTGGATTATGAGTTATGATGTTATCTTTGGAGGTGTGACAATGTATGTCACACCATTTCTTGTCCAACTGGTGGAATTTCTTTGCCATGCCTATTGAACTTGAATTGATCTGAATTTTTGCATATTGATACTTATGGATGTTAAGTTTACTTGTGATTTTTCCTGGAATTTTTGAATGAATTTTCTATTTGTTTGAGAATTTTCCCTCTGTTTGACCAATTGTGGACCTTTTGTGAGTCATGATCTTATATGATTTGTGAAATCCTTGGTGTTTATTGGATGGACCTAAAATTTGGCATGTATATTATAGAGATCTTGAAGTTTGCCATGGCTTTGGTTTCATTCATTTATCATGTTTGGTTTCTGTTTTATTCTTGTGTGAAGTTGGTGTACCATTTGTGGCCTTGTTTGAGCTTGTATATGCATGCCATGACTTGTTGAATTTAATTTCCATGCTTCCACTTATCGAAATGCAATGAATTTTGGTGTGTTGCTCATTCAATGTGTTCTGTTTAGGCATGATTTTTCTTGGAATTTATTGAGCCATTTTGGTATTGATATGCTTGTGATCATTCTGTTTGCTCCAATGTGATTCCAACTTGCATAGTTTGACATGTTTTGCTTGTGAAATGGATTTGGTGCATAGTTTTGATATGAGACCAATTGGAATTTATTCTTATTTGATTAATCTTGATTTTGATCAACTTTCATGTTCTGTTTTGGTTTATTTCTCCTCCTTTGACCCTAGGCCTTGTCCTAGTGGTCTACTTCTCATGTTTGAGTTTGATTTTCAGGTTGAAGAAGCAATTGCTTTAAGGAGTTTAATTCAAGTTAATTGAGTTTGGTTTACTTGATTGTTATGGACTAACTTGGTTTGTTTTGTAGGATGCCTCTAGCTCATTTGACTTGAGCTTGTGCTTTGCACATGTGATTGATTGTGTTGACTGTTGGTTCATATCTTGTCTGTTTTGACTTTGTGATTGGTATACTGATTATATTGGATTGATTTCAGGTACCTTAGTTGCTATAGTTCCTTTGTGAACTTCCTTTTGCTTTGCTTGATAGCTTAAGCATTGAGGTATAACATCTTCTTCTTCATGTAGTCTGGAAGACCTGGCTTGTTACTTGGCCAGGCACCTGTCTGAAGTCCTCCTTAAGAGGCAATGTTTGTGATTGTTTATCTTTGTCCCCAAGCAGGAAAAGTCCTTTGAATAAGGCAATTGGTAGATAGAAGAGATGTGTAGTCCATCTCCTACTACTCTGTGTGTCTTCCCTTTGCTCACATTACATGTTGTAGCATTGTGGATCCTAACCCAAGATCTATAGAGTCATTAACTTGTGGAGAGAATTCCAACTTTCTGAACTCCCACACCTTCTGATATTCAATGCTCTCCCTGACCAGGGATAAGAGTAATGAGGCACACCCCTCGTATCCTTTCATCTGCTTCACCTTAACCCTCAATGTTAAGGTTAAGAGCACCACTTATCCCATTCCAGTTGACTTTAAAGTCTAACCCTTGCTTGAGCCTAATTGCTTGGTTATAGTGTGTGCTAAATGACTTTGTTTGATTGATTGCTTGATTCATATGTACATGTTTGCTTGCATACCTTTGTGCATTTATCATCATTTATTGTTCATTATTGCATGATCATCATTTCATATCTTTGTGATTTGTTTGAGTTTGCCCATTGTGGAATCAGCTATTAGTCCATTCTTTGGCCTCTGTTCCTATGATTTGGAAGGGATTGAGTGTAAGACCATTTCATTGGCCACTCATGTCCTCTTTGTTTAGTGCTTTTATTTTGTTTGTTGTATGTGAGGATGCAATTGTAAGACCATGTTCTTGGCATTTGTACTCCCATGATCATCTGTTGAAGATTAGATTAAGTCCAGATAGATTGGCATCTGATATCCATCTTTTCGTTTGTTTGTTGTATGTGAGGATGCAATTGTAAGACCATGTTGTTGGCCTTTGCACTCCCATGATCATCCTTTGGAGGTTGGTATAAGTCCAGATAGATTGGCATCTGACATCCATGTTTTTGATTCTTTGGAGATTGGTATAACTCCAGTTGATTGGCATCCGGTATCCACCCTTTTGTTCTGTTTTTGCTTTGTGAGATTGGATTAAGTCCATTTATTGGCATCCGGTATCATTGTTTTGTTTTAGGAGATTGGTGTAAATCCATTTATTGGTATCCGGTATCCGCTTTTGTTTGTGAGATTGGTATAAGTCCATTGATGGCATCCGGTATCACCTTGCTTTTATTTTGCTCGCTTGCTTTGTTACCCATTCCAAAGGACACACTTGAATCATCTTCTATATGATTTCAAGAGGTGAAATTCTAGGAAGTTTTACATTCCTCCATCCACATCCTTTTTGTTTCCAAAACCCCTTTTCACTTGTTTATTTTAAAACTTGTAAATACATGTTGTGCAAACATTCTCATGTCTTTTCAAATTAGAAACTTGGACCTTAAGTCCTTGACTTTTCAAATTTCATTTCATAACACTTCTTTGAATTGAATCCTAATCATACCTTGACCATATTTTGTGAATACTCATAATCAATTAACTTCACCCATTCAATTGTTTTTGGCTTTGTCCATTATTAATATGCTTTCATACATTAGCCATCGGTTTCAATTACCATAGTGGTTGATGTAAATCTTACCTTATCCTTAGTGAGTTGATTGTAAGTCTTCCATACTTATTATAGGGTTAACCCCTCACTAGTATGTTGAAGTTGTCCTCGTATGGTGGATTGTTGATTCAGGTTGAGTTTTCTCCCATTGGTAACGAAAAGCCTTAGAGCTTGTGTTTTAAAATGAACTCACTAATTTTTTGAAATCTTTTAGCCGAACTATGGCGTTTTGATCCTTTACCTTTGTATGGAAAGGTACGTAGGCAACGGGTTCATCCGTTCAAACACAAAAATAATAAAATTGTACATTCTTTTCTCATCATCCCAATCATGTTTGCACAAGATGTCATAAACAAATAAACATTTTCATTCAACAAGTGTGAAAAGGGCTCCCTAGGAGTACCTAGGACGTTTTGGGTGCCTAACACCTTCCCATTGCGTAATTTACCCCTTACCCAGATTCTCTGATCTTTTCATTAGTTTTCTATGTGTAAAACTTCTTAGGCTTTTGTTCGCTTTTTAGCCCATCCTTTGGATAAATAAAAGTGCGGTGGCGACTCGATTTCTTTGTATGCTTTGCTTATGATTTAACCAATAAATCATATAGTGACGAATACACCGCTACACATAGGAGTAAAACACTCACTAGGGAGACAGAGACTCTGGGGAGAAATAAGGATAAAATGCGTGAGCAGGTCACAACCTGAAAACTTGCTGGGAGACTAGAGGAATTCCATGAAAATAAATCGATGGAAAGACTCGAGCTGACGCAAAGGTGCATGTATTGGGGAATATGCCAATACATCAAAACTATCCGCGAAGGATTCTTCGGATAAAAATCCGGACTCAGATGGGGAATATCCTATAAAGGATTCAGCTGAGGAAATAACACCGAGATATTACCAACATCTGGGTAATAAACTCAAAAGGAGACATGTCATCAAAACACTGGTTATTGGATGAGAGAATTACACGCTCAGGGAGAAAGAATATCTAAGACTGATATAAGGCTGAGAGATATTAATCGTCCAAAACATCTAAGGAGGACCCAAAAGGCATATCTCAACTCAGGAAAAATCTGACTCCACAGGGGACAAAAAGTCATAATAGGGAGCAGAAGGAAGGAACACCAGGGATACTGGTTACTGGGCATATAATAGGTGACCAACCAGGCGTGAATTGGGAACACATCCAAGACACTTATCATCCGAAAACGAGGGCTGAAAAAGCAAACTCAATTTACAGGATGGGCATTCGATTCCATAAGTAAAAACGAATCTTACTCAACTAGGGAAGAAAAAGACTTCAACTGAAGAGCGCATGAGATATATTATCTATTACCGTCAGAACGTAGATAACATACTCGCATGGAAGATTATCCACAACCGGTTACTGGTTTAATAAAGAATAAATCGGCCGAAAAGAAAGGACATCGGGATACCGGTTACTGGGTATAAAATGATGACCAATCCAAAGGAGAAACAATCATTACCAACAAGGGTAAATGAAAGATGACTCGCGGGGGATGAATTGCTTAACAAAAGCAATTATCCAGGAGACATATCACCGGTTACTGGGTGGTATACTCAAAACGAAGGGATATTAATACCGAATATTGGATAAAGATAACCAACAAAGAGGGGATTACATCTACCAATTACTGGGTAGAAAACCATAGAAATAGGACTTACAACTACCGGTTACTGGGTAGAAGGCCAAAAGAAATATCCACTGGGGAAAAGATGAACAATTACTGGTTACTGAGCAACTTGAACAACTAAACCACATGAAAATGCAGGGGAAAAACAAGAAAGGAGTCAAACTAGGAACAAACTAGAAGGACACAATCAAACAAGACTCAACCTGATGAGGATATAACTCAGGGGAATAATTCCATCCAGATACATAACTGGGGAGGACGCTGAAACAAAATCATCCACGGGGATATAACTCAGTGGGGAATATAGAAGGAAAGATAGACACTTTCTGCCTATAGGGCTGACTCTATATGGAGAGATCAGACACAAACATCTGCTTGGGGGAAGAATATTTCACCAACAGCAGGAAATAACAAACAACGATATATGGCAAAGAATGCAACATGAATATCTGAATGCTATAATTATGCATGTATATGCATGGTTTGTGTATGATTAATGCTGGCAGACAGACATATCTAACACAAACAAGTCCGAGAATCAATGGATGGACATTCGTTATAACATCTCAAAAGAGAAAGGCCAGGCCCACAGGAGAATCAAATACCAGGAGACACAAACCACCATAGGGGACAAAAACCGCTGTTGGGGATAATCAAAGGTCACAGCTATCAACCGTCGGGGATAGTCAAAGTCTCAGTTGGGGAACATGCAGAGATATCAATAAGATCTGTTGTTGAACAGACATAAGATCCATCATAGAGGAAACTCTACTGGGGGAGCTTAACACGGATAAGGTTCGTCGTAGAAGAAACTCTACTGGGGAACTTATCAGGGGATGATATGAAACTCCGTGGGGAACAACCACCAAACAGATACACATCAATCAAGCATTCTCTTCTAACTGCTGGAGAAACCAACTCTGCCGAGGAAAGAGAGAAACATTGCTCCGCTGGGGAAGAAAACAACACATCTTCCTCAAAATCCCTCAATACTGGAAAATGTCTTCCACTCGGAGGAAATACTAATGCCAAGCTAGAATCAGGCAACCCTACAAGGGATGGACTGTAGGCGACCAACTAGGGATAATCTGTTGCAAGCAACCCTACTGGGGTGAGCTGTAGGCAAACTGTCGGGGAGAAATCACAAATATCTCCAGAGGAAATATCTTGGCTGAGTGGATCTTTCATCAACATGTTCCATACTGGGGATGAAAAGGGAACAAACCCTTCACCAACTGCTCCAGGCACCTATTGCTGAGGAGATATCTGAAAGATAGCTCTGCGGGGAACACATGCTTGCTCTGCCGAGGAATTCTACTCGTGCTGGGAATTTCTGCTCACTCTGTTGGAGATTTCTATTTATGTTGGGGGAAGACCAACTTCCTCGCGAATAGATAGCATATCAACTTTTATTAGTTTATAAGGGATTTTAGGTCAGTCCACACAAGGGATGACAACCATATATTTGATAAAACACAAATGTTAGTGCCTGATATAGAGGTATACACATCTCTAAAGGATCAAGGCCAGAACTCCAGACTCTATGGGGATCTGATAATGTTTTGTTCTTTCTGCGCTCGCTGGGGAGACAACCTAAAAGATGATGAAGAGGATACAATCATGCCAGAACATGAACAAATGTCTTACCCTTTAGGAGATCATACTATCCTTGGGAGAGCACTGAAGACATTCCCTTTATCCATTCAGTCATTATGAATGTTCACTTTGTTTAAAAATAGTTTATAAAAACTTTATTTGTTTAAAACAATGATGTCTATTAATTAAAACATGCAAACATTTGTTAAACAGAAACAAATAAGAGTGCAAAGAATTGGGTAAAGGCTCGAATTTATTTGATAGAATGGTAATCCGCAAATGGCAAGACTCCATGGATCTTTACAAATTTGAAATTGGTGATATATATTGGAAAAATGGCAACATTGAACATAATGACCATTCCCCCAACAACTCTGAATCTAATGTATTCGAAGCTTCAATTGACAATGACTGAGCGAGAATCTTTGACAGAAGACACATGGTAGAACGAAGTCTTGTCAGGATGCAGTTACTTGCCAAATCCCTAATTTTTGCCTAGATTTCCCCAGGGTGCGGTACTCAATCTAGCAGGATATATATATTCATTTTTTTATGTCTCTAACGTTTGCCTGGGTCGCCCTTTCGGGTTTTCAATCCACCGAGACGCTCATTTTTTTTTGCCTAAGTCGCCCTTTCGGGTTTTCAACTTAGCGAGCTATTCTGTTTTTATTTTAGGCGAAGTATTTCTTGACTGCATCTGAATTCACAGGACGAGTGAAATCCTCCCCATCCATAGTTATAAGTATCAAAGCACCGCCTGAAAAGGCTCTCTTAACAACATATGGACCTTCATAGTTTGGAGTCCACTTGCCCCTAGAATCGGGCGCGAAAGACAAAACTTTCTTGAGCACGAGGTCACCTTCCCAGAACACACGAGGCTTGACCTTTTTACCAAAGGCTTTCTTCATCCTTTGCTGATATAACTGACCATGGCACATGGCAGTTAATCTCTTCTCTTCAATTAAATTCAGTTGGTCATAATGACTCTGAACCAACTCAGCCTCAGTCAAGTTGGCTTCCATCAAGATTCTCATTGATGGGATCTCAACCTCCACGGGGAGCACAACCTCCATGCCATATACAAGAGAGAAAGGGGTTGCCCCTATTGAAGTGCGGACGGATGTACGATAACCATGCAAAGAAAATGGCAACATCTCATGCCAATCTTTGTATGTAACAACCATCCTCTGGATAATCTTCTTGATGTTCTTGTTAGCAGCTTCAACAACCCCATTCATCTTCGGTCTATAGGGAGAAGAATTATGATGCGCAATCTTGAACTCGCTACACAACTCTTTCATCATATTGTGGTTCAAGTTATATCCATTATTAGTAATGATCTTATCTGGCACACCATAACGGCGTATGAGTTGATTCTTGATAAACTTCACAACCACCTGCCTGGTCACATTTGCATATGATGTCGCTTCAACCCACTTGGTGAAGTAATCAATTGCTACGAGAATAAAACGGTGATCGTTCGACGCCTTTGGCTCAATCATGCCAATCATGTCGATTCCCCACATGGAGAAAGGCCATGGTGATGAAATAACATTCAGAAGCGTCGGGGGAATATAAATCTTATCTGCATAAATCTGACACTTATGGCATTTCTTCACATATTTGCAGCAGTCAGACTCCATTGTCAGCCAATAGTAGCCTGTTCTCAACATCTTCTTTTCCATGAAATGTCCATTGGAATGAGTACCAAATGAACCCTCATGGACTTCAATCATCAACAGGTCTGCTTCGTGTCTATCCACGCATCTGAGCAAAACCATGTCAAAATTTCTCTTATAAAGCATATCACCATTGAGGTAGAAACTGCCAGATAATCTCCTCTAAGTCTTCTTATCTTTAACAGATGCCCCAGACGGGTAAATCTGACTTTGGAGAAAGCACTTGATGTCATAATACCATGGCTTATCATCTCTCACTTCTTCAACTGCAAATACATGAGCTGGTCTGTCCAAGCGCATCACAGTGATATTAGGGACTTCATTCCAATATTTCACCACAATCATTGAAGCAAGCGTAGCAAGAGCATATGCCATTCGATTCTCATCTCGAGGAATATGATGGAAGTCAACCTCAGTAAAGAAAGTTGAAATCCTCCTCGCATACTCTTTATATAGGATGAGGCCAGGCTGATTCGTCTCCCATCCACCCTTAATCTGATTAACAACAAGGGCTGAATCGCCATAAACATCAAGATGTTTGATCCTAAGATCAATACATTCTTCCAAACCCATAATACGGGCCTCATACTCTGCCATATTATTCGTGCATTTGAAAGTTAGCCTTGCTGTAAAAGGAAAATATGTGCCTTGAGGAGTAATAATCACTGCCCAGATACCATTTCCATATTGATTAACAGCGCCATCAAACACCATACCCCATCGGGAACCAGGCTCTGGCCCTTCATCGAGCGTAGGCTCATTGGAATCTTTCATCTTCAAATACAGAATCTCCTCATCAGGGAAGTCGTACTGAACAGACTGATAATCCTCAATTGGTTGATATGCCAAGTGGTCAGCCAAGATACTACCTTTAATAGCTTTTTGAGCTCGATACTCAATGTCATACTCAGACAACAGCATCTGCCAACGGGAAATCCTCCCAGTTAAAGCAGGCTTCTCAAAGATATACTCGAGTACCGAGACTCAAAATTAGTGAACTTCTTACTCAAGTAGTATATATCATATTCTTTCTTCCCTGACTCATCTTGCTGACCTAATACACAACCCATAGAGTCATCATGCACGGTTAAGTACATGATCAATGGTCTCCCTTCAACAGGCGGAGACAAAATCAGAGGCTCGGACAGATACTCTTTGATACTATCAAATGCCTTTTGGCAATCCTCAGTCCAATCATGACGATGATCTTTCCGGAGGAGCTTGAATATAGGCGCACATGTGGCAGTCATGTGGGATATAAATATGGAAATATAATTCAAGCGGCCAAGAAAACCTCGGACTTGCTTCTCAGTTTTGGGCGCAGGCATTTCTTGTATTGCTTTGACCTTGGCAGGATCAACTTCAATACCTCTTTCACTGACGATAAAGCCCAATAACTTGCCGGAACGGACTCCAAATGTACACTTGTTCAAATTCAAGCGGAGTTTGTTCTTCCTCAAACACTGAAAAAGCTTCAACAAGTGTTCTACATGTTCAACTTCCGTTTTCGACTTTGCAATCATATCATCAACATATACCTCGATCTCCTTGTGCATCATATCATGAAACAAGGTAGTCATAACTCGTTGATACGTGGCTCCGACGTTCTTCAAACCGAAGGGCATCACTCGATAACAGAATGTTCCCCAAGGTGTGATGAATGTTGTCTTCTCCATATCCTCGGGTGCCATTTTAATCTGATTATAACCGGAAAATCCGTCCATAAATGAGAAGACATTGAATTTAGCTGTATTGTCTACCAACATATCAATGTGTGGTAGAGGAAAATCATCTTTCGGACTAGATTTATTCAAGTCACGATAGTCAACACACATTCGGACTTTTCCATCTTTGTTAGGCACGGGCACAATATTGGCCACCCATTGAGGATATGTAGAAGTCACCAGAAACCCCGCATCAATTTGCTTCTGAACTTCTTCTTTAATCTTCACTGCCATGTCAGGATGAGTTCTTCTGAGCTTCTGCTTTACAGGTACACACTCAGGCTTCAACGACAAGAAATGTTGCACGATATTAGTATCTAGACCAGGCATGTCTTCATACGACCAGGCAAAGACATCGACATATTCTCGTAGCAACTCAATCAACCGCTTCTTAACAGACTCTTCCAGGAGTGCCCCAATCTTCACTTTACGAACACAATCTTCAGACCCCAAGTTGACTGTTTCCAGATTCTCAAGATGCAGCTGAATGATCTTCTCTTCGTGCTCAAGCAGACGGGTAATCTCATCAGGAATCTCTTCAACATCATCTTCTTCGGCCTCAAATACAGGGAACTCAAAGTTGGGAGATGGCGTTGGATCATTATGTTCAATGGGTTTGATCAACCTGCATAATGATTTTGAGTATAAAAGAGATTTCAGAATTCAAACAAAGCAAAGCATTATGTAGATGAAAATATTGATTTTATTCTCTTTTTTTTAGGGTTTTATGGTGATCACCAATTTCATGCAAAAAGCAAAAAAAGGAAAATAATTTGGAAAAACGAACATTTAACATGTAATTATTGAATGAATATCATTGTATTAATATGCCAACAATGTCATCACTTCTCCTTTTGGCATGGGAGAAGGGTTTTTAAACAAAATGAACATATTACGTGGACTTGTGGATAACTATTGGAACATCAACAACGACCCAATTATTGCAGATTCCACCAGGTATGACGAAGTTGCCCAGATCTTCCTCTTCATCATCTTCCATAATGGCAGCAGCTTCTTGATCTTCAACGGTATGGATGAAACCACCACTCTGGAACAACCCACGCTCATTGGAAATACCTGAAGAATACCCTATGCCATCCCGGGATTTATTATCTTCCATCTTGATCATTTGTCCTAAACCAGTAGCTGCACCATGCTCAATGGTCAACATAGCATCATTGTCGGAAGCAAATGAAGAAGGTCCTTTCCTTGAAGGCTCAGCAATAGACAAGGCTTGGAACGGAGTTCCAACCTCATCCTCAACATTTATATAGGAAAAGGAACATAAATGGCTAACCAAGAGAGCTTTCTCTCCCCCTATCACCACCAACTTCTTGTTTTTGACAAACTTCAACTTCTGGTGTAGGGTGGATGTCACGGCGCCTTCCTCGTGAATCCATGGTCTGCCAAGCAAACAGCTATATGATGGATGGATATCCATGACCTTGAAAGTGATATGGAAATCACTAGGTCCAATCTTGATTGGGAGCTCAACTTCACCGATCACAGTTTTCCTTGATCCATCAAAAGCTTTTACTACCACTCCACTCTGCCTCATAGGAGGCCCCTGGTAAGAAAGTTTGGCCAGAGTGGATTTTGACAACATATTAACGATGATCCTGTGTATACCAACACATTAGACAAGGCATCATCCTTGCAATTAATGGAAATGTGTAGAGCCAAATTGTGGTTTTTTCCCTCCTCGGTAAGATCAACATCACAGAAGCTCAAATTGTTACAAGCAGTTATGTTTGCAACAATGCTATCAAACTTCTCAATACTGACATCGTGATCCACATGTGCCACGTCCAACACCCTCTGCAAATCTTCACGGTGCGACTCAGAATTCATCAACAAAGATAGGACATATATCTTTGATGGAGTTTGTAGCAGCTGATCAACAACATTGTACTCACTCCTCTTGATGAGCCTCAGCATCTCATCACAGTCCTCTTTCAAAATGCCATGCTGGCCAACCAAGACAAGAGTTTTAACAGATTTATCAACAACAGGGTCAACACCCTTCACAACAAGTGCCGGATTAGAAGAAGAAGTCCCCACAGGACCTGCAGGACTAACAACAGTAGTTCTTCTCACGACATCTTCGTGGGGTTTCGCCTGCGCCGAGAAAACACGACCACTACGGGTCACACCACTAACATCTGAGATACTCACAATAGAGGTGGAGGGCTTTTTGTACCTGTAAGGAACAACTTTGTCAGATGAATACGGGACAGGGCCTGCTGGCTTGATTACAAGAGATGGAGAAACCTTCTTCTTTCCGCCATCATATTTGACGACAACAGGCTCTGGAATTCTGAAAATAGGAGAAATAACATCCACTTCGTCCTCATTGCGATTCTGAAGTATCTCGATCATTCCCTGATCCAGCATCTCTTGGATGTCCTTCCTAACTTGTCGACATCCTCTTTCGTTGATAGTGCACACTTGGCACCTATCATGGTCATGCTCGTAGTGACTGTATCCACACAACAGTCTGTGCATCTCGACCAAAGATTTCCTGATATCATTGACATACAGGACTTTATATTTTCCAGGACAACCCTGGACCATGTTCGCAGCAGCTTTCCCATGCTCGGGCAATGGGTTCTTCTTCACATTAGGACTTACGTCCTCGAAAAACAAAATCCCACTTCTCACAAGGTCTTGCACCTTGGTCTTTAGGGGATAGCAATTTTCCACATCATGTCCGGGAGCACCAGAATGATATACACAGTGTAGTTCAGGCTTATACCACCACTGAGGGTTGGTTGGTACAGCGGGAGGGTCTCTTGGAGTAATCAGCTTTCTATCTATCAGAGAAGGATATAGCTCAGCGTAAGACATTGGAATCGGATCAAAAGTGACCCTCTTCCTCTCGTAGCTGGTGCTGGTGTTATTATTGTTTCTAGGCTGGTAGGCCTGCTGTTATTGACGATGTTGTTGTTGATATTGTTGATGTTGTTGTTGTTGTTGATGATATACTTCTCGAAAAGCAGGTGCTATATGAGCCACCTGGTGCTGGTTAACGGCAGGGCGCACGTTCTTCCTCTTCACAGTGGGCCTTCTTTTGATATGGGAAGACACAACATGTGTCTCTCCCTCTTTCTTCTTTGCAAAGCTTCCATATCACTTTGCTGAAGAGCCTTCATCTCTAGACAGACGTCCTTCATGGACTCCTTCCTCTAGCCTCATTCTCATATTCACCATTTCGGTGAAGTCCGAGGGAGCACTTGTAATCATCCTCTCATAATAGAAAGAACTCAAAGTCTTCAGAAAGATCTTTGTCATTTCTTTCTCTTCAAGGGGTGGCACAATCTGAGCGGCCAACTCACGCCACCTCTGGGCGTACTCTTTAAAAGTCTCCTTATCTTTCTGGGACATCGCCCTCAACTAGTCTCTATCAGGAGCCATATCCACATTGTATTTATATTGCTTGATGAAAGCTTCGCCAAGATCGTTGAAGGAGCGGATGTTCGCACTATCCAGACCCATGTACCATCTGAGTGCAGCACCAGACATGCTGTCCTGGAAGTAGTGGATTTGAAGTTGATCATTGTCTGTTTGCGTTGACATCTTGCGAGCATACATCACAAGATGGATGAGAGGGCATGTATTTCCCTTGTATTTCTCAAAGTCAGGTACTTTGAACTTTACAGGGATTTTAACATTGGGCACAAGGCACAACTCAGCAGCACTCTTACCAAAGAGGTCTTTACCCCTCAGAGTCTTCAGTTTCTTGCGCAGCTCAAGGAATTGGTCGTTCATCATGTCCATCTTCTCATTAACATCTGGGTCCTCAAATGGCTCAGAATGATAGATGGTGTCTTCAACTCCTGGTAAAGTATGCACAACGGGAGGTGGCACAGAAAGGACCGGGCTAGATGTCGGCAGAGAAGTGAGAGTTGGAGCAAAACCCTCGGGCACAAAATTGGCTCTGGAAGATTGGAAGATTGGCTCTGGTGTTATACCGGTGCGTCAGCTTGTCTTCAAAATAAATGAAGAGCAAAGAGTTAGACCACTGATCAGAGCTGAACAAAACCTGCTTATGCATATGATGCATGCAATGCTTGTGCATATGATTTGTTTTAATTATCAGAGGAACTTTATAGAGATCTATTTGCCAGTATTTGAAAATATTAATCCTTTAAGACATATATGGAATACTTATAGCAATAATATTTGGAAATTTTTTTACACCAAAGAAGTAGCACAGTTTTGGTAACCAAATACAATACAAGAGGAAAGGAGAATAAACATCCTATGGAGCCCTAGAAATAATCGTCCAAAGCTCTTGAGATCGGAAGATAAGTTGCACGAAGCCTCTTCACCTCTCTCTCATAAGCTTCTTCCATATCGGTTTTCTCCTTAGCGAGTCGATCATATTTCCTCTTCCAAAACTTGGATGACTGAGGAAGAAGAGAAGTAACCACATCATCAAGCTCATCAATAACCTGATGCTCCAGAAATTCTATCCAATAGAATGTTGTTAGGTTTATCCTTTAAGGGGAACCCAAGCTGACGGCGAGCCAAAATAGGGTTGTAGTTAATTCTACCACATGTACCAAGAAGAGGCACATTGGAGAATTCACCACAAGAATCAATAATCTGGACACCATCATACACATGGTTATACCAAGAGATGTCATCATTAGTGAGAGACATAAGTCTCGTAGACCACCGTAGACATCCCTTATTCTCCTTGAAGGCGAGCGTCTGAGGCAAGTGCGAAATAAACCACCTGTACAACAGAGGCAAACAGCACACAATGGTTCCACCACCCTTTGCATTCCTCATATGCAAAGAGAAATAAGTGTCACCCAACAGAGTCGAAACAGGATTAAGAGTAGAGAAAATTCTAATAGCGTTCACATCCACAAAATTATCGATGTTGGGGAATAACACTAGCCCATAGATGAGAAGTACAAATATGGCCTCAAAGGCGTCCTCACTCATGGCCTTCCCAAACAAAGTAGCTTGGGCAATGAGAAAATCAGATGGGAGACCTTGAATTCCACCTTTGGTAGTCATATGAGCACCAATATCAGATACATCTATGTGCAGCAGATCAGCAATCTCCTGGGAAGAAGGAACCCTCTCCAAGCCACTGAACGACAACTAATCCAAGATAGGTATACCCACGAGGTAGGCATACTCCTCAAGTGTAGGAAAAAGCTGGAAATCTGGAAAAGTGAAGCAACGGTACAAGGGATCATAGAATTGCACCAATACACTCATTAGACCTTCATCCACCTGAGTAGAAAGAATAGACAGAAGCTTCCCATGGCGAGCTTTGAACTCCAAGGGATCTAATACATAAGATGTCAAACTCCTTAACTCTTTCAAGTCGGGTTGTCTGAAACTGTACTTCTTTGTATTCCTTCTTTGCTTATCCATGTCTGAAAATTTGCAAATAGACCTCTTAAGTTCCTTGAAAATTTTCATTGTTGATGATATGAATGCAAATAAATGCATGAATGCATGGATGCAACAATCACACTCAAGGATGAAGCAAATCACACCACACAAAGGTCACGGGATGGATCATGTCATCCTTATCCATCATCCATTTTGGTGGATTATGGTTTACACCTTATCAACACCCAAGTTCCATTGGTATTGAGGATATACGAGAACAAATCAACCGCGAATCAAGGGTTTGTTTCAAGTCACGAGCATGGAGTCTCGGTTAAGAACCACCCAATGGGAGGGTACTATGGTTAAACCTGACAGTCATGTTCTAAAAAGGTCCCCATAGTCATCATCTCATATTTCGGATATTATCGGATAAAATGACTACTCATATTCCAAAAATATTATCAAGAGAGACTCTTATGAGTGTAGTATCGCGTAACAATCGTATCAAATCTTACATTTGAACAACCTTCGCACTACATCCTAAAATAGGCAAAGATGTGCTAGGTAATCTAAGGTCCTTGGCTTCTAATGTTTATATTGGAAAGAGTAATGCCTAACCACGACTACTCGTGTGACATTATTGATCCCAACAAGACCTCCACCAAGTGAATGGGCTTGCAAGCCAACTTGCTAAGGAATACCTCCACACAAGTCAACAAGACTATGCCATTCTCCTATCATAAGTGCACTCAAGCTCGGGTATAGAACTCATCACACAAGAAACCACCAAGCACACAAGAAAATATTATATCAAGCAATTCATACATTACAAACAATACAGTCATCCCAAAATTGCACAAAAATATGTCACCAATAAATATAAAGATAAAACACACATAAGGCAAAAAGTAGGCTAAACCCACTAGGAAGCAACTTCGTCCCCAACAGAGTCGCCACTTTTCTGTAGCGGAGTATTCGTTACCTTTAGATTTATTGACTAAATCAAAAGTAAGCATACAATTCGAGTCGCCACCACACTTCTATTTATCCAAAGGAAAGGTTAGAAAGCGAACAAAAACCAAGTAAGAAGTTTTATCAAATCAAAAACTAATAAAAATGTCAGATATCTGGGTAAGGGGGTTGGTTATGAAATGGGAAGGTTTTAAGCACCCAAAACATCCTTAGTACTCTAAGGGAGCCCTTTTTGCAAATCTGTGTTGTAGGTTGGTATTTGTGAAAATATTTGTGCAAACAAGATTGGGGGGATGAGAAAAGAACCCATTGCCTACGTACCATCACAAAGATAGGATCAAAACCTCGTAGTTCGGGGTAAAAATCACAAAGATTGGTGAATTTATTTGATCAAAAGCCTTAAGGTCCTTTGTTATCAAAGGGAGAAAACTCAACCTAAACCAACAATCCACCATGTGAGGAGGGCTTCAACATACTAGTGAGGGGTTAACCCTATAATAAGTATGGAAGACTTATAGTCCAATCACTAAGGATAAGGTGAGGTTTACATCAACCACTATGATAACTCAAACCTATGGCTAATGTTTATGAAAAAAAGTTTTAACAAAGGTGGTCATTGGAACCACAAAAACAACTTGAAGTGAGTTGTATTTACAAGTTAGAAGTATTCACAAAATAAAGTCAAAGTTGACTTAAGGTTCATTCATAATGAGTATTAATGAAAAAAGTTTGAAAAAACAAAGGCATAAGGCATAGGTTTCTAATTTGAAAACAATGTCAAAGTTTGCACAAAATGAGTTTGGCTTGGGTTAAAGTGGAGAGAAGAAGAGAAGGGCTAGTCCTAAAGCAAACAAAGATGAGAGAAGAGATAAAACCCTTGGAGTTCCTTTTCTTGAAATCATAAAGATGATTCAAGATGCTCCTTTCCTTTGGACTTAGCAAGCAACAAGCAATCAAAACAATTATACATTCAAGCTCCTAGGATCTCCATTTGCCTTGTCTCTCATAACTTGGCTATTCATGACAATGGTCGTTCTTACTATCTCAAGATGGAATCCCTATCACACAAGAACAAACAATCAAAAAGTTCACAACACAATAAGTGAAATTTACAAAGAATGAGTTTAGATTAGGGGTCCTTTGAAGTCAATTTTAAGATTTTAGCACTCTAAAGGCACGAGGCATAGTTGCTCTTCAACAAGTTTAGCATTCTAAAGGCATGCGACCTAGTTTCTCTTGAACTCCTTTAAGCATAGGTAAGGTCCTAATTCTAAGTCCTTTCTCCTTTTTGCATTGAGTTCACACAAACAAAGACAAAACAAACACAAAGCAACATTATATTTATATACAATAATGAGCTCAAGTGAGCAAAAGAAAAGTGATATAAACATAAAATATGAGCTCAAGTGAGCAAAGTAGAAAGCAATATGAATAAATGAGCAAGAAATAAAATGCATTAATGTAAATTGCAAGAAATTAAATGCTTGAATTTAAAGTTAGTAGTTAATGGTTATGTTAGTGTGTCATTAGACAATTTAGCGCTATGTTAAGCAATCGTAAGTGGACTAATGTAGTATTCACACCTATCTGAGGCCGGTCAATAAAACTATAGACAAATAAACATAAGTTATAGATCATGACTAGTAAGGCAAGATCCTACAACTTGTCATGCCAAAAGAAAAGAAGGAAAACCTTGTATGGACTTTAGGTTTTTTGCTTGACCAAGAAGCAACCTATCTTGGACACAAAGCAACTCACTTGATCTTTGATCAAGTTGAGTTTGATTTGGATCAAAGAAGGTTAAGCCTCTCATATGTCAAGACCAACCACAAATCATTAACTCATTGGCCAAAATAAAAAGAAGAAAAGAGATGAAGATGAAATGAAATAAAAGGAGAATTCAAATGACATAATCAAAACACAATGATCAAATGTGAATCAAACCATCATTAACCAATGTAAAACAGAAGAGAAATGAAGATTAGAAGTCAACAAAGTCAAACATATTTTTTTGGTATTTTTGGAATTAAAATAAATGCAAAATTAAAATGGACAAAATATGATCAAACCTCAAATTCAATTCAAATCAACTTCAACAAGTCCAATTGAATCATCAGAGGTCTAACATGGTCAAACAAAGTTTGACAAATTTTCTCAACAATTTTTGAAAACAGAAACTATTTAAAATCAATTAAAAACAATAAAATATAACACAAATGAATTAAAATCTCAAATAAATATCAAATCAATTAAGAAATTGATGAGAATATTTTTCATAGACTTATCATGATCCATATGTGTTAAGAAAATATTTTTGGAATTTTCAGATATCAAAAAGTATTTAAAATGAATTAAAAACTATCAAAAACAAAATAATTCACAAAAAATATTAAATGAAGTCATAAATATAATTAAAAATCAAATTATGAAACTAGATTTTTCAAGAATTTTTTTGCCATTGGTCTCATATTTTTATGACTTCAAATAAAATAGTTATGAGTTTTTGAAAATAAATGGAATTAAAAGAAAATAAAACAGAAAATAGAAAATATGAAAAATCAGCGCCCCTTGGATCAATTTCATTAATTGACGTGGCAACATCCAAGGGCTCAGAAGCGCTATCCTGCCATAGGCCTTGGTCAAGCGCGCCACACACTGAATTAAAATAAGTCAAATGAATTAAAGGCCATGATTAAAACGTTGGAGAGAGATCTGAAGGTCATGATGCGTCCACGTGGGGGATGGTGGTGGAAACCACCATCTTCTCCGGTGGACCAACCAATTCCGGCCACCAGTTGCAGGTTTTTGAACCTTAACCAAAATACACGAGCCAGGTACCAAAATGAAGCTGGAGTGATGTACATCACCCCTGTAACCTTGGATTGTCCTCAAGATTTCTATCAAGTGAGAAATCTGAGCTTGAAATTCAAGGTGTGCAAACTGAAATGCTTCAAATCATGAAATCAAGACAACCACTGGCCTGCCTCTTGCTCGAGGACTTCAGAAAACAGTTTGAACACAAGCAATTCACATTGTATGATGAGATTCAGGTCAAAACAGTTTGATGAGATACCTTTGAAGAGCAGCTTTGTGCAACATGATCTACTCAAACTCTTGCTTCCAATTTGATCAGGAGATGATGAGGATACAAGGCTTAGGAATTGAAACTTGAAGATCAACTGATTGTGTTGAAATTCAAGTTAGAAATTGAGGAATAGAAATCAGAATTCCTTTGAGTATGGTTGGGTTTTGATTTCAGCAGAGCTTCAGATCACCATAAAGTTGAGATTTGAATGAGGGAGAGCATGTATTTATAGTTGAGCTGCAAGCAAAGAGGAGAAATACCCGTGTGCATGATCATTGGGTCCTCCATGCATGGGCGTGTATAGGCGCATGTGAGGCCCAAAATTGGATTGAAATGCAAGCTGATATCATACTAAGTTGAATTGGACGTGCAAATGGCCTGCTGTTAGCTTGTGCATGAAGATTCAACGTGAATTGCATAATTGGTCATAAATGTTCACCTCTTCGAAAGTCCCACATGTAAAATCCAAACATGGTGGTGTGAGTAATGGTTGGAAAGGTCTTGACATAAGGAACAAAAGATATGTTGGGGAAAATCCATTGGGAGTTTGGAAATTTATAAAAACTGACCTTGAAGTTTGAGGTACAAAACACGTCTTTGGAAAATTTGCCAAAAATGATCAACTTCAAGCCCTTATGTTTCAGTGATACAAGCCTCAAATGGAAAAACCCCCAACATTAAAGTTGTATATAGTTTCAGTATGATAAATTTAGACTTAAAGTTTGCATCATTTGGATTTTTTATGAGAAAGTTATGGGCACTTGAAGTTGGACATTTTTCAAATTCAATGGTTTTGGTCCAAAGTGACCTATAATGTTTTGTATTATCACATGTGTTTCTTTTAGGATTATGAAGTTTTTTACAACATAACATTTGAAGTAGATATCTTAAGCTTTCCAATTAAATTGGTATCACCTCAAAATCATAAAAATTAAGGAAGTTAGGTCTTTGGGAAGTTGACCCAAAATTAGGGTTTCAGTCAAAATGACCTATAATGTTTTGAAATGAATGATGACCTTCTAAGTTTCAAATGGATTTTAGATGAACATGAAATTTGTTCATATGATTCTTAAGAACATTGTTTATCTTGGGGTCATCTCCATTTGACAAACACATCAAACGTTGTGTCTCAGTGATTCTCAGATTGGTCAGATGACTTGACTGGTCAACTTCTCCAGGCCAAACTTCAAATCTTGATGAATGAATGATTGAGGATACTCACATAAGCTCATATATGCATAAAATGATGAATGAAAGAACTTCCCTTAATTGAATTTGATCATAGGTTGAGGTTGCTTCATGAGTAAGACACAGTCAATGCACAATTGAATTAGGGTTTCCTTGGGAAACAATCCTCAAGCCCCTTGGTTTATCTTGATCAAATTGGAAAATTGAGATACTTGGGAGACATATATGATGATTAGAAGCTTGTGAACCATTTTCATGCTTGCTTTCATCTTCATCTAGCTACTTCATTGAGCTTAGGAGCCTCCTAGGAGCAGGGGATCACATGATCACTTGAGCTTCAAAATAAAAAGAGTTAGTGACATAGTTTTGTGCTTTTGGTTAGTAAACAAAATAAGAAAAGCAATAATATAAAATACAAGCATGCTTGGTGGTCTCAAACCAACTCACATAAGTCCCAACCCTAGGGTTAAGGAGCCACACATGCTATGATCCTTGAGGCAATGTAATGAGCAAATGATATGATACCATGAGGGATCTTAGGGTCAAAATTAGGGTCTTACAGTGGCGAGCGCGTCTTCCAACTCCTCTACATCTTGGTTAGGGAGAGCAATGATGTAGAGGAGTTGTCTGAGACCGCCGTAGACATTGTTTGTTCTCCACGAAAGCAGGTGTCTGAAGCAAGTGCGAAATAAACCACTTATACAAAAGAGGAATGCAACCGACAATCGTTCCACCACCTTTAGAATTCCTTAGATGCAAATATAAGTACATATCTACTACTAGAGTAGGCACAGGATTCCCAATCAAGAAAATTCTAATGGCGTTAACATCAACAAAACCGTCAATGTTAGGGAACAAAGCTAAACCATAGATGGGCAACACAAAGATAGCTTCAAAAACGTCCATACTACCGGCTTGAGCAAAGGAAGTAACTTCCTTGATGAGGAAATCAGAAGTCAACCCAAATAATCCTCCTTTCTTCACCCAATGAGCCTCTATCTCATACTTCTTCAAGTGAAGAGCTTCAGCAATAAGATGAGATCTGGGAATCTCTTCCAATCCACTTAAAGGCACTTTGTTAGAAACCGGTATTCCCAAGAGATGGGCACACTCCTCCAACATAGGCACAAGCTGATAATCTTGAAAAGTGAAGCAGCGGTAGAGAGGGTCATAGAACTGAACCAACACACTCAGAAGTCCTTCAACTACATCAGCAGATAAGATAGACAGAAGCTTCCCATGGCGGTGTTTAAAGTCCAAGGGATCTAGTACAAAATATGCTAGCCTCCTTAACTCTTTCAAGTCGGGACATTTGAAAATTTACTTCTTAGTGTTCCTTCGTCCACAATCCATGGTCTGAAAATATTTGCAAATAACACCTCAGTTCCTTGAAATTTTCGTGTGATGAATATTATGATGCGCATGAATGCATGAATGCAACAATCACAAGTAAGGGATCACACACAAGGAAAACAAACAAAGGTCAAGGGATTAATCAAGTCATTGTCAAGATTAATCATCCATTTTGGTGGATTATGGTTTTCAACCCTATCAACACCCAAGTTCCATTGATATTGACTAGACTTAATTGGATCAACCAAGAATCAAGGGTTTGTTGTGAGTCACGAGCATGGAGTATGGGTTAAGAACCTTCCCAAAGGAGTGAACTAAGGATAAAACCTGTAGATCATGTTCAAAAAAGTTCCCAGAGTCTTAATTCCATCTATAGGACATTACAGGTTAGGATGACTGACTCATCAACCCATAATATTCTCAAGAGAGACTCGTCTAAGTGTAGTATCGCGTAACAACTATTATAAAGTCTACACTTCAATAGTCTCTGCACTACGTCTTAAATAGGCCAAGAGGGGTTAAATATTCTATGGTCCTCAGCTTCTCGGACCCCAAATCAGAGATAGTAATGCCTAACCACAAATACTTGTGTGACATTCCTAAATCTAAAAGGGTCTCCACTGAGTAGATGGGTCTCAAGCCAACTTGTGAAGGACTACTCCACACAAGTCAAACATCACTATACCATCCTCCTATCTTAATTGCACTCAAGTTCGGGTTAGAACTTATCTCACCACTCAGAGATCACCAAACACAAAAAGCAAATTATATCATACAAACAAATATACAAACATTAAATATACAATTATATACACACAAAAAAGTTGGGTAAATCCACTGGAGACTACTCCCCAGCAGAGTCGCCAATAATTATCTGTAGCGGTAAATTCATGATCATCAAGCCATGGATAAGCTAGACGTCAACATAACAAGAGTCGCCACCGCACTTTTATTATTGCCAAGGTGTCACACCTCAAAAAATGAGAACACGACTTAGCGAAGTGCAATCGCACGCTCGCAATGATGGACTGAACAGATTCGTCATTGAACTTTATTTATTCCTATAAAGGAAAGGAGAAATATCGATAGAACCCAAGAAAAAATGACAATGATTCTGGTCGTCGCAACCAATATTAGGGTTCGGGAATCAATTACGCAAGGGAAAGGTATTAGCACCCCTCACGTCCGTTGTACTCAACGGGAACCATTAGGTTAGTTGGGTGCGTTAGTGCTAGTTTGAAATATTAGGCTTCTCAAGATATTAAATGGGAAAGAAAGAATATAAGAGAGAAGAATGTTTTTGGATTTTTAACGAAAGGGACTAAATCTAAGTTTTTTATTAATGGGCCTGACAAGATTTCGCAACCTTGTTCCTACATATCTCAATAGAGAAGACGAACACTTATGGCTTGCAAGCTCTTACAACTTGGGCTTAATATTCGGGATTACGACTGGATCTTCCATCCAGGATAATCTTTTTCTTCATATTTTATTGAGAAAAAAGATTTGAATATTGGAGTGTTTTGAAGAGGAGACAAACACTTATGGCTTGCAAGCTTTTATAACTTGGGCCTAATATTCGGGATTACGACTGGATATTCCATCCAGGATAATCTTTTTACTCATATTTTATTGAGAAAAAAGATTTGAATATTAGAGTGTTTTGAAGAGAAGACGAACACTTATGGCTTGCAAGCACTTACAACTTGGGCCTAATATTCAGGATTACGACTGGATATTTCATCCAGGGTAATCTTTTTCTTCAGGTTTTATTTAAGAAAATGGTTTGTAATTAAATTAAAAATTATTAATATACAAATGTTTGAAATTATTGAAAATTAAGTTGACATTGCTTAAGAGCTCATTGTAAGAAGGCCCAAGAGTAAGCCACGGGACTGAAAGTCAACCGAAATCGAGAGAAAACTGAATTTAGCTCTACGCAAACTTAGAGTGGATTCATGTAAGAATCACTCTATAAGAAGTTGAGCCAACGAATCTATGCGTCCAAGCAATTTTTGAAAGTTAAATTAGATTTAACTCCGAGATCGCAATGCAATGGAAAAACCAAATAGCAGTAGCCACACAAGCATATATTATTTTCAGCAATGTTGCAATTTTATTGCATTAACTCAAAGTAATTGAAAAATAAAAAGCTAAACACGACATGCACGCGTTATCCACATTGCTATGTAATTGAAAAATATAACTAATACATATATAAAATAATCAAAGTACATGTTTTATATATGTATAAATACTAAGCTTAAAACAACAAAATATATATATATATATATATATATATATATATATATATATATATATATATATATATATATATATATATATATATATATATATATATATATATATAATTAGAAACACACGTTATATATATACTAAGCTTAAAAAAAAAACAACAGTATTTATATAACAATTATAAACACACGTGATATATATATATATATATATATATATATATATATATATATATATATATATATATATATATATATATATATATCTTAGCCTCAACGTGATATATATATATATATATATATATATATATATATATATATATATATATATATATATATATATATATATATATATATATATATATATATATATATATATATATATATATATATATATATATATATATATATATATATATATATATATATATATATATATATATATATATATATATATATATATATATATATATATATATCTTAGCCTCAACGTGATATATATATATATATATATATATATATATATATATATATATCTTAGCCTCAAATGGATATTGAACTTGGTAAAATATATATACACGTGGAATAAGTCAAAACATGGTAAAATATATATTAAAAAGTGTATATTAAAAAAAGGTCAAGACAAAGTAAAATATATATACATGTATATCAAACATGGAACAAATGAATGAAGTAACAGAGAAATAAAATTAAAAGATATGAAAACAAAACTCAGCTTTATCCCATTCTTCACACACAACATTTCCTTCTAAAGTTTTTAATAAAAGAACAACCTCAACTTAAACCACAAAAGCATATTTCACTTTGTATCTTAAAATTTTCTTTCAAATTCAAGCTTAATTACACAGACACGCAAAACACTTCAAGATTGAGTAAAACTCAAAAGTTGATGGAGAAATTACTTTCAATGGTGACGACGGTCAGATAGAGTTGTGAAGCAGCTCCGACGGAAGAAGGCGGAGATGTCGGCAAGGGTAGTGACGTGCGTTGGTGGCTGCACTTGTCGGAGGTGATTTGTGTGTTATTTTTTCAGTTGAGTTGTGTTACCGGCGATATTAAGCGGTGGTTATGGTACATAAAACAAAGTGTCTTCGTCGGTAATTTTTTAGCTCCTCCCTTCTTAGTATTTTCCTTCTTCTTCCTTTTTTTTGTTCAACATTGGTTATTGTAAGCATGATGTTATAGTTAGATGAATTATAAGGAAGAGAGCAATGAGGTGGGTGGAAATAAGTTGTGGTGGAGGTGAGCAGTAGCTTGTTGTTGTTACATAAGAGTAGTAGTGTTTATGAATAGAATATGATCTGTGCTACTGTGCCCCAAAAAAGAATATTGTCTTTTTTCCTCTTTTAAAATCACATGAACGTTAGAGAAAAAAAATTGGTAGGGGGCGCCGCGTGGGATTCTCTTGTTTTTTTTTTCTCTCTCAAGTTCATCAGCACTTGTATTAAGGTTTCTTTTATTTTTATAATACCACAAATGCCCTTTTCGAGTGTTACTGCAAAAATAATTAAAAGCAACTTGAATTAAAATAAATCAAATTATCCTAAATAAACAAAATTTTATCGAAACTGAAACACAGAAAATTCTATTTAATTATTTCAAACCTATTGACAAAAATATAAAAATAAAAGGACTCAAAATGAATAAAAGTCGGGAAAATAAATGCTCGAAAAATTAAAATGAATGCATCAAAATGATCAGTGCGAAATAAACTTATTGGAAAAATACAACGTTTCTTTTAATTTTGAAATAAATTTTGATCGGTTAAACAGACTCGAGCTGATAAAAAAGTGGCCGAAAAATTAGCTGAAAAATAAATCGAGCATACCAGATTAAACTACGTGAAACGTAGATTAATAGAGCTGATGTCTGGAAGCTTGATTTTAAAAATTTTGTCCACTGATTTGACGCACATCCGTCGATTAAGTCAACCGGTTTTCCTGTAGATTCAAAAAAATTATTTCGACTGATATTCTAGGCACTATGCATGGTATGCTATGTAGAGATGTGACAACTATGATGAATGTACGGAATCCGTGATTTAGGGTCAAAATCAGGGTGTGACAGTTGCCCCTATTTAAGTATCTTCAACAAGAGAATATGAAGTAAGGCACTCTTCATATGATCATAGTGGAAGATAGTTAAATACTAAGAAGACCCAGATTTTGATCCTGAATCCCTATGACATGATATGATATGATATGCGTTGATCCAAGACTCTCTCCTTTTTTTATTTGGATCTGCTAGGGATATGATCAGACATAAGATAAACCCCAGCAAGATGCTTTATGATGGATGCAGAATGAAACAAAGATTTGTGGGGAATGATGGAGACATATGGTAAAGGTGGATCAAGGAAAAATGAGAGTAGAAATTCACTGGGATAACAATCCTGCTGGAGGAAAGAAAATTGGAGAATATTCAAAGAGATTTTAATAACAGGTTCATACATGACCTGACAACATGAAATATTCAAAGAATTTTCAATAACATGTTCTAACATGACCTGACAACACTTGAATATTCAAAGAGTGCTCAGTTAGCAGGTTCAAACATGACCTGACAACATTAGGGAACATACAAGGAAAGTTTAGTCAGCAGGTTCATACATGACCTCGACATTGGAAAAAATAAAATAATTCCATCAATAGGTTCATACATGACCTGACCATTAGAATATTCAAAGAGTTTCAATAACAAGTTCAAACATGACTTGACAATGCTAGGGGATATCAAAAGGTTCCATCAACAGGTTCAAATATGACCTGACAATACTGAAAAACATACAATGGAAGTTCCATCAACAGACTCATACATGAATTGAAAACATTGGAAAATTCAAAGTGTTTCAATAACAGGTTCAGACATGACCTGATAATGATAGAAAATCAAGGAAAGTTTAATCAATAGGTTCATGCATGACCTTAATATTAGGATATTTAAAAAAAGTTTCACTCACAGGTTCAGACATGACTTGACAATTCTGGAGGTTTCAAAGAGATTTTATTAACAGGTTCAGGAGTGACCTGACGACACTAGAAAACCCAAAGAAAACTTCAATAACAAGTTCAAACATGACCTGACACGTTAGGATACATTTGACAATTTTAGAAATTTCTCGCAAGGAAATTATGAAAAACAAAGATAAACATGAGTCTTCTTATAAGTAGATCATCCATGCAAAAGGAATGATTCTTCACAAAGAAATTAAACAAAACCAACATCATTGGAGTTTTCTAACACGAAAAACCTCCAAGCTTCTTGGAATTCCTCAAGATGATGAGTCATACATGACTTTCACTGAACCATCAGGAAAGACAGGGTAATCAAACTCTCTGTACGTGCTAATAACGATTGGACTTTGACCGTAAGCAATGGATTACAACCAGCTTTTAACGGATTTTTCCAACAACAATTGGACTTTGACCATAAGCAATGGATTACAACCAGCTTTTAATAGATTTTACCAACAATAATTGGACTTTGACTGTAGGCATTAGTAAAACAATTACTGGCTACGACGGAGTTTGCCAGCAACAACTGGACTTGAAATGATGTTGGCGACAACCAAACTTCAGATACCAATCACGATTGTATTTATAGATGGAGTGACAGTGATGCCAACAAAAAATGGGTTTAAACTGAGTTCTAGTGACCAATGAGCTTGGAATAATGCCTAGTAACAACTGAATTTTAGGAGACACCAATGAGTCTTGAAATAATGTTAGGGAATGGCATATGGGTTCTGAAAGTGCGTCAGAACAAAAATGACATGTCCAGGAATTCATTGGAGAGTAAAAGAAATAAATTCTGGAAATGCATCAGAATTACAAGTGACATTCTGGAAATACAGCAAAATACAAACACATCCGGTAATACATCGAGGAAATTCTGGAAATATATCAGAATACAAGACAAACATATTCGAGAATACATCAGGTAAAATTCTGGAAATATATCAGATAAAGACATACATATTTGAGAATACACCAGATAGGTGGGGAAACATCTGGAAACACACCAGACAAGTTATGGAAATACATCAATAAACAAAGGAGTAATCCGGAAATTCATCGGATAATCCAAAAAGGATTTGAACCTAATGGAAAATTTTCTGATAGGTGCCAACTAGGCTGGACTTGAAAATGAATGCGAAAATCGGATGATGGTTTAAAGGAACCAAAGACAAACTGGAATTAGAGATCAAAGGATATAGAATCAACAACAAGACCTGGTTCAATGCAAAATGAGCGTGAAGTACATTTCGGTTATGCGTAAGTTGAATTTATTTTTATGCATGATATATGAATGATCATGATATGAAAATGCTGACACTTTAGTGGACTGGGAGTTTGTAAAGAATTTTTATAGAGGTCATGATTCCTTAACACCGAGAACTCAACCAAATATTTTGTGATAGATGTTGTCAAAGGAGAACTCTATCAAGCTTGACAGCCACAACTTATCCAATGGGATCCTTTTCAAGGATTAATGAATCGTGCTAGCATAATTTTTTGGTACTCGCCTTAAACTTAAAAGTTATTGACGTATGGCAGAATTTGTTTGAGCAGTTCGAAAGCATGGGCAAAGAGGTTTTTCCCCTCTGTGGCTCATCTTGCCCCAGTCTGTTGGGTCTTTGAAAATGTTCACCTTGATAGTGAGTTTGAAATAGCTTGACATGAAACGATCTCAAGATGGGGGCTTGCCCCAATGTTTAAATACCACAATGATCTGACCCTGATTAACTAAAACCTGGAATGGTAGACTTCTGATTGACTGTTTTTGGATAGTTAGACTCAATGAGCTTCTGAGGTGGCTTGCCTCAGTATGAGTCTTGAAGCAAATTATTCTTGACTAGATGACCCTTAGGGTGATTAGTTCGGATTAACTGATGCTTAAAGTGATTTTCCCCTGACTGGACTTCTTTCACTTTATCAAGTTCCTCAACTGTATATTATTGGAATTTCTTTGATGTTAAGTGTTGACTCGCAAATAAGATTGTTCATTCGAAAATGGTAATTTTAATTCAATGCTTATGCAAAAAATTGAAATCAAAGTTTATTGATATGAATGGGTGAAATACAATGAATGAGTCATTGATAAGAACACAATGGTGATCAAGTCATTCAAAATATGCAATTTGGTGCCATCAAATGATTAACAAAAATCGTTTGGAGTCAGGTTAACACAACCTTGTTGTAGTATGCTTTCAGAATAAACTATGCCTCAATTAGGTCTTTTAAGGGTTGTAATGTGGCCTGGTTCACGGTTTTTTAAACAAAAAGGATATAAGGCTCAAATTTAACTTTTACCCACCCCTTCTTCTTGATGATCTCCAGTTCCTATGTTCAGTTAACTCAATACACGCATTCGACTTCGAAGGTGCGAAGGTGAAAATGAGGATTCAAGATGAGATTTTCTTGAAATAGCAGTCACCTTATTTTGTTTTTGTTGAGGATTTTGGTGACTCTTTTGATTGATTTTCTTTATCCCTAATTTTTTCTTGACCGCTTCTTTGAAGCTTTCGGTCCATCGGGATGCCCTGATTTTTTCCTAAGCCATTTTTTGAGGAGTTTGACTTAGCGGGGTTTTCTTTTTGAAAGGTGGAGACTGCCACATTATTGGTAGATGAGGATCAACCAACACTAATTTTAGCTGACACTTCAACATGTGCGCGATGGATAACATGTGGTTGAACCTAATTGGAGGGTGTATAGATGGACGAATTCTTTTGAAAGATCGAATGCATGGTCAAACTATCTGAACAAACTACTACCCTGCCCCAGATTATGATTAAAGGTTTTAGATCCGAAAGAAACAAAAACTTCTAGGCTCAAAGTGGTTGAGTAGGGACTAACTCCTTATCTCTCCGGTGTTTGGGGATTTGAAACAATGCCTTACATCATCAGCAAGTTTTTCTTCAAAAGCATACCACCACAATTTCAGGTGTTTCTTTTTCATCCTCCTCATTCCAATCCCTTTTTACACAACAGTTTGATAAATAAAAGTGAATGAGAGAAGTATTTTTGTTTTTAACATAAATGAAAAACGAGTGAATACGAATGGATTAACTCAAAAGATACATAAACATTTCATTAATCTTACCAATTCAAAGAAAACAACAATGCGTAAAAGCAACTAACAATCAACATGCAAGGACGTTACAAAAGAAATGCTGAAAAAACCAAATGATTGCCAGATGTAGGGAATTGACTTCTTCAAACTTAATCCATTAACTTCGGGAGACACCCCTTGAGGTCTTCGCACTTATCTGGGCGATAGGTTGACGTTCACCACCAAGCTTCCTTCTTGAAAGGCTATGTACCTGCTGTCAATCAGTTGTTGTACTTTGGATTTGAAAGCGTCGCAGTCTTCAGTTGAGTTCCCTTCTGATCCGTCATGATATCCACATTTCACATTTGGGTCATACCCGGGTGGGTAAGGTTGTGGAACCGGCTTAAGAGACCTGGGAACCACCAACAAGTTTTGAATCAAAGGTTGTAGAAGTTGGCTATATGTCATGACGATTGGATGACGAGGATCATTTCTTCTTTCCAAGTTATTTTGAGGCCTATGCTGATTTCGATATCTCGGGCCTTGGGCTTGTTGATTTGGATGAGAAGTAAACCATGATTGTTGGGAATGAAGACTAAAAGGAAGTGGTTGCTGGTATGGCACTTTGGGCATTGTTAACTTCTCATTTTCAGCCACGTGGAGGTTGGGATCAAGAAGCTTTTTGACATTAGTGTAGTGGTAAATTCATGATCATCAAGCTATGGATAAGCTAGAAATCAAATAACAAGAGTCGCCACCGAGCTTTTTGTTGTTTCCAAGGGAAAAGGGAAAAAGTACGAACAAAAGCCAAAAGTAAGAAGTTTTCAAATCAAAACTAATAAAGTGTCAGAGATTACAGGTAAGGGGTTGGTTACACATAGGGAAGGTGTTAGCACCCAAAGTGTCCTAGGTACTCCTAGGGAGCCCTTTTTGTGTGCATATGTATTTGGTACAAAAATAATGTTTACAAACAAATAGAATGAGGGGATGAGAAGAGAATTCATTAATTATATTTTTGTGTTTGACAAGACCTTCGTATTTGTGCCTACGTACCAACCTAAAAATGAGAGATCAAAACCTCGTAGTTTGTGATATAAAATTCAAAGTGGATGCATTACTTTTAACAAAATTAAGTTTGAAAGGCACAAAGGCCTAAACAATGATTTGAATGAGTTAGTTCTTTTTGGTTTTTTTTGGAAGTTTAAGTCAAGTATAGTTAAGTTTATTTATAAATTTTATTTAAGAAAAGAAGTTTAAAAATGCAATGGCATAAAGCCAAAGTTTCTCTCTTTTTACAAAGTGGTCAAAGTTTAGAATAAAACAAGTTCAATCAAAGAAGATTTTAAAAGGGAGGGAGAGATTTTGAAATTTAAGAAATGGGGAGGAGATGAAGAGACTAATCCTATCCACAAAATTAAAAGTTAAGGGTTGAAAAGATCTGACTAATGGGTAGCAATCCAATAGACAAGAATGTCAATAGAAATCCAAATTCCCTTGGACATTTAGAATCAAGCAACACACAAATGCACAATTATGTTATCTTGAAGAGCAAGGCATCAAATAAAGATAGCCATATCCTAGCTTAGCCACTCCATGATCTTCTTCGAATTAGCCCATGTAACAGATGATTTCCACAAGTCACAGGTTCAAAATAACAGCTTCACAATGATCATATTGTAGATGAACTCAGAGGGATCTTGAATGATGTATCAGATGAAGTTTCAAATTGCAAGCACTTGGTTACACAAAAGTTAGCATTGACCAAGTCCTTTAGCATAGAAATGTTGCCTAAGTTCAAAGTCCATTTGTCCAAGATCAAGTCAACAGTCCACACAAAAGGTTTTTAGGATTTTTGTTGTTATTATGTACGTTAATGGTCAAAGACCACACAAACAAACAAAGTATACACAGAATGGAATATATAACCCAATATGGTCCAAACGAACAAAGTGAAATTGCATTAACATAAACAATTAGAATGGTATGAATAATGACAAATGAATAAAGACTAAAATTAAATGACATTAAAGTAAATGGCTTGAAATTAAAAGTTAGTTGTTAATGAGTTAGAAGTTAGTATTGTTTTGCTTTTCATTTTTAAGTCATTCTTTGGAGAACACTCAACCCACTTATCACAAGCATGGATCCTTGAGCCAAGACATCTTCCAAAGGATGGAAAAAAGGCCAAGTTTCCACACAATACCATGAAAGAGGGGAGACTTACAATCTCACTAACTAGAAAGCTATGTCTTTTGTGTCACAAATTTAGCGCTATGTTAAGCAATCGTAATTGGACTTATGTAGAAGTCACAACTATTTGAGATCGGTCAATAGAATTTTGGTGTTAATGCATGTTAGAGACATAGTATAATGGACTATGCTCATGAAACATACCACACACAAAAAGAATATGCAAAAGAGGTGGCCTAATCTCATCCATACTTACGTTGATTTTGCAATCAACTAGCCTTAGGACTTAGAGATATCATAGGCCAAATGAGATGAATGCATAAAGAAGGGGAATAAGATGAAGAGGGAATGGAATGGATCAAAACTCAAATTGGTCAAAGGAGGACTTTTACCAAATTAATATCATTCATTCATTTTGGGAGATGGAATGTACATTCCATCAATCCCCTAAATCCGATATTAACTTAACAAAGTCAAATCAACCTTGACCAAGGCCCAACAACATGAGTCACACTTACACAAATCATCACAATAGATCAACACAATTAATTGGCATTTATTCAAATTAAAAGTACTAAAATAAGGCATTTAAATTAAATATGGTTTGTCAAATTCCTAAAACCTCATCAAAACACCAAACAAATGGCCATGAGATTTATCATAGCTCAAACAAGGTCAAAGGACCTTGGAGAAAAAATTTCAGATTTTTTAAAGACTTAAAAGTATTTTTAAACAATTAAAAATAATCACAAAATCAATTAAATCATGAAAAATATTAATAATGATCCAAAAATTAATTTTAATTCAAAATATGAAAGAGGAAATCATTTGAATTTTTTTGGTGAAACTCTCATATTTTTTGGATCAATATTAAAATTAATATGAATTAATGAAAATAAAAGGAATAAAAGAAAATCAGAAAATAACAAAAAAACGTGGACCACTTGATCTGCCTCATTAATTGAGGTGGCAGATCAAGTGGTGGAGAACACGCGTTCCATGGTACACGCTAGTCAACTCATCCACACGCCTGATATTCACAATGAACGCTCCAGATTAAAACGTTTTAAAACAAATCAATGGCTCTGAACACTTCCAGCTCATCGTCGGGGTCCAAAGGCCAGTCATCTTCTCCGATGACCCTGGCCGGACTGGTTCGATCATCACCACATCAAAAATGACAAAAGAGGACATGATCTGAAAGATAAAATGGTGTAGATCACGAATATCACCTCAATTTTAACTAACTCCACATATATAGAAAGATATAAGGAGTTGAATTTTGAGGTGCATCAACTGAGTTGCTTCGATTTGACCTCTAAGAAACTCAATCTCCTTGCCTACATTGGTAGGACTTCAGACAATCAAAGATCCAAGAGAATTGAGTAGAATTGAGTGAGAATCGAAGAGATGAAGTTTTCTGAAAATTACCTTCAATGCTATACAGTTCTTGATGTTGCTTGCTCCAAACACGATCTGATCACACTTGAGAAGCTAGCAGGAAGTGATTAGAGAGGTTGCAAGGCTTTGGATCCTGGAGTTCTTGAATCTCCAACAGTTGAGATTCAAACTCAAATTTCAAATTGAAATTTCTCAGGTTTTCCTTTAGAATTAGAGGGTTTCAATGGGGGAAAAAGCTAGCACACAAAGTCTTATTCAAATGAGCTCAGAAGCCTTCTATTTATAGCTAAAGGGAATGATATTTGCACACTTTAAAATCTGTCCAAAATTGGCAATGTGGATGGCACGAGTGCATGGGCATGTACATGCCCATGATGCAATGTAATAAGGTCCAAAATGATTCCAATTGAAGTCCGAATGAAGCTTGAATAGCAAGGCATTGTGAACTGAAGTTTGTGCAATTGATTCTTTCCAATGACGCAACCCTGTTAAAGCCATGCGCAGACCTAAAAATCTTTGTCCAAAATGTATGAACTTATGTTCTTTACAAAGCTTGGATCAAGGGGAACAAGTTTTATGTTGAACACTTTTTCATTTGGAGCTTGGAACACGGAGAATTTTGAGGTGGAAGTTTGGAAATTTCAACATGTTGAAAGATTTTCTAAGTGTCAAGCCATATATCTCAATATTCCATCTTGCTTAACTTTTTATGTGAGCTTCAAATGAGAAAAGTGCCTTCATAAAAGTTGTATCTATTTCAAAGATCTTTAAAATGGTCACCAATTTCATGTCATTTGGATTTATAATGATAGAGTTATGCATTTTTGAAGTTTGGAAAAATGACTTGTTCAATGGTATAGGTAAAAAATGACGTATAATGTATCCTCATATCACATACTCATAAAAGTTTAATTTTATTTCACTCCAAACATAAAAGTTGAATTAAACATATTGAATTTTATTGTGCAACTTGGAAATATTTCATCTCATAAAAATTTAGCAAGTTATAGCCTTGGGAAGTTGACTTTCAAATTAGGGTTTAGACAAAATGACCTATAATGTTTCAACATAGAAAATGATTTTAAAAGAAAAACTAGCTCTAGTTGTCAACATGAAAGTTGTTTGGAATGTAATTTATAGTAACTTTTCTCTTAGAATCATTTTCATATGGTGAAAAGTGTAGGAGATAGGGTATAGGGAGACCCAGTCTTGATTAGATGAATTCATCTGGCCAACCACCATCAACCAACTTGCTAACCTTCAATTCTTTTGACTTTATAGGCTCATGGTAGATCATATATGCATAATATGATGAATTTTGAAGTGTACCTTGAGAAATTTGATCAATTGATGAGATAGCTTGTTGGAGAAGTTACTCAAGATACCCAGTCAAACTAGGGTTTCCAAGGCAAATCACCTCCAAACTCTTGAAGAAAACTTGATTAATAAAACATGTAGGAATCAATGAGACTCATATATGATGCTTATAACCATTCTTGAATCAATTCAATGGTTGTGCTCTTCGTCATGAGGGCCTCAAACCCTAGATATGAACTTGATAAATCAATGGTGATCATGCCCTACCTACAATGAAAGAGGGGTAAGGAGGATGCCAAGGTATGATCCCAATGCTAATGCTTATGATGAAATTGCATGAGGGATCTCAGGGTCAAAATTGGGGTCTTACAACTGCCCCTATTTAAGGACATTATAACTGAGGAGGCGAAGGTTAAAATCTTCATGTCGACTCAGTAGAATGGGCTTAAATAACAACATATAGAAACAAATTTTGGTCCCTAAGAGACCTCATGATGCATATGATATGAAGGTAAAAGTAAATTCTTTATGGGGAAATATTTCCACAAAGAAAAAGAAATCAGAGAGACCGAAAGTCCACAGGAGTATAATGCATTCCGTAAGAAAAACTCAGTGGGGAGACAAAAACTCTGGGGGATAAAGGAGTTATGCGTAGGCCAGGCTACGACTTAAAACTGCTGGGAGACTCGAGGAAGTCCATACAAAAATGGAAAAGACTCAGCTGGGGAGCAACAACATCTGCAGGGGATACGAGTAAGTCTAGATAAATCTGAAGTACTTAAATCATGCAGGGAAAGCGATTTCACTAAGGAAACGCGCACTCAACTCAACCGGGGAAGAAACAAACTTTAACACAGGAGGAGCAAAAATCTATTATCTACTACCTGTTACTAGGTAAGGAGATAATAAAGATCTGACAGAGAGGACACCCGTCATCGGTTAGGATGAACATATCAAGGATGACTCGTTGAGAACCGCCAAGCGGGTGTATTCGTTACCGTTTACTGGGTAAGAATAGCCTTGCTGGGAAAAAACTGCAGAAATAGGATTTACACCTACCAGTTACCGGGTAGAAGACCAAAGATGAGAATATCTGTCATCAGTTAGGATGAACATATCAAGGATAAACTCAACAGGGAAGAGAATCCGTCATCGGTTAAGATGAACATATCAAGGATAGACTTGTCTGGGACTGTCAAGGAGGATACCCGTCATTGGTTAGGATGAACATATCAAGGATATACCAACTGAACAACAAGGTAAGGATTACATCTATCGAATGCTGGATAGAAGACCATCAAAGAGAAAATCCGTCACCGGTTAAGATGAGCATATCAAGGATAGACTCTGAGAGAGGAGAAAAATAGGAATTACATCTATCAGTTACTGGATAGAATACCATCAAAGAGAAAATCCGTCACCGGTTAAGATGAACATATCAAGGATAAACTCTGCGGGAGAAAGTAGGGTTTACAACTACTAGTTACTGGATAGAATACCACAAAGAGAAGCAAACCCGTCATCGGTTAGGATGAACATATCAAGGATTAACTCTTTAGGGAGGAAAATAGGGATTACGACTACCTTTTTACTGGGTAGAACACCATAAGTGAGAATATCCGTCATCAGTTAAGATGAACATATCAAGGATAGACTCAGGCAGGGGAGAGAAAGACATCTGTCACCGGTTAGGGTGAACATATCAAGGATATACTTCCTGGGGAATCAGAAACAAATGAATCTACTAGGAACTCCACTGCTGGGAAAACAGGGATACTCTTCCCAGGTATTTGGCAAGAAGTAACAAACTGCAAACTAAGAAGAATATTACCAGTTACTGGGTAATAAACTTTTAGGAGACTCAAAGCATCTATCTAGGCATGATCTAGAAAGAAACAGTCAATCAAGACTCAATCCAATAAGGATATAACTCAAGGGGAGTGATTCCATCCAGATAAACAACTGGGGAGGAAACTGAAGTAAAAATCATCCACGAGGAACAACTCAATGGGAAAGAGGAGAAAGGTTAAAGTCTTTCTTCCTAAGGGGCTGACGCTCTACAATTGAAGGAGGACAGACACCGAGGTTCGTATGGGGATAAAGTACCTCCATAACAGAGAATGAGAATCTTAAATCAACAAATTAATCAAATATACTGGTGTTAATATGCAATTATGAAATTGTATGAATGTATATGTATATGTATATATATGATGATTATGCTGACAAAACGATCACAAAGGATATAAAGGTGTCACAAAGAATTGGAATCATCAGTATAATCCTCGGTCAATCCATAAAAAGAGGGAGACAATTGCTGGAGAACAGAGATATCAACAACCCAAAGGCTCTAATCTAGCCGAGGGAAGAGGAAATCTGCTGAGGAGTGGAAATTTTATCGAGTTTGCAGGGAATTTTAGGTCAACACAATATCAAATGGGAGACAACCATGCAGAAGATAAACACAAATAGCTGCTCAGAAACCAGGAGGAAACTCTGACCTGGAGCAAGTCAGGCGATCACTGGTGGAGGGAACCAACACGATCTACTGGGGAAAACATCTTACTCTACTGAAGATCAACCCTCCCGAGGAAACACAAATTCCGTCGGGGAACACAAAAACTCTATCGGGGAAATAACACGCTGTAAGATACTGAATCAACCAACTCAGCTAGGGAAAAGAACCGAAGCTCCACTAGGGATGGAACACTTTCCAGGGGAACTGGACCAACACAAACAGCTAGGGATACCCGAAGGGTTAACTACTTGGGGAACCTCTGATGCTTAGCACTTAAGGACTTGCTGCTCTTTGAAGTGCTATTGATACTCCCTTTTAATTGCTTTGAAAAATTTCTTGTTTTTATAAGTTTTACGAAAAAATGATTTTGATCAAAAAAATTTAAATTTCCAAAATGATCATAATTAAATTTAAACTATTGGCTGAAGTAAATAAGAGTAGAAACAATTGGACAAAAGCTGAACTTTATTTAATGGGATGGTAATCTGTAAATGACAAGACTCCATAGACTTTTACAAAGTTGCAAATTGTAATTTACATGGAAAAGGGTTACATTGAATACAAATGATCCTTAATCCTTCTACCAACTCTTGATATCCACTGTGCTCTTGGCCACTATGAATCGACGTTAACCCTCATGTTCAACTAAGGTCCTTCCGATACTGGTCGATTAGCAGACTGCAGTTACTTGCCATAATCCCTAATTTCTGCATAAGTTTCCCCAAGGTGGGGTACTCAACTTACCGAGAATTTTTTTCTGTTTTTTATGTCTCTAATTTTTGCCTGGATCTCCCTTTCGGGTTTTCAATCCACTAAGACGCTCATTTTTTCCTAAGCCGCCCTTTCGGGTTTTCAACTTAGCAAGTTGTTCGTTTCTTTTTAGGCGAAGTATTTCTTTACTGCATATCCATTCACAGGACGAGTGAACTCTTCACCATCCATAGTTGTAAGAATCAAAGCACCGCCTGAAAAGGCTCTTTTAATAACATATGTGCCTTCATAATTAGGAGTCCATTTTCCCCTAGAATCTAGTTTGAATGATAGGATCTTCTTGAGCACAAGGTCACCTTCTCTGGACACACGAGGTCTGCTTCCATACCATATACAAGAGAAAAAGGGGCTGCCCCTGTTGAAGTGCGGATGGATGTGCGATACCCGTGCAAAGCAAATGGGAGCATCCCATGCCAATCCTTATACATGACAACCATCTTCTGGATAATCTTCTTAATGTTCTTATTTGCAGCTTCAACAGCCCCATTCATCTTAGGTCTGTAGGGAGAAGAATTATGATTTGAAATCTTCAAATCCTTGCAAAGAGCTTCCGCCATATTGTTATTCAAGTTCGATCCATTGTCAGTAATGATCTCACTTGGCACACCATAACGGCCTATGATTTGATTCTTGATAAACATTACAATAACTTGCTTGGTTACATTTGCATACGATGCCGCTTCAAGCCATTTTGTTAAGTAGTCAATTGCCGCTAAAATGAAACGATGTCCATCTGAAGCTTTGGGCCCAATCATATCAATTCCCCACATGGAGAAGGGCCATGGGGAATAACATTCAATAGCGTCGGAGGAACATGAATCTTATCAGCATATATTTGACACTTGTGGCATTTCTTCACAAACTTGCAACAGTCAGATTCCATTGTCAGCCAATAGTAGCCTGCTCGCAACATCTTCTTTGCCATTGCGTGTCCATTGGAATGAGTACCAAAGGAACCTTCATGAACTTCAGTCATCAACAGGCCTGCTTCGTGTCTATCCACACATCTGAGCAAAACCATATCGAAATTTCTCTTGTACAGTGCATCACCATTCAGGTAGAAGTTGCCAGCTAACCTTCTCGAAGTCTTCTTATCTTTCAAAGATGCCCCAGGCGGGTAAATCTGACTTTGGAGGAAACACTTGATGTCATAATACCACGACTTCTCGTGTTTGATTTCTTCAACAGCAAACACATGAGTTGGTCTACCAAGACGCATCAAAGACAAATTGGGAACTTAATTCCAATACTTCACTACAATCATTGACGTCAATGTTGCAAGAGCATCTACCATCCGGTTCTCATCTCGACGGATATGATGAAATTCAACCTTTGTAAAGAAATTTGAAATCCTCCTCGCATAATCTGTATATGGTATTAAACCTGGTTGGTTCGTTTCCCAATCACCTTTGATCTGATTTACAACCAAAGTGGAATCTCCAAAGACATCTAAATACTTGATTATGAGATTCATGGCCTCTTCAAGCCCTATAATACAAGCTTCATATTTTGCCATGTTGTTCGTACATTTGAAAGTCAATCTAGCTGTAAATGGTAGATGCGTGCCTTGAGGAGTAATGATCATTACCCAATTCCATTTCCATATTGATTAACAGCTCCATCAAATACCATGCCCCAACAGGAACCAGGTTCTGGCCCTTCTTCAAGCAATGCTTCATAACAATCTTTCATTTTCAAGTATAAAATCTCTTCATCAAGAAAGTCATACTGCACTGATTGGTAATCTTCAATCGGTTGGTGAGCCAAATGGTCAGCCAAGATACTACCTTTTATCGCTTTTTGAGATCGGTATTCGAGATCATACTCTGATAACAACATCTTCCAACGGGAAATCCTCCCAGTTAAAGCAGGCTTCCCAAATATATACTTGATCGAATCCATTTTGGATATCAACCAAGTGGTATGATTCAACATATATTGACGCAGACGCTTAGCAGCCCAAGCCAATGCGCAACAAGTCTTCTCAAGCATAGAATACCGAGTCTCACAGTCGGTGAACTTCTTACTGAGGTAGTAAATTGCAAATTCTTTCTTTCCAGTCTCATCTTGCTGACCTAGAACACAACCCATACTGTCTTCAAGCATAGTCAAATACATGATCAATGGTCTTCCTTCAACAGGTGGAGACAAAATCGGAGGCTCAAGCATATATTCTTTGATACTGTCAAAAGCTTCCTGGTAGTCTTCGGTCCAATCACAAGACTGATCTTTCTGAAGAAGCTTGAATATAGGCGCACATGTGGCGGTCATGTGGGAAATGAATCTGGAGATATAATTCATGCGACCGAGAAAACCTCTGACTTGCTTATCAGTTTTGGGCGCAAGCATCTCTTGTATTGCTTTGACCTTGGCAGGATCTACTTCAATACCCTTCTCGCTGACAATAAAGCCCAACAACTTACTAGAACGAACACCAAAAGTACACTTATTGGGATTCAAGCGGAGTTTATATTTCCTCAAATGCTGGAAAAGCTTCAATAAATTCTCAACATGTTCCTCTTCATCAATTGATTTAGCAACCATGTCATCGACATATACTTCGATCTCTTTATGCATCATATCATGAAAAAGAGTAGTCATTTCTCTTTGGTAAGTTGCACCAGCATTCTTTAGACCAAAATGCATCACTCTATAACAGAATGTTCCCCAAGGTATAATGAATGTGGTCTTCTCCATATCTTCGGGTGCCATCTTGATTTGATTATATCCGGAAAATCCATCCATAAACGAAAAGACTTTGAATTTAGTAGTATTGTCTACCAACATATAAATGTGTGGCAGAGGGAAATCATCTTTCGGACTGGCTTTATTCAAATCTCTATAATCGACACACATGCAGACTTTTCCATCTTTCTTCGGCACAAGCACAATATTGGCCACCCATTGCGGATACTCAGCGGTCACAAGGAAACCGACGTCAATCTACTTTTGCACTTCCTCTTTGATATTCACAGCCATATCAGGATGTGTTCTTCTCAACTCCTGCTTGACTGGCGGACATTCTGGCTTCAACGGCAATCTATGCTCCACACTCTCAGAATCCAAACCAGACATGTCTTGATAGGACCAAGCAAACACATCTTAATACTCTTGAAGAAGATCAATCAACCCCTTCTTGACATCTGGACACAAGTGAGACCCAATCTTGACTTCCTTCACATCTTCCTCGGAATCCAAGTTAACTAGCTCAATCTGCTCTTCAAATGGCTGAAAGGTCTTTTCATCTTGCTTAAGAAGACGAGATAATTCATCACTCACTTCCTTATCACTTTCCTCCTTGGCCTCGAACACATGGAATTCAAAATTTGGAGAAGGAGAAGGATCATTGTATTCAATGGGGTTAGGAACCAACCTGCATAATGATTTGATATTTTGATTTTAGAGAAGTGGGTTTGTGACCAAATATTATGCAGATGGATATTTATATAGTTTATTTATGTTTTTTGTGATTACCATTTTCAGAATAAAGCCAAAAGTAAAAACAAACATCATAGATGTGGATGAATAGAATTAATTTTATTAATGATCAATTTGAAAATGCCCAAACAATATTCTCTTCTCCATTAGGCATAGGAGAAGGATTTTGAAAACATATAAAAGAAATTAATTAGATCGATGCAAAATAACAGGAATATCAACATCGGTCCAATTGTTGTAAGCCATTCCATGCGTCACAAAATTGGTGCAGTCTTCGTCTTCGTCATCTTCTAGCACAACAACTAAGTATTGTTCATTGCCATGAATGAACCCTCCGCTACGGAAGCTAAGTTGCATATCTTCAGACCTTGTGGTTGATGAACCTTTCTGGAACCCCAAACCGGTTCTGCCTTTATTATCGAAGACCTCTACCATGCGCCCCCACTGATAAACATTTCCTTCTTCTACAATCTTCTCGGCATCTTTCAATGAGGACATAGGTGCCCCAACTCTCTTTTCAACAACAATAGACAAGGCTTGGAATGGAGTTCCAACCTCATCCTCAACTTCAACATAAGATAAAGATGACAGGTGGCTAACCAACAATGCCTTCTCCCCACCAACAATTACAAGCTTTCCATTCTTCACAAATTTAAGTTTCTGATGCAAAGTGGAGGTAACTGCTCCTGCCTCATGGATCCATGGCCTTCCCAACAAGCAACTGTAGGCCGGGTGGATATCCACTACTTGAAAAGTAATCTAAAAATCACTCGGACCTATCTTAACCGGAAGGTCCACTTCACCAATAACTGTTTTGCGTGAACCGTCAAAAGCTTTGACGATTACACCGCTATACCTCATAGGCGCTCCCTGGATATATATATATATATATATATATATATATATATATATATATATATATATATATATATATATATATATATATATATATATAGAGAGAGAGAGAGAGAGAGAGAGAGAGGAGAGAGTTCAAAATGATATTCTGATTATACCTTTATTCTTACCATTCCACCACTTAACGAATAAGAGGACTTCAAATTGATATCTTAGGATGGGATATTACATTAAATTACATAAAAGAATACTTGTTTTACATACGAGGAAATGATATGAGAAAAGAAGTTACATATAGAGTGTAGAAAGAAAGGAATACCACATATGTTGTATTTAAAATTCCCAAAACAAAGAAAAAAAGACTAAGGTCATAATCATTCACCACATGATAACCCTAATAAATACACTTTTATTATTATGATTAAATATGTTTATTATAATATAAAACAAAAACTCCTCTTAAGTCAATCCTTACGAGTGTACATGATTAGTGATAGGATATTACCTCTTGTGATGATTAATCTTTGGTGAAGAATCCATAGATCGATCATGAGTGTTGCACAAATAACATACCTCTACTCAGTTTGCACGAAAATGATGTATTCAATCTTAGGGATAGCTAATCTGAATGAAGACTTAGAGAGAGAGAGAGAGAGATAGAGAGAGAGAGAGAGATGCTCTAGCTTTCTTAAGTGATAGGGTTTCACAAAACAAAATTTGTCAAACGTGAATACTTCAGCATAATGACTCTATTTATAGAACCACGCATGTGGGTTGCAAGCTGAAGAAACCCACTTAGGACATTATACCTTATGATGTACTGTATTTCACTTAAAAGCACAGTACCTTACAGTGTTATTACACTTAAGTATAATATAAGTTAAAGTGTTACATATTCCACTTGAGTATATTGTACCTTATAGTGTTCCAGAATTCACTTAAGTACACTGGACCTTACAATGTATCAAATTTCTCTAATGGTCGATTATTCAATATGACTAATTGAAATGTCGTTACTTCACCATACAAATGTCAATTGTGAAGCAAAATTGACATTAATCTTTCAAATGTATAAAAATCATTATACTAATCAAATGGACGAAAAAAATGTTTATCAAATACACTGATGTCACACAATAATTATTTTCATCATATATAAATCGATCAAAATATTTGTGTCATTATGGATGAATGCATTATCACTACTTCACCATATAAATGTTGGTCATAAAGCACAATCAACATCACACATCCAAATTTTACAAATATGATGTCAATATTTATTTTATATATTATTAATTAGTTTAATATGTATGTTTAAAAAATTAAAACAAAAGGTACATAAAACAAAAACTATCCAACTCATGCTTTCATAAGTGACTTTGATACCACTGAAGATAAATCATGATTAAAATATGAAACAAAAAACAAAAATTTCCCTTATGTTGATCCTTATGAATTGACATGATCACTGATAGGATGGTTATCTCTAGTGACAATCAATCATTGATGCATAATGCAAATACCGATCACGAACAAAAGTTTTCCTACTAATATTTTATAGCCAAGTATGTCTTCATATGATGCATATGAGTCTTCGTGTAATTTTACACATGGATCAAATGAAGTTTTGACAAGTTTAAAACCAAGGAGACATGTGTCCTTTAAGAGATCCAACCAATACTTTCTTTGACATGTGTTAATTCCAATTTTAGAACATGTGACTTATATGTCTAGAAAATATTCGAGCTCTCCAAGATTTTTGATTTTAAACTCATGATAAAGTATGGATTTAATTCTCCCAATCTATTCCAAACCGTTACCAGCTAGAATTACATCATCCATACACACCGAGAGTGCAATGAAAAATGTTTCCTTGTGGAGAATGAACAAAGAGTGATTAGAGTTATATTTTTTATAGCCTTGAGTGATTAGAAAACCTGTCAACTTCTCATACCACTTCATGCCAACCTATTTTAGTCAATATAGTGAATTTAGTAGTTTACACACTTGATTTGGTTTAGGACTTGTAACTCCTTGAGGAACTGACATGTACACTTTTTCATGCAAATATTTATGCAAGAAGGCGTTGCTTACATCTAATTGATGTAAATGCCAATAAGTGATGGAAGCTAGAGCACGTAATGTTCTCACAGTGGTGATCTTTGTTGCTGGTGAGAAAGTTTCAAAGAAATCTAGTCCTTCCACTTGATTGTAACCTTTGGCTACTAGTCTAACCTTGTGTATCTCAATTCTCCCATCTGATTTGTGTTTCACTTTACAAACCCATTATATACCAATAGGTTTAACATTGAATGGCGGATCAACAAAAATCTTGTTGAGATTTAACGCATGTAGTTTAGAGTTCATGAAGTTGATCCAACACTCGTGTTTGCTAGCTTCCCTGTAACTTGTTGGCTCAGTGGTGGAAATTATAGAAAGAGAAATATGTTTTTGTGAAGCATATCATTTATTCAAAGAATGAAAATGATTAATGGGATAGGGGATATTTGAAAATGTATAATCAACTGATTTCTTTGAGAGATTGCATATATAATCAGGCCGGTGACTTGGCTTGTGAGTAGGCATGTTTTATTTTCTCAAGTTCTATGGTTCAGGTATTTAGTTTTCATCTGTATGAGAAAGTATGGATTGGTCATGACTGACTTGGTCATCAAGGTCATGTATAATAGGTCTTGTGGTTTTACATTTGTCAGAATTTGTGAATTGAGGTTGGTTATGGTCAAGTGTGAGGTTTTATCTGAGTAGTATGTCCATTGGAAATGATGATTTGGATTATAATTAGGTAAAATGTGATCATGGTGTATGACATGTCTTGATAGAAAAATGGTTTTGGTATTTAGGCCCAACAAAACAACTTCTTTAACATTTGGATTGTCACATAAGAAAACATATTTCCTTGCTCCAGGGTTAAGTTTTGTTCTATGAATTTGTATAGTGGATGCATAACATAATGATCCAAATAATTACAATTCATTTAGGTAAAGGTTTACTTCAAATCTAAGGTAAAATGGTGATTTATTTTGAAGAGTAGCATTATGAATCCAATTTATGAGATATGTAGCATGTGTGACAACATAAGACCAAAAATGTTTAGGTATTTTTACGGAAACAATAAGGCTCGACCTACATTCCACATGTGTTGGAGCTTTCTCTTAACCCTCCCATTTTGTTGGGAGGGTGTGGGTTCAACACATCTAGTTTGATGTTCAATGCCTTTAGAAGCATATAATTCAGGCATGAGGAACTCGAGTCCATTATTTGTCCTAACTGTTTTAACCTTGCAATCATGTTGTTTTCAATCAATAAAATGAACCTCTGAATAAGGATACTAACTTCAGACCAAGATTTATAAAGGATAATACAATTAAATTGACTATGATCATGAAATACATTAATGAAATACTTATGACCATGTATTGCTGGAATAGACAAAGGGTCATATATATCAAAATAAAAATGTTCATAACATTGTGTATCTTTGTGATTACTAAGATGAAAATGAAGTTTCTTATGCCCCGCATAGTTACAAATGTCACATTCAATATTTTTATCTATGGATACAAAAGGAAAATCATGATGTAAAGTAAGTAATATTTTGTTGGAAGTTGTCTGATCCGTTGTCGCATACAGGTGAAAAAGGAGTTTAAAAAATTTAGTAAACGGAAGCGATACTTGAGTCGTATCGCAAGGAATCTAAGTTAAATTAACCAAAATAAAGAACATAAAAAGGGGGATTTAGGTTTTCGGACAATTGAAATAAAGAAAACGATTACAATTATAATTAATGGATTAATCTACTGGTTCAGTAATTTCATACTTATCATCGATTATTATATCATCAATTCCCTAAGAGGATTTAGTTCCTATTTAATTATAGTATCAATTAACAACTGTGATAAACACTATGTATTACATATCATAAGTTTTAGAAGAGGCCCATTAGGCTCCAATATCAATTGAGTATGTAATGTTAATGTGTGTTATTCACTTACAAGAGGAAAGGGCCCAATAGCTATATATAAGCAATTGGGCCAAGAAATCCCAAAAAGACTTAAACACCCTAAGACTAAAGAAACTAACTTACTACAAAATAACAAAGGCATTTATTTAGTTAATAGCCCCCCATAAGCTGGAGAGTAGATGGAGTGAACTCCAAGCTTAGACAAATGAAAGGAGAAAGGCTTGAGATCTAAGGGTTTAGTAAAAATGTCTGCATACTGTTGAGAGGAAGGAACTAGCAGAAGTTGGAAGAGGCTAAGCTAGAGCTTCTCAAGAAAAAGATGACAGTTCAAATGAATATTCTTTGTGCACTCATGGAAGGAGAAATTGTTGGCAATGTGACGAGAAGACGCGTTGTCGCAGAACAACAGAGGGTTACGCGAAGCTAACATGAAGTTCATGAAGAATATTGGTTAGCCATTGAATCTTGAAAATGGTGGAAGACATGGATCGATATTTCACTTTTGTTAAGATACGAGAAACTGTGGGTTGCTTCTTAGATTTCTAGGAAATTAAAGATTCTCCCAAACAAATGGAAAAATCGATGATTGATTTCTGAGAGACTGAACAAGTCGCCTAATCAAAATCAGAAAAAGCCTTAAGTTGAAGAGATGACTTAGATGGGAAGAAAAGTCCTTAAGAATGGGAGTTCTTGAGATATCGGAGAAAACGAATAGAAGCAATATGGTGAATGTTGGTGGGATGAGACATATGTTGACAGAGTTGTTGAATGAAGAATGCGATATCTGGTCTTTTGTTGAGCAAGTATATGAGTTTTCCAATAAGTCTGTAGTAACTAGTGAAGGAGAATTGCCATCCAAGGCGCAACGGAATTTAAAAGTTTCTCCATTTAGTGATCCTTACGAATGGGCATGATCAGTGATAGAATCGTTACCTCTTGTGGCGATCACGAACGTTGAACGATGACAATGTCTCTACTCAGTCCACACGAACGGATTCCTTCAATCGTAGTGCTAGCTGTTATGAATGAAGGCTTTGAGTGAGAGAAAGAGAGATACGAAATTCCAACTCTTCAGTTGTGTTGTATTCCCATACAATGCTTCTGCACAAGAGTTCTATTTATAGAACCACTTGTGTGGGCTTCAAGCCAAAAAGCCCACTTAAGTGTATTTTGGCCCATATCTCATAATATGCCAAAATCACTTAAGTATTTGGTACATTACCATACTTCGTATTCTACTTAAGTGCACCGTACCTTACGGTGTTCCTTAATTACTCTATTTCTCATCAATCCGTCCTTTGTGTGTGACCCTGTAGGTTTTCGCGGCGTTGGCAATTATATTAAATCACGCATTTAACATAATAAACAGTGAGCGGTATCTAGCAACACATCACTGCTACCCAAGTCACGAAAATGTCATGTGATCTGACAAAACCTCCTGTGATAATAATTATGTGTATAATTACCCCTTTGCCCTTATGTCTATATTGAACACAAGGTATAGACCGTGTCACCCTTGTCCGGTTCAATATTGGGCCCATAGATATTTATCCTGTTACGCAAGATGGGCAAATTCCATCTAGGACACTCATGTCCCTCAGCATGCTTTGTGGAGTACCCATCAACTGTCTTTATGGTTATCCAGTTACGGACAACGTTGGATCAGCAATAAAGCACTCGACTCTACATCTAGGATCCATAGTGGTTTCAGGTCGAAGAGTGGTATACACTATTATCACCATGAGAATAACTTATGACACTTTGCATAACTTTCTATATAGTATTCTCATAGCGGGTCAATCCGGTATAAATATTACTCCTAATATTCATACCTATGTTTAAGACTTGATACTCTTTATCCATGATCTATAAGATGTGATCATCAGTCTACAAACATAATAGTCTTAATGCTTTAATGTTATCCCACTTCACACTAAAGCTCGACTACTGATACTTTAAGAATAGTGTCCTTATGTTTAATGTGCTCTCATGATTAAGTCACACTTAATACATTAAACGGACTATCTATTCCAGGGACTTTATTAATCAACCATAATAAAGAAAATGCCTTTTATTATTAATAAATAATTCGATACAAGTACCAAAAGTATTGGCCTCAAGGGCTTACACCAACAATCTCCCACTAGCACTAGAGCCAATCAGGCATACCCCTTATGCCCATTGATCTAGTATGGCCATCATGCTTCTGCTGCGCAAGAGGCTTTGTTAGTGGGTCAGCAATATTGTCAAGTGTAGGTACTCTACATATTTTCATATCTCCTCTATCCATTATCTCTCGAATGAGATGATAACGCCTAAGTATGTGTTTGGATTGTTGGTGAGATCTAGGTTCCCTAGCTTGTGCGATAGCACCATTGTTATCATAATAGAGAGCAATGGGATCCACTATGCTAGGAACATTGTCAAGTTCACTAAGGAACTTCTGATTCAAACAACTTCCTTTGTTGCACTTGAGGCAGCAATATACTCGACCTCGGTTGTAGAATCAGCAACTGTATCTTGCTTTGAACTTTTCAAGCTCACAGCGCCACCATTTAAGCAAAACACATAACCATTGGAATCATCCATATTAAAGCGTCTCAGCACTTTGTCTATGTACCCTGACTTAGGCCAAGCATTTTGTGATCTATCTCTATAGATTCTGATTCCTAATATATAGGATGCTTCACCTAGGTCCTTCATAGAAAAGCATTTCCCCAACCAAGACTTTACTCGTTGCAAGGTAGGGACATCGTTTCCAATGAGTAATATGTCATCTACATATAACATCAGGAAAACGATCATGCTCCCACTAACCTTCTTGTAGACACAAGGCTCATCTTTGTTTTTGATGAATCCATGAGTAATACAACACCTTGATCAGATATCTATATATCTCAGGTAGGTGACGTATCCTGCCTGACCTACGCTGGTCTTGTTATACTTGAGCAGGTTGCTCTTACACAACTACTTGTGTTTCCTGCTCTATTTCCTCCATAGGTATCTCGATGCTTTGTGATTCTTGAATTTCTTCAAGCTCTACTTTCCTCCCACTGATTCCTTTGGAAATAAAATCCCTTTCCAGGAAAACTCCAGTTCGAGCGACAAACACTTTTCCGTCTGAAGGATTGTAGAGGTAATACCCTCTTATTTCTTTAGGATACCCCACAAATAAGCATTTGTCAGATTCGGGCTCAAGCTTAGTTGAAATTTGTCGTTTCACATAAACTTCGCAACCCCAAATCTTCATGTAAGACATATGTGGTTTCTTACCACTCCATATCTCATATGGTGTCTTTTCAACCTTTTGGATGGAACACGGTTAAGTGTGTAAGCTGATGTCAATAGTGTATGTCCTCAAAAGGAGTTTGGAAGTTTGGTGTGACTCATCATGGATCAGACCATGTCTAACAGGGTTCGATTTCTTCTCTAAGATACACCATTCCATTGGGGTGTTCCAGGAGGAGTAAGTTGGGATAGGATCCCACACTCTTTCAGATGGTCATCAAACTCTATGCTTAAATACTCACCACCTCGATCTGATCGAAGAGTTTTAATATTCTTACCTAGTTGGTTTTGTACTTCATTCTTGAATTCCTTGAACTTTTCAAAGGACTCTGATTTGTGTTTCATGAAATACACATAACCATATCTACTGAAATCATCAGTAAATGTGATGAAGTATTGAAAACCTCCTTTGGCTGGTATGTTCAGTGGCCCACATACATCAGTATGTATGAGGGCCAAAAGATCATTAGCTCTTTCACCTTTTCCTGTGAATGGAGACTTTGTCATCTTTCCAATTAAACAAGATCTGCATGTCTCATATGATTCATAATCAAAAGAGTCCAAGAGTCCATCTTTATGGAGTTTGGAAATGCGTTTCTCATTTATGTGGCGTAATCGACAATGCCAAAGGTAAGTTGGATTTAACTCATTAGGTTTAATCCTTTTAGTATTAATGTTATAAATAGGCATTTCAAGATCAAGGACATATAGTCCATTGTTCATTTGTGCAGTAGCATAGAATGTATCATTCAAATAAATTGAGCAACAGTTGCTCTTTATTATAAATGAAAAACCAACCTTGTCCAAACAAGAAACGAAAATAATATTCCTGCTAATTGTTGGTACATAATAACAGTTCTCTAACTGAATTATTAGACCACTAGGTAAAGTCAATTCATAAGTTCCTACGGCTAAGGCAGCAACCTTTGCTCCATTGCCAACTCGTAGGTCGACTTCACCTTTTGCCAAATCTCTACTCCTTTTTAGTCCATGCACATTTGTACAAATGTGAGAACCGCATCCAGTATCTAATACCCATGATGCAGAAGTAGATAAATTAATTTCAATAACAAAAATACCTGAAGTTGGAGTCTCTACTCCATTCTTCATATCTTCCAGGTACTTTGGGCAGTTCCTCTTCTAGTGTGCGGTCTTACCGTAATGGAAGCAGGTGCCTTGTTTTTCTATGCTTCCACTAGGCTTCAAAGCAACAATAGTGGGTTTGGGTTTGACAACTTCCTTGCCTTTCCCTTTATCATGTTTGAGGACAATCCTCAGGTTTCGGTACCAATCAAGAAAATTTGTCCCAGACAATTTTTTTTCTTGTCAAGGATTGATCGCAAGATGCTGTTAGAGGTTTTTGTTGTCATGGTAATCTACACAAGGTTTAATGAAAATATAAGTATCATTGACATATTTAATTAGTCCTTTAATTAAATATGCTCCCACTATTTTACTCAAAACAAATGACCCTCATTATTTGATTCGGAAAATCCCGTTGGAAGATTTTCTAGTGGGTCGAGATCCATATTTCACTTCGTTCTTAGTCCGCGTAGGCGGATTACACAAAACTAGGTTATTTAGGTAGGAACTCCTTCCAATTGTATCTCATACAACTCTCGAAAATTTCAGTTGGGTGAATAACTCCTTATTCCAATCCATCATATGGATCATTCCCAACTCTTGCTTCTAAACATATATAATCTTATTATAATTTGTTTAGTTAAGTTTGACCCATTGTTTTAACAGTTGGATATTACAATTATCCCATTGCACCTTACTAATATAGAACTAGCACCCCGCGTAGGCGAAACCTACATTATTCGATACTAGTCTTGATGAGTGTTAAAACTTGGAAAGCATAAACTTAATATTTAATTTGAGGGAATTGCAATTTTTCTGATCTCACCGGCTTATTTATCATATAAATCGCCTCTCACATGCATCAACATACATCACATGCATCAACATACATACACACATAATGAAACAGTTATGGCCCCTAGCGCAATTGTTCTCCCAAGCCAATGAGAGAACCTAAGCTAACCTAACAACGATCTAAGCTTCTTTAAGCAAGATCTTCAAGGTTGTCCTCCTTTTGCACTGACTTCTTTGCTTTCTTCATATCATTACATTACATAAAAGAAACTCGTTTTACATACGAGGGAATGAGATGAGAAAAGAAGTTACATTTGGGAGATTAAGAGAGAGGCACGACACGCATGTCGTATTTTAAAACCCAAAGCAAAATAAAGGAAAACTAAGGCCATAACCGATCACCACAAGACAATAATAAACATTTTATTATTATTATTAATTCCTTTAATTAATTAAAATCAAATTAAATCTCGACGACCGATCATACTACGCAAAGCCGAAATTTTAATGAACAATTCATTTAAAATCGACGTCGTTTTTCGCATCAACACTTGATACTTTTAAAGCACTGAGTTAGCCGAACGGGTGAATTTTGCCTTGCGTTAACCGGTTAACCATATGCGTTAACCGGTTAACACTGTTTGAAATCTGTTCAAAAAATTCTTTTCTGCCTTGCGTTAACTGGTTAACCAAATGCGTTAACCGGTTAACACTGTTTGAAAATGTCTTGGAAAACTGTTTTCCGCCTTGCGTTAACCGGTTAACCAAAAGCGTTAACCGGTTAACACTGTTTGAAAAACTCAAAAAAAATTATTTCGTATTGCGTTAACCGGTTAACCATACGCGTTAACCGGTTACCATTGTTCCAAAAAGTGTTTAGAAAGCACAACTCTTGTGCAGTTAAACCCCAATCGCATAACTCTCTGACAACACAACCCTTGTGCCGTCACTAACCCTGATGAACCAATTTCAGACCGTCAAACACATCTCGATTGTTGATTCAGTATGATTGATTAACACGTCATTGCTTCACCATACTAATGTTGGATCAAGAAGCAAATGACCATTGATCGCTCAAAGGAAGACAACCATTGAGTGTTTGAATGAACGAAACGAGAACACTATATCATATATAATGTATTTTCAATCAGGTTTACATATATCATATATATAACTTGATCAATCTCAATTTAATCTTTGATTCATTCTGTCTTTAATCATACTAATACAGAACAAAAACAGTTATCAGATTCATGGTTTCGTAAGTGGCTCTGATACCACTGTAGGAGAATTGCCATCCAAGGCGCAGTGGAATTTAAAAATTTCTCCATTTAGTGATCCTTACGAACGGGCATAATTAGTGATAGAGTCGTTTCCTCTTGTGGCGATCACGAACGTTGAACGATGACAACGTCTCTACTCAGTCCACACGAACGGATTCCTTCAATCGTAGTGCTAGCTGTTATGAATGAAGGCTTTGAGTGAGAGAAAGAGAGATACGAAATTCCAACTCTTCAGTTGTGTTGTATTCCCATACAATGCTTCTGCACAAGAGTTCTATTTATAGAACCACTTGTGTGGGCTTCAAGCCAAAAAGCCCACTTAAGTGTATTTTGGCCCATATCTCATAATATGCCAAAATCACTTAAGTATATGGTACATTACCATACTTCGTATTCTACTTAAGTGCACCGTACCTTATGGTGTTCCTTAATTACTCTATTTCTCATCAATCCGTCCTTTGTGTGTGACCCTGTAGGTTTTCGCGACGTTGGCAATTATATTAAATCACGCATTTAACATAATAAACAGTGAGCGGTATCTAGCAACACATCACTGCTACCCAAGTCACGAAAATGTCATGTGATCTGACAAAACCTCCTGTGATAATAATTATGTGTATAATTACCCCTTTACCCTTATGTCTATATTGAGCACAAGGTATAGACCGTGTCACCCTTGTCCAGTTCAATATTGGGCCCATAGATATTTATCCGGTTACGCAGGATGGGCAAATTCCATCTAGGACACTCATGTCCCTCAGCATGCTTTGTGGAGTACCCATCAACTGTCTTTATGGTTATCCAGTTACGGACAATGTTTGATCAGCAATAAAGCACTCGACTCTACATCTAGGATCCATAGTGGTTTCAGGTCGAAGAGTGGTATACATTATTATCACCATGAGAATAACTTATGACACTTTGCATAACTTTCTATATAGTATTCTCATAGCGGGTCAATCCCGTATAAATATTACGCCTAATATTCATTCCTATGTTTAAGACTTGATAACTCTTTATCCATGATCCATGAGATGTGATCATCAGTCTACAAACATGATAGTCTTAATGCTTTAATGTTATCCCACTTCACACTAAAGCTCGACTACTGATACTTTAAGAATAGTGTCCTTATGTTTAATGTGCTCTCATGATTAAGTCACACTTAATACATTAAACGGACTATCTGTTCCAGGGACTTTATTAATCAACCATAATAAAGAAAATGCCTTTTATTATTAATAAATAATTCAATACAAGTACCAAAAGTATTGGCCTCTAGGGCTTACACCAACAACTAGTTGGATCTTAAAAAGGCATACCTTCATTGATCTTTAAGCTTGTGTCTCGAGACATGGGAGTGGCAGCAAGCTTGCATCCTAGAAGGCCAGCATTAGAAAGAATGTCAAGGGTGAACTTGCATTGACTAATGTTAATTCCTAAACTATTTCTTGCTAATTCCAAGCCAATGAAGTATTTTAATGTTCCAAGGTATTTAATGTGAAAGTGATGCCTCAATGTGGCTTTGACTTGGTTGATTATGTCAATGTTATTCATTGCAATAATTAAATCATCAACATAAATCAGCAGGCAAGTGAAAGAAGTAGTAGATTGATGAATAAACAAAGAATGATCATATGAGCATTATTTAAAGTTATTGGATAACAAAACCATGTACAATTTGGAAAACCATTGTCCACTGAACTGTTTCAATCCATAAATGGATTTCAAAAGTCTACAAACTTGATTTGGAGAACAAAAACAATGCCTTTTGGTAAGGACATATACACTTCCTCATCAAAATATCCATGAATAAATGCATTGTGAACATCAAGTTGATGAAGGTAAAGATTCAAAGATGAAGTAAGGGTAAGAAGAAGTCTTATAGTGGTTAGTTTGGCAACATGTGAAAATATATCAATGAAATCAATACCTTTAATCTATGTAAAACCTTTTGCAACCAACCGTGATTTATATCTTTCAACAGTGCCATCAACATTGAATTTGTTCTTGTAGACCCATTTGCAGCCTATAGGCTTTTTACCTGATGGAAGTGTGGTGTAAATCCAAGTTTTATTCTTTATGAGGGCTTAGATCTCCTTTTTCATGGCCTTAAGCCAATGGGAATGTAAAATGACTTGCTTATAAGTGTTTGTGTCACAAGCAACAACAATGGAAGACCCAAAAGAATGAAAAGCACGAGATATATTGTTGTAATAATTTTTTTTAGAAATGTCATAGTTAATGTCATGCTGAGATAAAGTGCATACAAAGTCTTGTAAATATGCAGGTGTGATTTTATTTCTGGTGGATTTTCTAAGGGGGATAGGAGGAGTGAAAGCATCATTATGGAGATGGTCTGGTGAAAGGATAGATTTAGTTGGAGATGTATCATGAGGGGGGTATTATTGGATGCAGTTGAGGGTGAAACGGGTAGGGTAGGATGGATATTTGTGGTAATGTCAGATGTATGGTCTGGAAAAGTAGGAAAGTCAAAGATAAAAGGCATATTGGTTTGGTCATGATTGTCAAGTTATGAGGTATTATGGGGAGTTCTATGGGGAGGGGTATATGGAAAGTCAGTTTCATAAAAAATGTAGTTTCTGGATATAAATGTAGACCTTGTGTGAAGGTCAAAGAGGAGGTAACGTTTGACTCCTATGGGATAACCCAGGAAAAATCATTGGGTAACTCTAGGGTCTAGTTTATCTCTATGTTTATGGATGGTAGTGACATAAGTCAGACAACCAACGGTTTTAAGGTGTGTAAGGGAAGGTGGTTCCTTAAAAAGATACTCATATGGTGTATGGTTATGTGTAATGGGGATGCATAGTCTGTTAATAAGATAAGTAGCATGACATAGGGAAAAAGACCAAAGAACTTCAGATAAATTAGCATGAAATAAAATATAAATGGTAACATTAAGCAAGTCTCTATGCTTTCTCTCAATATCGGAATTCTTTTGAGGGGTTTCAATGCAGCTTTTATGATGTAAAATACCTAGGGAAGCATAATAAGATGGTATGATGAATTATTTACCATTATCACTTTAGTGGTTTTGATCTTAACAGAAAAATGATTGTGACAATATGCAATAAAGTTCTGAATATGAGTTCTAGTTTCATATTTATTGTGCATAAAAAAAGTCCAGGTATATCGAGAAAACTCATCAACTATAGTAAAAAAATACTGAAATCCGTTCATAGAATTAACAACAACAGGTCCCTGTAAGACCCCACTTTTTACCCTAAGATCCCTCATGCAATTCCATCATAAGCATAAGCCTTAGGATCATACCTTGACATCCTCCTTACCCCTCTTTCATTGGGTTTGTTTTGGGATCACCAAGCACTTTGTGATTATATCATACTTGTATTTTATCATTTCACTAATCAAAATACCAAAAATATGTCTAACTCTTTTGTAGGTAGGGCATGATCTCATTGATTCATCAAGTCCACATCTAGAGTTTGAGACCCTCATGAACAAAGAGTACAACCAAGAATTGATTCAAGAATGGTTATGAACATCATATATGAGTTCCTTTGATCTCTACATGTTATATTGATCAAGTTTTCTTCAAGAGTTTGGAGGTGATTTTCCTTGGAAACCCTAGTTTGACTGAGTATCTTGAGTAACTTCTCCAACAAGTTATCTCACCAATTGATCAAATTTCTCAAGGGAGACTTCAAATTTAATCATATTATGCATATATGATCTACCATGAGCCAAGAAAGTCAAGATAATTGAATATTAGCAAGTTGGTTGATGGTGGTTGGCCAAATGAATTCATCTGATCAAAACTGGGTCTCCCTAGACCCTATCTCCTACAATTTTCACCATATGAAAATGATTCCAAGAGAAAACTTACTCTAAATGACATTACAAACAACTTTAATGTTTATACCTAGATCTATTTTTGCTTGGAAAATCATTTCCTATGTTGAAACATTATAGGTCATTTTGTCTAAACCCTAATTTGAAAGTCAACTTCCCAAGGCCAAAACTTGCTCCATTTTTATGAGATGAAAGATTTCCAAGTTTCACAATCAAATTCAATATGTCTAATACAACTTTGATGTTTTGAGTGGGAACTAATTCAACTTTTTTGAGCATGTGATATGAGGCTACATTATAGGTCACTTTTGACCTATACCATTGATCAAGTGATTTTTCCAAACTTCAAAAATGCATAACTCTATCATTTCAAATCCAAATGACATGAAATTTGTGACCATTTTGAAGGTCTTTGAGAGAGATACAACTTTTATGAATACACGTTTCTCATTTGAAGCTCCTATAAAAAGTTAAGCAAGATGGAATATTGAGACATATGGCTTGACACTTAGAAAAATTTTGATATGTCAAATTTTTCCAAACTTCCACCTCAAATTTATCCAAGTTCCAAGTTCCAAATGCAAAAGTGTTCAACATCAAACTTGTTCCTCTTGATCTCACCTTTCTAAAGAGCTCAAATTCATTCATTTTGGATGAGAAATGCATAGGTTGCGCATGGCTTAAACAGGCTGATATCATTTGGCATGGATCCAACTTCAAGCATCAATGTACATGTGCCTTGCAATCCAAGCCTACTTCAACACATCTGATCTTCAATTATGGATTTCAAACCATCATTTCATGGGCCTATACACGCCCATGCAGCATGGCATCATCATTTGCCAATTTTAGAAAGTGAAAGTGAGTGTGCAAATATCACATGATTCATCTATAAATAGAGCTTCAATTGTTCAGAATTCACAACACCATTGCGCCAGCTTTGATCCCCCATTGAAAACCCTTCACTCTCGTAGGATAAACATGATAAATTCATTTGAATTTGAGCTTGAATCTCCACTGTTTTGGAATTCTATTCTCCAGGAATCCATTGCATCTAAACCTTTCCATTCTCTTCCTGCAAGCAATTGAAGTGAGTCCAAGCACAAGCCAGATCAAGATCCATCGTATTCAGACCTCCATTGAAGGTAATTTGTAGAAATTTTAAACTCTTTGATTCTCTCAAATTCTTGCTCGATTCCATTGATTCTTTGGTTGTCTGAAGTCCTACCAATGTAGGCAAGAAGATTGAGTTGCTTTGAGGTCAAATCGAAGCAACTCAGTTCATGTACCTCAATTTTCAATTCCACATATCTCTCAATATATTTGGAATTGGAATGATTGGAGGTCAGATTCGAGCTCAGTGCCATTTTCTCTTTAAGATCATGTCCTTGATTCTTTTTTTGGTGATGGTTTATGTTGACCAGTCCGGTGAGGTTCACCGGAAAAGATGACCGGAGCTCTGGCTCCGGCGATGACTTGGCCAACCTCTGAACCATAGGATCCATGTCTCATGTTCTAATCTTGATCGTCCCTTGTGATTACCTCATTTACCACACGGTTGACTAGAGAACATGTGGAGCGCGAGTTTTGGATCATCAGATTTGTCACCTCAATTAATGAGGGAGATCTGATGATCCACGTAATTTAGAATTTCTGAATTTTCATTTTAATTGCATTTTTTCAATAATTCATATTAAATTCAATATTGATCAAAAAAATATGGGACTTTCACCAAAAATTTTAAAATATTTTTCTCTTTCATATTCTGAATTAAAATTATTTTTTGGATCATTATTAATAGTTTTCATCAATTAATTGATTCTGCATTTGTTTTTATTTGTTTAAAAATATTTTTAAATGTCCAAAAATTCTGAAATTATTTCTCTAAGGTCCTTTGACCTTGTGTGACCTATGATAAATCTCATGGTCATTTATTTGGTGTTTTGATGAGATTTTAGGAATTGGACAAAACATATTTAAATTAAATGCACTATTTTATTATTTTTAATTGAATAAATGCCATTTAAATTGTGTTGACCATTTGTATTGACTTAATTGAGTTTGCTTGTTTGTTGTTGGGCCTTGGTCAATATTGATTTGACTTTGTTAAGTTAATATCATTGGATTTAGGGGATTGATGGAATGTACATTCGATCTCCCAAAATGAATGAATGATATTAATTTGGTAAAAGTCCTCCTTTGACCAATTTGTGATCTCATTCATCCCCTTTCCTATTCATCTAATTCCCCTTCTTCATTCATTCATTTCCATTTGGCCTATGACATCTCAAAGTCCTAATGCTAGTTGATTAAAAAATTGACATGAGTATGGATGAGATTAGGCCACACCTTTTGCATATTTTTTGTGTGTGGTATGTTTCATGAGCATAGTCCATTATACTATGTCTCCAACATGCATTAACACCAAAAGTCTATTGCCCGGCCTCAACTAGTTGTGACTTCTACATAAGTCCAATTACGATTGCTTAACATAACGCTAAATTTGTGACATAAAAGGCATAAGCATTCTAGTTAGTGAGATTGTAAGTCTCCCCTCTTTCATGGTATTGTGTGGAAACTTGGCCTTCTTTCCTTCCTTTGGAAGATGTTTTGGTTCAAGGATCCATGCTTGTGATAAGTGGGTTGAGTGTTCTCTAAAGAATGTCTTGAAATGAAAAGCAAAACAAAACTAACTTCTAACGTACTAACCATTAACTTTTAACTTCAAGCCTTTACTTTAATGCAATTTATTTTTAGCACTTTACATCATTTGCCATTGTACATATCATTCTAATTGTTTATGTTAATGTAATTTTCACTTTGTCCATTTGGACCATATTGTGTGATATATTTTGTTTGTATATTCTTTGCTTGTTTGTGTGGTCTTTGACCATTAATGTACATAATAAAAACAAAAACCCTAAAAAACTTCTGAGTGGAGTGTTGGTTGGATGTTGAGCAAATGGACTTAGAATCTAGGCAACCTCCCTAAGCTAATGGAGTTGGCCAATGCCAACTTGTCGAAGAACCAAGTGCTTGAAATTTGAATTCATGTGATACATCTTTGAAGATCTCTCTAAGATTCATCTGCAACATTGATCATTGTGAAGCTGTTATTCTGAATCTGTGACTTGTGGAATTCATCTGTTGCATGGGCTATTTTGAAGAAGATCATGAAGTGGATAAGCTTGGATGAGGCCATCTTTATTTGATGCCTTGCTCTGCAAGATAATATAATTGTGCATTTTTGTGTTGTTTGATTCTAAAAGTCGAAGGGAATTCTGGGTTTCTATTGACATACTTGTCTATTGGATTGCTACCCATTTGGTCAGATCTTTTCAACTCTAAACTTTTAATTTTGTGCATAGGATAATCTCTTCATCTTCTCCCCATTTATTTAATTTCAAAATCTCTCCCTCCATTTTCAAAAACCTTCTTTGTGTGAACTACTTTTGTTCTAAACTTTGACCACTTCTACAAAAAAGATAGAAACTTTGGCCTTATCCCATTGCATTTTCAAACTTCTTTTTCCTAAATCAAACTTGTAAATAAACTTAACTATACTTGACTTAAACTTTCAAAAATCCAAAAAAGAACTAACTCATGCAAATCATTTTAGGCCCTTGTGCCTTTCAAACTTAAATTTTGTTAAAATCAATACAGTCATTTTGAAATTTGTAGCACGAACTACGAGGTTTTGATCCCTCATTTTTATGTTGGTACGTAGGCACAAGACCGAAGGTCTTGTCAAACACAAAAATATAATTAATGAATACTTTTCTCATCCCCTCATTCTATTTGTTTATAAACATCACTTTGTACAAAATACATATGCACACAAAAAGGGCTCCCTAGGAGTACCTAGGACACTTTGGGTGCTAACACATTCCCTCTGTGTAACCAACCCCCTTACCTGTGAACTCTAATTTTTATTAGTTTTTATTTGAAAACTTCTTACTATTTGGGTTTTGTTCGTACTTTTTTCCTTTTTTCATTGTGTAGCGAGATATTCGTTACCATTAGAGATATTGACTAAATCCAAGGTAAATCATACAAGTCGAGTCGCCACCGCACTTCTATTTATCCAAAGGAATGGTTAGAAAGCGAACAAAAACCTAAGAGTTTTATCAAATCAAAAACTAGTAAAAATGTCAGAGATCTAGGTAAGGGGGTTGGTTATGCAATGGGAAGGTGTTAGGCACCCAAAGCATCCTAGGTACTCCTAGGGAGCCCTTTTCACATTTGTTGCAAAGGTTGTTGTTTTTTTTTTTTGAAAATTTATTTGTGCAAACATGATTGAAGGGATGAGAAAAGCGTGTATGTTTATCTAATGTACTACTTACTAAAAGAAGAGTCAAAAGAAAATGACTCGCACGAACGTCGCATCCACTGCATACGTATCTCATCTGAATCTGAGAATCAGAGTCTTCGTAGCTCGGCTACCTATGGGTTAAAGAGGAGTGTGCTCGCTAAGACATCGCGTCTTATGCCTACGTATCTCATCTGGGATGAAAATCAGAGCAAAACGTAGTTCGACCACCTATGGGGTAAGGGTTGTGTTTTGGGGTGAACGACGTTACTACGCAATCTACCGGATGCTCGACCTTTGGAGACTTACTCGCCTGTAGTAGAAGGAGATAACGTGTTCTTAGGAGAAGAAAAATCAATGAGTTTGGGGTGTTTAGGGATGCTCATGCAAAAAGGCAGTCCTAGATGAAGGAACCGCGCTACCTTAAATGACATGCCACGAGAGGCTATACGAAACCTAAGAAATCGGTAACATGCGGGAAAAGTAAAGGGATCGAGAGATCTACCGTACGGATAAAGATCCGAAGTAACAGCAATTAAAGAGATAAGAAACCCAAAGACTCTTCCAAGTTAAACACCATCAAAGAAAGCGAGTCAGTACAGGTAATCAGAATAGACCTCCAGGTGGTACCCCACAAATAAAGTGGAACACCAGGCAAGCCATCTCTGCAAGAGTCATATGAGCCCTCACAAAATAAAACTCTACAAACAGGTTAGAGAAACAAGATAGGGTAATCAAGAGTTGCGCCCAAATCAAAATGTAACCCCATGAATCATGCCATTAAAATTCACAAAAAGCTCACAAAAAGCAACCAAGGGTAGGAGGCCTAAACCTCTTGTCAAACACATGCATCAAAAGGGTATCAAATTCACCCATAATACCTCATACATTCAGAGCATTCAAATTAAAAGCATAAAGTAATGGAAATAAGGCAAACCTGACTGGAGAGATCGAATGAAATTGAATGGCATGGTTGGGTTTGCAAAGCAATCTGAGGGTTTATATGAGAGGGAATTGGTTCTTTGCCGATGAGTTCCCTTCAGTCTCTGGAGGTTGCTCTGAACTCTGTTAGCTCTTCTCTCACTATCTTTTTCCTGCCAGGGTAATAGGAATAGAATTCCTTTTGTTTCACTGAAACTCTGAATTTATAACCTGATTTTTGTGGACCTGTGGGCTCAAATGATAGAGGCCTAAGTCCAAAAAAATTCTGTTATATTTTATTTATTTATTTATTTATTTTTTCGTTTTTATTTTTTTTATATAAACATGTGGGCTTCGCCTATCGAGCATGACAGTTCAAGAAATTCCTCTAAGCGTAGGTGATTCTGGTGGCTTTTCTTGGGACTCGCTAGGCGACTCATTCTGCTCGCCTAGCGAGCATGACAACTCATGAACAAACTTTTGCTCCTTCAAGATTAACGTTTTGACTGACGAATAGACCCCATTTGAACCTGTTGGAAGTATCTCAAGCCATTCCCTTGTGTTGACTGATCATCTAAATAGAACCCACAAAGTGTCTTGGATGATACTCAAGCTTCAAACAAAAGATGTTAGTGACACATTTTTGTGCTTTTGGTTAGTAAAAAAAAGTAAGAGAAACAATGATGTATAATTCAAGCATGCTTGGTGATCTTAAACCAATCACAAGGAGTCCTACCCAAAGGCAAAGGGAACCAAGATGCTAAAGATCCTTGAGGCAATGCAAATGCAATGTTATGATGCCATGAGGGATCTTAGGATCAAAATTGGGGTCTTACAGATGCCCCTATTTAAGGTCATTCTAGCCGGAGAAGTGAAGGTTAAAATCTTCGTCTCGACGGGATAGAATGGGCTTAAATAATAACAAAGAGACGAATTTTGGTCCCTAAGATACCTCATGATGCAAATGTAGGTATGAAAAATGGTAGCACTCTGTGGAGATATGTGTCCATAAAAGCAAAGAAATCAGAAGCCACTGATAATCCATATGAGCAATTCACTCCATGGGACCAAGACCCTGGGGACTCTCCTGGGGATAGAAAAGGGATAAAAATGCGCGAGCAGGTCACGACTCAAAGCGTGGGGAACAGAATTCCAAAGGGAAAAGATCCAATGGAAAGACTCGAGCTGACTCGAAGATGCATGTATTGGGGAATATGCCAATACAACAAAAAACTATCCATAGCGGATACTTCGGATAAAATCCGGATGAAAACAATCCACTAAGGGACTTCGTTGGGGATGTCCACAAGGACACTCTTGGGGAAGCAGCGGGACGAGGTATTACCGGTTACTGGGTAATAAGCTCAAGGAGACATGTGATCTGAACGCCAGGTATGAGGGTGAGAGATACAACATGCTCAGAAAGAGATGAATGTCCAAGACCGGTATAAGGGTGAGAGATATCAAAACTTCAAAACGTCTGAGGAAAACCTAAAAGGTATACTTCAACTCAGGGATTCTGACTCCACAGGGGACAAAAAGTCATAATAGGGAGCAGAGAGGAAGGAACACCAGGGATACCGGTTACTGGGCATATAATAGGTGACCAACCAAGGCGCGAATTGGGGAATATTTCCAAAACACTCATCATCCAAAAGAGGGCTAAAAGCAAACTCGATTACAGGATGGATATTCGACTCCACAAAGGGGATACGAATCTTACTCAACTGGGGAAGAACAAAAGGCTTCAGACCCGAGAGTGCATGAGATATACTATCTATTACCATCAGAACGTAGATAATATACTCGCATGGACGATTATCCACAACCGGTTACTGGGTCAATAAAGGATAAATCGACCGAAAAGAAAAGGCATCGGGATACCGAAACTAGGTATATAATGATGACCAATTCAGGGGAGAAACAATCGTTACCAACAACAACAAGGTAGACGAGAGATGACCCGCTGGGGATAAATTGCGTAATCAGGGCAATTATCCAAGCAGATGAGGGGATATCATCACCGAATATTGGATGAAGATAACTGTCACCAATTAAAGATGAGAAAAAATAGTTACTCTGCGAAAAGGGAAGTAATAGGGTTTACAACTACCGGTATGAGGGTAGAGAACCGCAGACTCCGCCGGGGATAATAATTACTAATTATTGAGCAATTATTCATTTACCACGGGGAAACAGGAAAAGAGTCTCAAGAGACCGATCTAGGATCAAACTAGATAGGCACACCAAATCAAGACTTGTCCCGGTGAGGATATAACTCAATGGGGAAAACCATCCCAGTATATGTGTTGGGAAGGAACAAAAACAATCAACATCCACGAGGATATAACCCGGTGGGGAATATGGAAGAAAGGATAGACGCTTTCTGCCTATGGAGCTGACTCTATATGGAGAGATCAGACACACACGTCTGCTTGGGGAAGTATATCACCAAATAGCAGGAGACAGCAAACAACGATATATGGCAAAGAATGCAACATGAATATCTGAATGTTATAATTATGCATGTATGCGCGTGGTTTATGTATGATGTATGTTGACAAACAAACATATTTAACACAACCAGGTCCAGGAATCAACCACCCGGTACTACATCTCAAGAGAGAAAGCCAAGTTCACCGGAGAGTATCCAATCTGCTGGGGATCAGAGATACCAGGAAGCAAAGAACTCTGCAGGGGATGAATCATCAATCATTCCAGCTAGGGACGACAGTTATCACAGACAAGGTCCACCACACCAACAACTCTACTGGGAAATCTATCCGAGGAGATAAAGGATTTATCGGGATCAACAACCAAATACCGCTCTTGCCCAAAGAGATCCAAGCTGCTGAGGAAGAAAGATTGCTACTTTGCTGAAGGGAAGAGAGGTGACTCTCAACAAGCAATCCACTTAGTAGGATAAACCACAAGGGGTTCCGGAGGGAGGAGATACAGTCATGCCAGGAATATGGACAAAAATCTTACCCTGTTGGGGATCGTACCATCCTTGGGAGAGCACTGAGGATCTCCTAAGTATCCTTTCGTCATTGTGAATGTTCACTTTGTTTAAAAACAAATTATAAAAAATTTGATCGTTTAAAACAATGATATTTTCTTAATCAAAACATGCAAAACATTTGTTGAATAGAAACAGATAAGAGTGCCAATAATTGGATAAAAGGCTCAAATTTATTTGATAGAATGGTAGTTTGCGAATGGCAAGACTCCATAGATCTTTAAAAATTTGAAATTGGTGATATATATTGGAAAAGGGCTACATTGAACATAATGACCATTTCTCCACCAGTTCTGAATCCGATGTATTTGAAGCTTTGGCTGATAATGAGCAAGCATCTCTGACGGACGACAGTTGTAGAACAAAGTCTTGTCAGGATGTAGTTACTTGCCAAATCCCTAAGTTTTGCCTAGATTTCCCTAGGATGAGGTACTCAATCTAGCGGGATACCTATATTCATTTTTCATGTCTCTAACTTTTGCCTGGACCGCCCTTTCGGGTTTTCAATCCACCGAGACGCTCATTTTTGCCTAAGCCGCCCTTTCGGGTTTTCAACTTAGCGAGCTATTTAGTTTTTATTTTTTTAGGCGAAGTATTTCTTGACTGCATCTGAATTCACAGGACGAGTGAAATCCTCCCCATCCATAGTTGTAAGTATCAAAGCACCGCCTGAAAAGGCTCTCTTAACAACATACGGACCCTCATAGTTCGGAGTCCACTTGCCCCTGGAATCGGGCGCGAAAGACAAGACTTTCTTGAGCACAAGGTCACCTTCTCAGAACACACGAGGCTTGACCTTCTTATCAAAAGCTTTCTTCATTCTCTGCTGATATAACTAACCATGGCACATGGCAGTCAATCTCTTCTCTTCTATCAAGTTCAGCTGGTCATAACGACTCTGAACCCATTCAGCATCAGTCAACTTGGCCTCCATCAAGACTCTCATTGATGGGATCTCCACCTTTACTGGGAGTACCGCCTCCATGCCATAAACAAGAGAGAAAGGGGTTGCCCCTGTTGAAGTGCGAACAGATGTACGATATCCATGCAAAGCGAATGGCAACATTTCATGCCAATCTTTGTACGTAACAACCATCTTCTGGATAATTTTCTTGATATTCTTGTTAGCAGCTTCAACAACCCCATTCATCTTGGGTCTGTAAGGAGAAGAATTATGATGTGCAATCTTGAATTCACTACACAGCTCTTTCATCATCTTGTTATTCAAGTTAGATCCATTATCAGTAATGATCTTATCTGGCACACCATATCGGCATATGAGTTGATTCTTGATAAACTTCACGACCACCTGCCTGGTCACATTTGCATACGACGCCGCTTCAACCCACTTGGTGAAGTAATCAATTGCTACGAGAATAAATTTGTGTCCATTGGACGCTTTCGGCTCTATCATGCCAATCATGTCAATTCCCCACATGGAGAAAGGCCATGGTGATGAGATCACATTCAAAAGTGTCGGGGGAATATGAATCTTATCAGCATAAATCTGAGACTTGTGGCATTTCTTTACAAATTTGCAGTAGTCAGAATCCATTGTCAGCCAATAGTAGCCTGCTCCCAACATCTTTCTAGCCATGGCATGTCCATTGGAATGAGTATCAAATGAACCCTCATGGACCTCAGTCATCAACAGGTCTGCTTCGTGTCTATCCACGCATCTGAGCAGAACCATGTCAAAATTTCTTTTGTAAAGCACTTCGTCATTGAGGTAGAAACTGCCTGACAATCTCCTCAAAGTCTTCCTATCTTTTACAGATGCCCCAGGCGGGTAAATCTGGCTCTGAAGGAAACACTTGATATCATAATACCACGACTTATCATTTTTTACTTCTTCTACTGCAAATACATGAGCTGGTCTGTCCAAGCGCATCACGGTGATATTGGGGACTTCATTCCACAATTTAACCACAATCATTGAAGCAAGCGTAGCAAGAGCATCTGCCATCCGATTCTCATCTCGAGAAATATGATGGAAGTCAACCTCAGTAAAGAACGTTGAAATCCTCCTCGCATAATCTCTGTGTGGAATGAGGCCAGGCTAATTCGTTTCCCATTCACCCTTAATCTGATTAACAACGGGGGCCGAATCACCATATACATCAAGATGCTTGATCCTTAGATCAATACATTCCTCCAATCCCATAATACAGGCCTCATACTCAGCCATATTATTCGTGCATTTGAAAGTTGGCCTTGCTGTAAAAGGAATATGTGCGCCCTGAGGAGTAATAATCACGGCCCCAATACCATTTCCATACTGATTTACAGCGCCATCAAACACCATACTCCATCTGGAACCAAGCTCTGGCCCTTCATCAAGTGTAGGCTCATCGCAATCTTTCACTTTCAAATACAGAATTTGCTCATCTGGGAAGTCATATTGGACTGACTAATAATCTTCAATAGGCTGATGTGCCAAATGGTCAGCCAAGATACTATCTTTAATAGCCTTCTGAACTCGATACTCAATATCATACTCAGATAACAACATATGCCAACGGGCAATTCTCCCTATTAAAGCAGGATTCTCGAAGATGTACTTGATTGGATCCATTCTGGATATCAACCAAGTCGTATGATTTATCATATACTGGCGTAAGCGCTTAGCAGCCCAAGCCAAAGCACAACATGTCTTTTCAAGCATTGAGTATCGAGACTCAAAATCAGTGAACTTCTTACTCAGGTAGTAAATAGCATACTCCTTCTTCCCTGATTCGTCTTACTGACCAAGGACACAACCCATCGAGTCTTCAATAACAGTCAGATACATGATCAAAGGTCTTCCTTCCACAGGCGGAGACAGAATCGGAGGCTCAGACAGATATTCTTTAATACTGTCGAAAGCTTTCTGGCAATCCTCGGTCCAATCATGGGATTGATCTTTCCGGAGGAGCTTGAATATAGGCGCACATGTGGCAGTCATGTGGGATATGAATCTGGAGATATAATTCAAGCGGCCAAGAAAACCTCGGACTTGCTTCTCAGTTTTGGGCGCAGGCATCTCTTGTATTGGTTTGACCTTTGCAGGATCAACCTCAATACCTCTTTCACTAACAATGAAGCCCAATAACTTGCCAGAACGGACTCCAAATGTACACTTGTTGGGATTCAGACGAAGCTTATATTTCCTCAAACGCTGGAAAAGCTTCAACAAATGCTCTACATGTTCAACTTCCGTTCTTGACTTAGCAATCATATCGTCAACATATACCTCAATCTCCTTGTGCATCATATCATGAAACAAGGTGGTCATAGCTCGTTGATACATGGCTCCGGCGTTCTTCAAACCGAAGGGCATCACTCAATAACAGAATGTTCCCTAAGGTGTGATGAATGTTGTCTTCTCCATATCCTCGGGTGCCATCTTAATCTGATTATATCCGGAAAATCCGTCCATAAACGAGAAGACATTGAATTTAGCTGTATTGTCTACCAACATATCAATATGTGGTAGAGAGAAATCATCTTTCGGACTAGCTTTATTCAAGTCTCTATAGTCCACACACATCCGGACTTTTCCATCTTTTTTAGGCACGGGCACAATATTGGCCACCCATTGAGGATATATGGAAGTCACCAGAAACCCCGCATCAATTTTCTTTTGAACTTCCTTTTTGATCTTCACTGCCATATCAGGATGAGTTCTTCTGAGTTTCTGCTTCACAGGCACGCACTCAGGCTTTAAAGGTAGGAAATGTTGCACGATATCAGTATCTAGACCCGGTATGTCTTCATACGACCAAGCAAAGACGTCAACATATTCTCGTAACAACTTAATCAACCCCTTCTTAACAGATTCTTCCAGAAGTGCCCCAATCTTTACCTCTCGCACACAATCTTCAGACCCCAAGTTGATTGTTTCCAGATTCTCAAGATGCGGCTGAATGATCTTCTCTTCATGCTCAAGTAGTCGGGTGATCTCATCAGGAATCTCTTCCACATCATCTTCCTCTGCCTCAAATACAGGGAATTCAAAATTGGGAGATGGTGTTGGGTCATTATGTTCAATGGGTCTAGAAATCAACCTGCATAATGATTTTGGATATGAAAAGCTTTAGAATTCAAACAAGGCAAATCATTATGCATATGAAAAGATCGATTTTATTCTATTTTTTTAGGGTTTTATGTGATCACCAATTTCATGCGAAAAGCGAAAAGGGAAAATAAATGGAAAAACAAACATTTAACATGAATCTATTGAATGAACATATCATTGTATTTATGCGCCAACAATGTCATCACTCCTCCTTTTGGCATGGGAGAAGGGTTTTCAAACAAAGTGATTATTACGTTGACTTATGGACAACTGTTGGAATATCCACAGCGACCCAATTGTTGCAGACCCCAACAGGGATGATGAAGTTGCCAGAATCCTTTGTATCTTCTTCTAAAACGGCAGCAGCCTCCTCATCTAGACCAGTGTGGATGAAACCTCCACTCTTGAATAACCCTTTCTTATTGAAAGTACTAGAAGAAAAACCTATGCCAGCCCGGGACTCGTTGTCTTCTAACTCAATCATTTTTCCTAAACTAGTGGTTGCACCACGCTCAATGGCCAGCTTTGCATCTTTGTAGGAAGCAAATGAAGGAGCTCTTTTCTCAATAGGCTCAGCAATAGATAACGCTTGGAAAGGAGTTCCAACTTCAACCTCAACATCTATATAAGAGAAGGAAGACAAATGGCTAACCAGGAGAGCCCTTTCTCCCCCTACCACCACCAGCTTCTTGTTTTTCACGAATTTCAATTTCTGGTGTAGGGTGGACGTCACGGCGCCTGCCTCGTGAATCCATGGTCTAAGTGATCCATAAGTCTTGAAATATTGGCTCTAGTGTAGTACCGGTGAGTCAGCTTGTCTTCAAAATAAATGAAGGACACAAAGTTAGACCACAGGGCAAGGGACCGGAAACAGAACCTGCTTATGCATATGATTCATGCAATGCTTGTGCATATGATTTGTTTTTTATTTCAAAGGAACTTTAGAGTTTTATTTGCAAATTCTGGAAATATTAAGCATTTTATCACATATGGAAATATCTCATCAAATAATATCAGGGAAAAAAAGTGCAACATCGTCAATCATATACAAGAGAAAAGGAAAATAATCGTCTTATAGATCCCTAGAAACAATCATCTAAAGCTCGGGACATAGGAAGATAAGATGCGCGAAGCCTCTTCACCTCCCTCTCGTAGGCTGCCTCCATATCGGCCTTCTCTTTGGCGAGTCGATCATACCTCCTCTTCCAGAACTTAGAAGACTGAGGAAGTAGAGAAATCCATACATCATCAGGGTCATCAATAACCTGATGCTCAAGAAACTTAATCAACGCATCCTTCTCCTTAATCTGCTGAAGCAACTCTTCACGTTCACGGATCCAGGCACGTGAACGGTCTTCGTCTCTCAACTCCTCTGCTCCTTGATTAAGGAGGGTTGAAGGCCCAGCCATAATCATATGTGTAGGTCTCGGATACTCGTAAGGCATGAGATACTCAGACGCCCTCTTCCTAACCCAAACAGTGTAAGGCTCCAAAGCGATGCAATTCTTAGGACCCAACTCTTTCCTTCCTTTCCTATGAATCTTGCGCCAAGCGCGGACTATCCTAGCTTTCAAGCCTTGGGGATCTTTACCATCCTGAAAGAGTACACCCTCTAACAGAATGTTATTGGGTTTATCCTTTAGGGGGAACCCAAGCTGCCGACGTGCCAAAACAGGATTGTAGTTAATCCCACCACATGTACCAAGAAGAGGTACATTGGAGAATTCGCCACAAGAGTCAATAATTTGCACACCATCATACACATGGTTATACCAAGAGATATCATCATTAGTGAGAGACATAAGTCTCGTGGACCACCGTAGACATTCCTTGTTCTCCTTGAAAGTGACCGTCTGAGGTAAGTGAGAAATAAACCACTTATACAACAGAGGCAAACAACACACAATGGCACCACCACCCTTTGCATTCCTGATATGCAAAGAGAAATAGGCATCACCCAACAGAGTCGAAACGGGATTAAGAGTAGAGAAAATCCTAATAGCGTTCACATCCACAAACTTGTCGATGTTGGGGAATAATACTAGCCCATAGACGAGAAGTACAAATATGGCCTCAAAGGCGTTCTCACTCATGGCCTTCCCATACATAGTAGCTTGAGCAATGAGGAACTCAGAAAGGGAGACCTTGAATTCCTCCTTTGGTAGTTATATGAGCACCAACCAGAGATTCATCTATGTGTAACATGTCAGCTATCTCTTGAGAAGTAGGAATACTCTCCAAGCCACTGAACGATAACTGGTCTAGAATAGGTATACCCACAAGGTAAGCATACTCCTCAAGGGTAGGCAAAAGCTGGAAATCCGGAAACGTGAAGCAGTGGTACAAGGGATCATAAAACTGCACCAATACACTCATCAATCCTTCATCCACCTGAGTAGTCAGAAGAGGAAGAAGCTTCCCAAAACGAGCCTTGAAACCCAAAGGATCTAATACATAGGATGTCAGATTCCTTAACTCTTTCAAATCTGGTTGCCTGAAGCTGTACTTCTTTGTATTCCTTCTTTGTCTTTCCATGTCTGAAAATTTTGCAAATAAACCCCTTCAGTTCCTTGAAAATTTTCTTATTTATTGATGATATGGATGCAAATGGGTGCATGAATGCATGAATGCAACAATCACACTCAAGGATCAAGCAAAGCACACCAAACAAAGGTCATGGGATGGATCATGTTATCCTTAATATCAACCATCCATTTTGGTGGATTATGGTTTACACCTTATCAACACCCAAGTTCCATTGATATTAAGGATACCTGAACGGATCAACCATGAATCAAGGGTTTGTTGTAAGTCACGAGCATGGAGTTAGGTTAAGAACCACCCAAAAGGGAGTGTACTAGGGTTTAAACCTGCCAAACATGTTCTACAAGAGGTTCTCATAGTCATCATCCCATCTTTCGGATATTATTGGAGAAACGACTACTCGTATTCCGAAAATATTCTCAAGAGAGACTCTTATGAGTGTAGTATCGCGTAACAATCGTATCAAATCTTACACTTGAACGACTTTCGCACTACATCCTAAGAATAGGCCAAGATGGGCTTGGTAAACTAAGGTCCTTGGCTTCTAAGGTCTATATTGGAAAGAGTAATGTCTAACCACAACTTACTTGTGTGACATTATTGATCCCAACATAACCTCCACCAAGTGAATGGACTTGCAAGTCAACTTGCTAAGGAATAACTCCACACACGTCGACAAGACTATACCATTCTCCTATCCTAAGTGCACTCGAGTCCGGGTATAGAACTCATCTCACAAAGATCACCAAGCATACAAGGAATTAATATTCAAACAATTCAATCATTACATACAATACAGTAATCCCAAATTGCACAAAAATATGTCACAAAAAAAATATATACAATACAATACAACAAATATGAAAAGTAGGCAAAACCCACTAGGATGTTTCGGTCCCCAGCAGAGTCGCCATTTTTCTGTAGCGGGGTATTCGTTACCATTAGAGATATTGACTAAATCCAAGGTAAATCATACAAGTCGAGTCGCCACCGCACTTCTATTTATCCAAAGGAATGGTTAGAAAGCAAACAAAAACCTAAAAGTTTTATCGAATCAAAAACTAGTAAAAATGTCAGAGATCTGGGTAAGGGGGTTGGTTATGCAATGGGAAGGTGTTAGGCACCCAAAGCATCCTAGGTACTCCTAGGGAGCCCTTTTCACATTTGTTGCAAAGGTTGTTTTTTTTCTTTTTGAAAATTTATTTGTGCAAACATGATTGAAGGGATGAGAAAAGCGTGTATGTTTATCTAATGTACTACTTACTAAAAGAAGGGTCAAAAGAAAATGACTCGCACGGACGTCGCATTCATTGCATACGTATCTCATCTGAATCTGAGAATCAGAGTCTTCGTAGCTCGGCTACCTATGGGTTAAAGAGGAGTGTGCTCGCTAAGACATCGCATCTTATGCCTACGTATCTCATCTGGGATGAAAATCAGAGCAAAACGTAGTTCGACCACCTATGGGGTAAGGGTTGTGTTTTGGGGTGAACGACGTTACTATGCAATCTACCGGATGCTCGAACTTTGGAGACTTACTCGCCTGTAGTAGAAGGAGATAACGTGTTCTTAGGAGAAGAAAAATCAATGAGTTTGGGGTGTTTAGGGATGCTCATGCAAAAAGGCAGTCCTAGATGAAGGAACCGCGCTACCTTAAATGACATGCCACGAGAGGCTATACGAAACCTAAGAAATCGGTAACATGCGGGAAAATTAAAGGGATCGAGAGATCTACCGTACGGATAAAGATCCGAAGTAACAACAATTAAAGAGATAAGAAACCCAAAGACTCTTCCAAGCTAAACACCATCAAAGAAAGTGAGTCAGTACAGGTAATCAGAATAGACCTCCAGGTGGTACCCCACAAATAAAGTGGAACACCAGGCAAGCCATCTCTGCAAGAGTCATATGAGCCCTCACAAAACAAAACTCAACAAACAGGTTAGAGAAACAAGATAGGGTAATCAAGAGTTGCCCCCAAATCAAAATGTAACCACATGAATCATGCCATTAAAATTCACAAAAAGCTCACAAAAAGCAACCAAGGGTAGGAGGCCTAAACCTCTTGTCAAACACATGCATCAAAAGGGTATCAAATTCACCCATAATACCTCATACATTCAGAGCATTCAAATTAAAAGCATAAAGTAATGGAAATAAGGCAAACCTGACTGGAGAGATCGAATGAAATTGAATGGCACGGTTGGGTTTGCAAAGCAATCTGAGGGTTTATATGAGAGGGAATTGGTTCTTTGCCGATGAGTTCCCTTCAGTCTCTGGAGGTTGCTCTGAACTCTGTTAGCTCTTCTCTCACTATCTTTTTCCTGCCAGGGTAATAGGAATAGAATTCCTTTTGTTTCACTGAAACTCTGAATTTATAACCTGATTTTTGTGGACCAGTGGGCTCAAATGAGAGAGGCCCAAGTCAAAAAAAATTCTGTTATATTTTATTTATTTATTTATTTATTTATTTATTTATTTTTTCGTTTTATTTATTTATTTATTTATTTTTTATTTTTTTTTATTTTTTTTAAACACGTGGGCTTCGCCTATCGAGCATGACAGTTCAAGAAATTCCTCTAAGCTTAGGTGATTCTGGTGGCTTTTCTTGGGACTCGCTAGGCGACCCATTCTGCTCGCCTAGCAAGCATGACAGCTCATGAACAAACTTTTGCTCCTTCAAGATTAACGTTTTGACTGACGAATAGACCCTATTTGAACCTGTTGGAAGTATCTCAAGCCATTCCCTTGTGTTGACTGATCATCTACATAGAATCCACAAAGTGTCTTGGATGATACTCAAGCTTCAAACAAAAGATGTTAGTGACACATTTTTGTGCTTTTGGTTAGTAAACAAAAGTAAGAGAAACAATGATGTATAATTCAAGCATGCTTGGCGATCTCAAACCAATCACAAGGAGTCCCACCCAAAGGCAAAGGGAACCAAGATGCTAAAGATCCTTGAGGCAATGCAAATGCAATGTTATGATGCTATGAGGGATCTTAGGATCAAAATTGGGGTCTTACACATTGGAAACGATAAAAGTGCAGTGGCGACTCTTGCTAATTGATTTCTAGCTTGTCAATAGCTTGACGATCATTATATTCCCGCTACAAAAATTATGTGGCGACTCTGCTGGGGAGTAGTCTCCAGTGGGTTTAGCCTACTTTTTATGTGAATATATTTGTATATATGTGATGTTTGTATATATGTATGTGTGATATAATCTGCTTGTTGTGCTTGGTGATCTCTGAGTGGTGAGATAAGTTCTAACCCGAACTTGAGTGCAATTAAGATAGGAGGATGGTATAGTCATGTTCGACTTGTGTGGAGTAGTCCTTAACAAGTTGGCTTGAGATCCATCCGCTCAGTGGAGACTCCTTTTGATTTGGAAATGTCACACAAGTATTTGTGGTTAGGCATTACTATTTCTAATTGGGTCTGAGAAGCTGAGGACCTTAGAACATTTAACCCATCTTGGCCTATTTAGGACGTAGTGCGAAAATTGTTCAAGTGTAGACTTGATAACAGTTGTTACGCGATACTACACTCAGACGAGTTTCTCTTGAGAATATTATGGGTCGATGAGTCAGTCATCTTAACCTGTAATATCCGATAGATGGAATTAAGACTCTGAGAACTTTTTAGAACATGATCTACAGGTTTTTATCCTTAGTTCACTCCTTTGAGATGGTTCTTACCCAGACTCCATGCTCGTGACTTGCAATAAACCCTTGATTCTTGGTTGATCCAATTAAGTCTTGTCAATATCAATGGAACTTGGGTGTTGATAAGGTATAAACCATAATCCACCAAAATGGATGATTGATCTTGACAATGACTTGATTCATCCCTTGACCTTTGTTTGCCTTGTGTGTGGTCCCTTATTTGTGATTGTTGCATTTATGCATTCATGCACATCATAACATTCATCACACGAAAATTTCAAGGAACTAAGTGTAACACACCAAAATTTGTCCTCCTCATTCATGCATTCATTTAGCATTTCATATTGCATTTCATCATGTCAATCAGAATTAGATCCAAAAAAAAAATTAATAATAATAATAATAATTTTTTACAAAAAAAAAAATAATAAAATTTTTTAATTAATTAATTAAATAATTAAATAAATAAAATATAATAAAATTTTTTGGACTTGGACCTTTCTCAAAAGCCCACTAAGCTACCAATATTAGCCTATAAATACTAGAGTTTCATTGAAACAAAAGCCACACAGAAGAGGAGAAGAAGGAAGAGAAGCAAAATACTCTGAGGTTTCCTTGGAACAAAACCCTGAGGAAAAAGATAGTGAGAGAAGACCTAACGGAGTTCAGAGCAGCCTCCAAACCCCGAAGGGAACTCAACTACACAGAATCACCTCTGCCTCACATAAACCCTGAAGATTGTTTTGTAAACCTCACGGGTGCAACTCAATTTCAATCAAGCTCTCCAATCAGGTTTGCCTTTATTCCCATTACCTTTTGCTTTGAAGTTGAATACTCTGAATGTATGAGGTATGATGGATGAATTTCATTAGGTTTTTCGTCCATGGGTTTAATATGTATATGAATGTATAAACAATGCCTTGAATGTTTAACCGTTTAATTTTTGAGTGTATGCCACAGGGTTTGAGGTTTCTGAAACCATACTGTTATTCATGAAAAAAATGCTTATGGTGTTTCACTAACCCTTTTGTTGAGTTTTTGTGAGGGCTCATATGACTTTTGCAGGGATAACTTGCGTGGTTTCCCACTTTATTTGTGGGATAACCCCTGAAGGTTCATTCCGATTACCTGTACTGACCCACTTTTCTTTGATGGCATTAGCTTGGAAGGATCTCAGGGTTTCCCATTCCTCTAATTGCTATTACTTCGGATCTTTATCCGCGTGGTACTTTTACATTTTTCCCGCATTTTACTGCTTTCCTAGCTGGAAGACCTCGATAGGAGGCAACGTTTGAGCCCTTTGGTGGCATTTTACTTTGAGATACATGTTTTGTGTTTTGTATTCATATCCCTGCAGGTAGCGCGGTTCCTTCATCAAGGACTGCCTTTTTGCCCTTGAGCATCCCAAACCCTAAAACCCAAAGCAACACGTTAACTCCTTCTACTACAGGCGAGTAAGTCTCCAAAGGTCGAGCATCCGGTAGATTGCGTAGTGACGTCGTTCGCCCAAAACCCAATCCATAACCCCGTAGTTAGCCGAACTACGTTTTGCTCTGATTCTCAGGCCAGATGAGATACGTAGGCATAAGACGCGATGTCTTAGCGAGCACACATCCCAACCCATAGGTCATCCGAGCTATGAAGACTCTGATTCTCATATTCAGATGAGATACGTATGCAGTGGATGCGACATCCGCGCGAGTCATTTTCATTTAACCCTTTTTTTTTTTGGCAAACAACACAAGATAAACCCACACCCTTTAGACGAAAACTACAAAAGTGGATCCCGTAGAGTACTACGGATGCGTAGGGGTGCTAATACCTTCCCTTCGCATAACCGACTCCCGAACCCAAGATTTGGTTGCGAGACCCCGTCATGTCCTTTCCTTTTTTCAGGTTTACTTCGAGCGTTTCCTTTCCCTCCTTTGGGATGAATAACGCACGGTGGCGACTCTTCTGTCATTTTCTTTCGCCGGTTGTTTTTTCGCGCACTGTATTTTTCAGGTTGCGACAGCTGGCGACTCCACTGGGGACACTAAGAAGTTGACCTCTTGCTGGTCCATCTTCCCTAAGCGAGTCCCTCCTAGCTTGTGTGATTTCTTGTTTATTGGGTGTTCATGCTTTTGTACAGTTATTTATTTACCTGCTTTACCTTATTGCATTGTGTACATATCATTGCTGTATCTGTTGGCTGGCTATGGCTGCTTGGTGATCTTTGTGAGATGAGTTCTATACCCGAACTCGAGTGCACTTAGGATAGGAGAATGGCATAGTCCTGTCAACTTGTGTGGAGTATTCCTTAGCGAGTTGACTTGCAAGCCCATTCACTTGGTGGAGGTCATGTTGAGATCAATAATGTCACATAAGTAAGTTGTGGTTAGACATTACTTGTTCCAATATAGACCTAAGAAGCCAAGGACCTTAGTTTACCAAACCCATCTTGGCCTATTCGTAGGACGTAGTGCGAAAGTCGTTCAAATGTAAGATTTGATACGATTGTTACGCGATACTACACTCATAAGAGTCTCTCTTGAGAATATTGTTGGAATACGAGTAGTCGTTCCTCTGATAATAGCCGAAAGATGGGATTATGACTATGGGAACCTTTTGTAGAACATGTTTGGCAGGTTTAAACCTTAGTACACTCCTTTTGGGTGGTTCTTAACCTAAACTCCATGCTCGTGACTTGCAACAAACCCTTGATTCATGGTTAATCCGATCAGGTATCCTTAATATCAATGAAACTCGGGTGTTGATAAGGTGTAAACCATAATCCACCAAAATGGGTGGTTGATATTAAGGATAACATGATCCATCCCATGACCTTTGTTTGGTGTGCTCTTAATTTCTCTCCAGATAGTGCAACCTGACAGATGTTCAAGCGGATCCATCAATTCTGATTGACATGCCTTTGCATTGCATAACATCATCTGCATATTTGCATCCAACATCTCATGCTTATTCATTTGCAGGGTATTCCCTTTCAAAACGGGGGTGCCTTAAAACTGAACAAGCAGTGCATCGCATACCATGCATATTAACCCTTGTCTGTTTTGCAGGTGTCACCGCAGTGTCTAATGTTTGTTCCCTGTATCAGGCAGTTATTGGTCCCAAGCGAGTTCACAGATACCCGACAAAGGAAAACCGTCCACGACTAGCGATGGACCAAGTACAAAAAGAGCTGACTGATATGCGTGAAAGGATGGATCAGTTCATGACATTGATGACTGGTATAGCAGAAGGTCAGGAAAAGCATAGGGAATTGGTTGAGCAACCGAGGCCCAATCCAGATTTGGAGATACCAAATGCTGAGGGAAACCCTGGTAACCCTAGGAACGCTGATAACCCTGTGAACACTGGTAACGCGGGTAACGCAAATGCTGATGGAAACCCGGGTAATGTTGGCAACACAGGGAATGTTGGAAATGGTATTGGTGGAAGATACAATGTGAATCAAGGAATTCGGATTAACGGGCACCCCGTTACTGAAGATTGTCAGTATGATCAATTTTCTTTGCACGACGAAGCCCTCGAGACCACTCGCCGTATGGATGAGCTTGCTGAGAAGCTCAAATCTTTGGAGTCTCAAAATTCCTTAGGCTTTGATGTCACAAATCTTGGTCTGGTTCAGGGAGTAAGGATTCCTCACAAGTTCAAACCCCCTACTTTTGAGAAATACAACGGGGCTTCTTGCCCACGCACTCATCTCCAGTCTTATTTGGGAAGGTTGGGAGCTCACACGGAAGATGAAAAGTTGTGGATGTACTATTTTGAAGACAGTCTAACTGGAGCTTCTCGTGAATGGTATTCTCATTTGTCTCGTACTACCATCAAGAGCTGGAAAGACTTGGCAGAGGCTTTTGTCAAGCAATATCAATACAACTTGGACATGGCTCCAAATCGGACCTTGTTGCAAGGTATGTCTCAGACTGCCAAGGAAACCTTTAGAGAGTATGCTCAGCGTTGGAGACAAATTGCTGCGTTCGTCCAACCCCCTATGTCTGAAAGGGAGATGGAAGACATGTTCATGAACACTCTTCAAGGCAATTATATTGAGAGATTGGCTGCTTGCCCGTCAATCAGCTTTGCAGAGATAGTAATTGCTGGAGAAAGAATCGAGAGTCTGTTGAAGATGGGCCGAATTCAAGACAATAGTGCTTCCAAGAAACCGTTTGCTGGTAACGGTCAGCGAAGAAAAGAAGGCGAGACAAGCGTTGTGTATGCCGGCAAAGGCAGGGGTAGAGGACGCCCTAATTATTACCAAGATCAAGTGGCCGCAGTCACCATTCCAACACCTGTTCCTCAACCGCAATATCATCCGCAACAACAACCCTGGTACAACAATCAAGGAGGTAATCCGGGTCAGCAGAGACACTATCAACAACGTCCAAGGCAGACGGACCGGGTCATCGAGCCAATCCCAATGCCTTATTCAGTATTACTTCCCAAGCTGATTGACATGAATCTGGTTACATTGAGAACTCTGGCCCCACCAATCGATCCCAATAATTCGCCTAGAGGTTATGATGTCAACGCCAAATGTGCTTTTCACTCCAACGCACCTGGCCATACTACAGATAATTGCAAGGCTCTCCAGTTAAAGGTACAAGATTTGAGAGATGCCCAGGCTATCAATTTTGCTCTGGTGCCTAATGTTATCCAGAACCCGATGCCGGCTCACGGCGGGCAGGGGATTAATGTTGTCGAAGTGGTTGAAGCTGGTAATGCCCAAGGCTGGGGCAAATTTGTGGAGCCAGTCATCAAAGAAGACAAGTTTGGATTGAGGTATGCTCCGGGATCTCAGAAGAATGAAACCGGTACTCTCTCCAGCTGGGGTTTGGTTTCTCCCCACATCGTCAATGCTGCAGATGAAGACAAGGCTGACAGCGACTGTGACTTAGATAGCTGGATTCGCCCGTGTGTCCCGGGAGAAAAGCTCGACAATTGGTCGTCTGAAAAAACCGTCTGGGTTACTCTACTGAAAGAGTGATTTTTATTGTTTTCCTTTATTACATGCATAATAAAGTCTTACACTTTGCCCAAGGTGTAACGGCTCATTTGTCGGGCCATCCATTTAGTTACGTTTCGCAATTATTTTTATCATCAATAAAGGACGGCTTTTGCAAACAATTTTGTGTTTTCTTTCTTTCAGTTTTTTTACTTTTACAAAAAAATGGCAATGTTTCTTTTTTCGTTTTTTCTTTCTTTCCAAAAAAATCTCTCATTCTAAGGTAAAGCATGATCCTCCATCATGCAGAGCCGACCACTCGGATCTCACTGCTAACGACACTGCTATGGCCAAGTATGACTTCGACAATCCTATCTATCAAGCCGAAGAATGGGCTGAGGAAGTTTGTGAATTGCCTGAAGGGTTAGCCAGATTGTTGAAACAGGAGGACCGAGCTATTACACCTTATCAGGAGGTGATTGAGACCGTCAACATCGGTACCGAATACGACAAGAAAGAGATCAAGATCGGGGCCAGTCTACAGGCCGAGAGGAAAGACCGTTGATCATGTACTTGACTGTGTTAGAAAGGTCAATGGGTTGTGTGCTCGGTCAGCATGACGAGTCAGGTCGAAAAGAGCATGCAATATACTACCTTAGCAAAAGTTTACCGACTGTGAACAAAGATACTCATTGCTCGAGAAAACTTGTTGCGCTTTGGCATGGGCTGCTCGCCGACTAAGACAGTATATGTTGACTCACACGACTCTATTGATATCAAAAATGGATCCAGTCAAGTATATTTTTGAAAAGCCATCATTTACCGGAAAGGTTACTGGGTGACAAATGATACTGACAGAGTATGACATCCAATACACTTCACAAAAAGCCATCAAGGGAAGTGTCTTTTCAGACTATCTTGCAGAGCAACCGATTGATGATTACCGACTTATGAGGTTTGACTTTCCTGATGAAGACATCATGTTTCTCAAATCGAAAGATTGAGAGGAACCACTCCCGGAGGAGGGGCCTGACCCTGAATCCAAATGGGTTATGATGTTTGATGGGGCGGTCTTAAGGTGAGAAAAACAAGAAAGGGGGGGTTTGAATTGTTTGGAAAATAAGCGCTTTTTCAAAATGAAAATCACCCAAGGATTTTATACTGGTTCGCTTATAACACAAAGCTACTCCAGTCCACCCGGCCAAGGTGATTTCGCCTTCAACAAGGACTTAATCCACTAATCTTGAAAGATTGATTACAAACAACGTCTAAGAGAAAGATCTCTTAGTCCTCTCAAGTATACAGACTGCACAGAGTCACTTGAGGAAATACAACAAAGATAAAAACTTATGTAATCTAGAGTGCTTCTAAGATAAGCAAGTATTACAACAGTAAGAACAAAGTGTTTCACGTTTTTAAGCAAAAGCTTTGTGAAGATTGAGAGAATAAAACGTTTTTATGTGTGTTGATGTTTCAGTATATGCTTGTTTTTGTTCATGTTGATTTGCAGTGCTTTATATATAGGAGTGAAGTAGTCGTTGCAGGTGATGGCTAATAATTTGAATTAGTGCCATAACTTATATAGCTTCTTGCCAAAATGACTTTCTCTCCTTGAATGACTACTTTCCAAATATAGTTCCTTTTCATTTGAATTTGGAGTTTAACGTCTCTTTCTGTATTAGGAAATCCATTTCCAAAACTTTATTTGAAGTTAACGTTACTCTTCCTTATTTAGCAATTCCATAATCAGAGTCTTCGTGTTTCTGGAGATCTTGGAATCTTGCTATCTAACTTTTAATGTTGATCTCTTTTGAGTTCTGATGGTTTCTTCAGATAACGCTGAGAGCTTTTGGAGTTGACATACCGTTGTTCAGAGTCAGAACTTCTAGAGCGTACTTCTTGTTCAGATGCTTATGATATTTTGCTGTTTTGCTCAGAGTTAGACTTTCTTGAACGTGTTTCTACTTCAGATGCTTCTGGTCTTCTGATAATTTGTATCTGATATGATTCTGTATCTGATGATTTCTTCCTTCTTTCCTTAGAACCCTGCACACTTAGAAACTTTTCGTTAGGGTGCCATTTTTGGTTTCATCCTTTGTTATCATCAAAATCATGGAATCTGTTGTAGAACAATTTTTGTTCTTACAATCTCCCCCTTTTTGATGATGACAAAACAAACTTAATTAGCAGATGAAACATAAACAATATCAGATTAGATAGACAAGAGCTCCCCCTGAGATAGGCTAGGGAGTTCAGAAGTTCTTACCAGAGCTTCCAAGCAATGAGGTTTCTTGATACCTTCTGCAATTTCTTAAGTCTAGTGTTAGATAAGTTTATTTTTAAGAAAAATATGTTGCAGAGTGCTTAAGGTATTTAGACAGTATTTTCATCAGAGCTATTAATGACTTCTCCCCCTTTTTGTCAGAATCAAAAAGACATAGCAAAAATAAAATTCAAGAGAAAAACATTGTATTCAGATAAAAAACAACAGAGGCAAAAGGAACAACTAAACATCAGAAACAAAGAAAGCAAAGCAACAAAAATCCTAAGTGCCTAAGGGTTGGGAGGCGGAGGCATTCTCTGAAGCAATTGAGCCAGCATGTTCTGAATGTTGTCGTTGACAGTGTCTTGTTTATCCATTCTGGCACGGAGTTCCTTCTGATCTTTCTTCAGTTCTTCCAGCGTCTGGAGAACCATAGGAATGACAGAAGAGGACTCCCCCTGAGTCAGAGCCTGTTGTGCTTCAGCAGCGGCCTTTGCTTCAGCTTCAGCAGCAGCCTGTGCTTCAGCTTCGACAGCAGCAGCAGCATAGGCCAGAGCTTTAGCTTCAGCTTCCTTTGCCCTTTCTTCCTCTAGCCTTCTGGCTTCTTCTTCAGCTTCTCTTGCTAGTCTCTCTTCCTCCAGCCTTCTGGCTTCAGCTTCTCTTGCAAGTCTTTCCTGGAGTCTTGCCTCAGCATCTCTGATGTAGCCATTTCTGACTTGCTCAGAGATGTTCTTCAGCTTAAAAGCCTCAGAGGTCATCCAGCCAATGACTCTGTTCCAGTGTGTCCTTATAGAGTCAGGATCATCACTGACTTCAGAGTTAATGGTCAGAGACTTGACCTTTTGTACTGAAGCCCCTGCGACCAGCATTATGGCTTCCTCAAGGGTAGGTACGGAAAGGTTAGGTTCAGAGGTTTGAGGTGAAGAGGTTGAAGGGCTGAGATTTAATGTTAGAGGTTCAGGTTCAGCTTCAGGTTCAGGTTCAGGTTCAGCGGAGGTGTTTGGAGGGGTGATATCAGAGGTGTGGAGGTCAGAGGGTTGAGTTTCAGAAGGTTGGTCTTCAGAAGGAATGTTGGTTGTTTGTTCTGGGGGAGGTGAAGTTGCTTCAGATTGTGTTGGTTGTTGTGAAGCAAGGTTTTGAGCCTGAATTTGGGCTAAGGTTGGAGAGTTAGGGTCAGAGTATTCTGGGTCAGAGGAGAGGTCAAGGTATGGAGGTGATTCTGGGGCTGAAGATGATGAAGAGAAAGTGGTAGTGTGAGCAAGATTAAAATTGGGTAGAGGTTGTGAGGTTCTGGTTGTAGAAGGTGGGGTTTCAGAGGATGTGTATATAGGTGGTGTTGGGAGAGGATTAGAAGAAGCCATAAGTTGTTTAGAGGGAATAGAGGGAGCAGACTTACCAGTAGATATTTGCAGAGGTGCTGGAGATCTTATTTCAGAGGTTTCTCCTATCCTTGCTCTCTTTGCCTTTGAAGACTTATTCTTCGAGGGACCTCTTTTGAATCTGACAAAGTCTTCTTCTGAATCTAGACAATCGTCCAATCTGAAGTCAGATATGTCGACTCCTTCATCCTTCAGACGCTGCAGATAGTGGAGGATTGCATCTACGGGTTCATTCTTGAAGAACCTTGCAAGACCATGGGGCAGCTTCCTCTGATCTTTCAAGGCATCCCAGGAGGTGTCCATAGTGGGTCTGACTTGAATCTTCTTCAGAATTCCCATGCTTTTCAGATTTCTGGCGTTCAGAGGCTTTCCAGTATCTATCGCCAGATCTTCCATCAGTCTGTTCTTCTCCAGATGATCTACCAGCCCATTCTCAATGAAGACATCAGACAGAAGTCTTCCCAGAGGGATGTAGGATCTGGGTTTCATGTTGTTTCTTGTCTCCCTTACAGAGTCTCTGAGATATCTAAAGAGAAGTGCAGGAAGGCAGAGCTTCACACCCTTGTGAATGCAATACAGAATGCACTTCTGATCTGCATTGATGTAGTCAGAGGAGTTTGATGCTGGGCGATGATGAATGGTTCCCAGAATGATCTTGAGCCATACTCTGAGGTTCTGATGAAGTTCTTTGTTCTTTGAAGGATTTCCTTCAGTGTTGAGTTTGAAGATGGTTGGATTGATTTCTTCAGCAATGCGCCTTGACCTAGGGTTGATGTTGTAAATCCTTTTTCCTCCAGTTTTCTCCATGTTCAGTAAAGAAGCAATTGACTTTTCAGTAATCACTATCTTTACCCCCAATACGAAGGAGACGATGAAATGGTCATCAACAAATCTCCAGAATTCTTTGATGAGATTTGGGTAAACAGGGCCATAAAGCCTTTGGAAGTAGTTTTCCCACCCTTGTAGACGGAGTTCTTCAGTAAGATCTACTCCATTTCTCCTCATGTTGTCGAAGTCCACTAGTGTTTCACATAACACATCCAGTCCCTCAAAGGGAGTTGCTAGGTTGATATGAGGTTGACGATCAAGAACATGGGGTTCCTTGTACACTGGAGTAATGGAAACGCCTGTAACCGTTGAAGTTGGAATGCTTGAACTTTAGGCAGTGGCGTTGGATTCCATTTGTTGAGAAAAGTTGAAAACTTGTTGTTGTTGAGCATCCATAGTTGATGAAGAAGGAGATGAAGATGAGGTGTTTGCAAAAATGCTTCAGAGAGGGTTTGAGAGTGAGTGAGAGTGATAAGTGTGTGAAATGTGAGAAAAGTGTTTAAATACCCTAAACGAAAACACATGCAAAACGACACACTATTCAGCGTTAGCACAAAGCACAAGTTAGCACGCTTGGGGGAAAAATGATTAAGGCTCATTAATGAATGTCTAATCCCAACAGTATGCACACTGCTCGAGGAGATCTCAATCGTCTGACCTTTGAATTTCTTCTGGACAGCTGTTTAGAAGTTCCAAGGTTAGACGCTAAGTGCTCCACGTGTTTTGATGTATCTGATCTTCAGGAATACCAAAGGATTGGTTCCTGGAGATTTCTAACTCAGATATCTTCTTAACTGGTAGAAGTATCAGAGTCAGAGGCAGAAGCACATTTGTTTATGTCAGAGTCTCATTTTACATCTTCAGAGCCACACTTCAATCTGGGCAATTTTGTATGTTCAGATTTTCTAAGATAAAAAGAAATCTATCTTCAGCTAGAGGCTTAGTAAAGATATCTTCCCATTGATGATCTGTATCAATGAACTTCAATGTTACTATCCCTTTCTGAACATAGTCTCTGATAAAATGATGTTTTATTTCAATGTGTTTAGCTCTGGAATGTAGAATGGGATTCTTACTTAGACAAATGGCAGCAGTATTATCACAAAAGATAGGAATGTTACTCTCGAAGATTTGCAGATCTTCTAACTGATGCTTCATCCAGAGCATCTGAGTTGTGCACAGTGATGCTGAGATGTATTCTGCTTCTGCAGTTGATAGAGCGATAGTTGACTGTCTTTTGCTAGCCCAGGATATCAGATTGTTTCCCAGAAGCTGGCAATTTCCAGATGTGCTTTTTCGTTCTAGTCTATCTCCTGCATAATCTGCATCACAGTAACCCGAAAGTCTATACTCTGATGTTTTCTTATACATCAGGCCCAAGTTAGGAGTTCCTTTCAGATACTTGAGAATTCTCTTAACTGCTGTTAAATGAGATTCTCTAGGATCCGATTGGAATCTGGCACAGAGACAGACACTAAAGAGAATATCAGGACGAGTAGCAGTCAGATAGAGAAGAGAGCCTATCATACCTCGATAGAGCTTCTGACAAACCTTTGCGCTTACTTCTTCCTTTTCAAGAATGCATGTCGGATGCATGGGAGTTTTTACAGAGTTGCAGTCAGCCATGTCAAATTTCTTCAGAACATCTTTAATATACTTGCTTTGATGAACATATGTAATTTCTGAAGTTTGGTTAATTTGAATTCCCAGAAAGAACTTTAGTTCTTGCATTAAGCTCATTTCAAATTCTGCCTGCATTAACTCAGAGAATTCTTGACAAACAGAGGCGTTAACTGAACCAAAAATAATATCATTAACGTATATCTGGCATATCATGAGATCATTGTTAAGGTTCTTACAGAAGAGTGTGGAATCAACTTTCCCTCTGATAAAATTGTGTTCCAGAAGAAAATTGCTTAAACGTTCATACCAAGCTCTGGGAGCTTGTTTTAGTCCATATAAAGATTTTTTAAGTTTAAAAACATGTTCTGGAAAATTTGGATTTTCAAAACCTGGAGGTTGGTTGACATACACTTCTTATGATATATAACCATTAAGGAATGCACTCTTGACATCCATTTGATATAATTTAATAGAATGGTTAATAGCAAAAGATACAAGAAGACGAATAGATTCTAACCTTGCGACTGGAGCAAAGGTTTCATTATAGTCAATACCTTCTTGTTGACTATAACCTTGAGCTACCAGTCGAGCTTTGTTTCTGACGACTTCTCCTTTCTCATTTAGCTTGTTTCTGAATACCCATCTGGTTCCAATAACGTGAGTGCCTCTGGGCTTTGGAACAAGATCCCAAACATCATTCTTTGTGAATTGATCTAATTCTTCTTGCATGGTTGAAACCCAGTCGTTATCTTGAAGTGCTTCATCACAGGACGTAGGCTCAATCAGAGACACTAGTCCCAGAGGAGTATCTTCAGAGGTCCTGAAGGTAGATCTGGTTCTGACAGGTTCGTCCTTGTTTCCCAGAATCAAATCTTCAGATACGTTGATACGACTTTTAACTTTCTTTGGGATTTCTGGGGATTTAATTTCTTCAGAGTTCTGAGTGACAGTTGCTTCTGGAGTTTTATCAGATCCTGCAAGAGTGATTTCTAAATCTGCAAAATTTTCAACTAGCTTTGACTTTTCAGGGTCAAGCTTATCATCAAATCTGACATGAATTGATTCTTCCACAATTTTGGTTTCTGTGTTGTATACTCTGTAGCCTTTAGAGCGTTCTGAGTATCCTAACATAATACCTTTCTGTGCTTTGGAATCGAACTTGTTCAGATGTTCTTTAGTGTTTAAGATAAAGCAAGAACATCCAAAAGGATGAAAATATGAAATGTTTGGTTTTCTTCCTTTACACAGTTCATAGGGAGTCTTTTCCAGAATAGGTCTTATAGAGATTCTATTCTGAATGTAACACGCTGTATTTACAGCTTCTGCCCAAAAGTGCTTTGCCACATTAGTTTCATTTATCATGGTTCTGGCCATTTCTTGGAGTGTCCTATTCTTCCTCTCTACAACTCCATTTTGTTGTGGAGTTCTAGGGCAGGAGAAATCATGGGATATTCCATTAGAGTCAAATAATTCCTCAAAATCTTTGTTTTCAAATTCCCCACCATGATCACTTCTGACTCTAATAATTTTAGAGTCAAATTCTTTTTGCACTTTGGAGCAGAAACTAGTGAATACAGAGTGAGACTCACTCTTGTGCTTTAAGAATTTCACCCATGTCCAGCGACTGTAATCATCAACAATGACTAGTCCATACTTCTTTCCATTGACTGATGCTGTTTTTACAGGACCAAATAAGTCAATGTGGAGAAGTTCCAGAGGCTTAGAGGTAGAAATAACATTTTTCTTTTTAAAGGATGTTTTTGAAAATTTTCCTTTCTGACATGCTTCACACAGAGCATCTGAAGAAAACTTCAGTTTAGGTAGGCCTCTGACTAACTCGAGTGTATTTAGCTGAGAAAGTTTCCTCATGCTAATGTGGCCCAAGCGTCTATGCCATACCCATTGCTCTTTATGAACAGACATTAGACATTTAACATTTTTTTCTTTTAAATCAGAAAGATTAATTTTATAAATGTTGTTTTTCCTCTTGCCTGTGAAAAGGACAGAGCCATCGTTCTGATTAATGGCTTTACATGTCTTTTGATTAAAGATTACATCATAACCGTTATCACTTAATTGACTTATGGATAACAAGTTATGCATTAATCCTTCTACGTAAAGGACATCAGATATAGAGGGAAGAGTACCATTACCAATAGTTCCGGAGCCTCTGATCCTTCCTTTCTGATCTCCTCCGAAGCCTACAAATCCAGCGTCTTTAAGTTCCAGACTTTGGAACATAGACTTTCTTCCCGTCATGTGTCGCGAGCATCCAGAGTCCAGGTACCATGACTGGTGTCTGAACTTTGCTGCATAGGATATCTGCAACATAAACAATCTTATCTTTCGGTACCCAGAATCTCTTGGGTCCTTTCTGATTAGTTTTCCTAGAGTTTCTTATAACTTTGGGTTTTCTAGCATTTTCAAATTTTTGTTCTTGTGTGTGTGTATAGTGATACGAAAATGGAGATTTAAGTTGGTCACTAGTAGAAGTTTTATCTTCCTTAGGATCATACCCAATTCCCTTTTTATTGTTCTGACTGACTCCATAAATCATGGATGCCATAATACTCCTACCTATTCCATTTTTCAGAAATTCTTGAAAGGCTTCTTCGTATTCATAAATTAATTTATTTGAAGTTTGTGGTGCTTGAGACAACTCTTCTTCTAATTCTAAGCTTTTTCTTTTTGCTTCATCTCTTTCTAATGTTAAAGATCTGATTGTATCTTCCCGCGCTAGAATTGTCATCTCAAGCTTGCCACATTCTTCAAATTTTGCTTTAAGACAGCCTTTTATGTGTTTAAGCTTTTGTTTTAATTTCTGATATGAGCTAAGAGTTTCTGACAAGCATGATTCTAGATCAGATCGAGAGAGTTCAGAAAATACCTCTTCAGATTCTTCATCTGAGCTGCTCCTGGATGTGGTAGCCATAAGTGCCACGTTGGCCTTTTCATCAGAGTCAGATTCTGATGACCCAGATTCACTATCATCCCAGGTAGCCATTAATCCTTTCTTTGTCCTGAAGGTATTTTTCTTGAAGCTTTCTTTTCTAGAATTGTCTTTCTTTAGCTTGGGGCATTCATTCCTGTAGTGACCTGTTTCTTTACATTCATAACAAGTAATATCTTTGTTAGTTTTACCTTTTGAGGTTGATTCTGATCGATCCCCTCTGGGTTTTGGTCTTCTGAAGTTGTTGTTCCTCTTTTTCCAGAGTTGTTTAACTCTTCTGGTCAGGAGGGACAATTCTTCTTCATCATCAGAATCTTCTAGTTCAGAGTCATCAGTATCTTCAGTTTCTGCCTGGAGAGCTTTGGTTCTGTCAGGTTTGCGTCTTTCATATCTGGACTTTAATGCTACAGACTTGTTCCTTTTCTGAGGCTCATCTTCCTCTAGTTCTATCTCATGGCTTCTGAGGGAACTGACAAGTTCTTCAAGACTAATATTGTTCAGATCCTTTGACAGCTTCAGAGCAGTAACCATGGGTCTCCATTTCTTTGGCAGACTTCTGACTATCTTTTTGACGTGGTCTGCAGTTGTGTATCCTTTGTCTAGAACCTTGAGACCTGCAATCAGAGTTTGGAATCTAGAGAACATTGCCTTTATGGCTTCGTCATCTTCCATTTTGAAAGCTTCATATTTCTGGATAAGCGCCAGAGCCTTTGTCTCTTTGACCTGAGAGTTTCCTTCATGAGTCATCCTCAGAGAGTCAAGTATGTCTTTGGCTGTTTCTCTGTTGGTGATCTTTTCATACTCGTTGTAAGATATAGCATTGAGGAGTATGGTTCTAGCCTTGTGATGATTTTTGAAAACACGCTTCTGATCATCTGACATCTTACTTCTGGGAACTTCAACTCCATCCTCTGTGACAGGAGGTTTGTATCCATCTGTGACAATGTCCCAGAGATCAGCATCATAGCCTAGAAAGAAACTTTCAATTCTATCTTTCCAGTAATCGAATTTCTCTCCATCAAAGATAGGAGGCTTAGCATTGTAACTATCCTTTTCATTTGTGTGGCCCATAGTTTTTCTCGTTCTGGATCTCTCTACACTGTTAAGTGTTTGATTAGAAAATCAATAACAGAACCAGGCTCTGATACCAATTGAAGGTGAGAAAAACAAGAAAGGGGGGGGGTTGAATTGTTTGGAAAATAAGCGCTTTTTCAAAATGAAAATCACCCAAGGATTTTATACTGGTTCGCTTATAACACAAAGCTACTCCAGTCCACCCGGCCAAGGTGATTTCGCCTTCAACAAGGACTTAATCCACTAATCTTGAAAGATTGATTACAAACAACGTCTAAGAGAAAGATCTCTTAGTCCTCTCAAGTATACAGACTGCACAGAGTCACTTGAGGAAATACAACAAAGATAAAAACTTATGTAATCTAGAGTGCTTCTAAGATAAGCAAGTATTACAACAGTAAGAACAAAGTGTTTCACGTTTTTAAGCAAAAGCTTTGTGAAGATTGAGAGAATAAAACGTTTTTATGTGTGTTGATGTTTCAGTATATGCTTGTTTTTGTTCATGTTGATTTGCAGTGCTTTATATATAGGAGTGAAGTAGTCGTTGCAGGTGATGGCTAATAATTTGAATTAGTGCCATAACTTATATAGCTTCTTGCCAAAATGACTTTCTCTCCTTGAATGACTACTTTCCAAATATAGTTCCTTTTCATTTGAATTTGGAGTTTAACGTCTCTTTCTGTATTAGGAAATCCATTTCCAAAACTTTATTTGAAGTTAACGTTACTCTTCCTTATTTAGCAATTCCATAATCAGAGTCTTCGTGTTTCTGGAGATCTTGGAATCTTGCTATCTAACTTTTGATGTTGATCTCTTTTGAGTTCTGATGGTTTCTTCAGATAACGCTGAGAGCTTCTGGAGTTGACATACCGTTGTTCAGAGTCAGAACTTCTAGAGCGTACTTCTTGTTCAGATGCTTCTGATATTTTGCTGTTTTGCTCAGAGTTAGACTTTCTTGAACGTGTTTCTACTTCAGATGCTTCTGGTCTTCTGATAATTTGTATCTGATATGATTCTGTATCTGATGATTTCTTCCTTCTTTCCTTAGAACCCTGCACACTTAGAAACTTTTCGTTAGGGTGCCATTTTTGGTTTCATCCTTTGTTATCATCAAAATCATGGAATCTGTTGTAGAACAATTTTTGTTCTTACACGGTCCACGTCAATGGTCGCGGAGTTGGTATAGTGTTGATCACACCGGAAGGGGGTTAATATGCCATTTGGTGCCAGAATAACTTTTCCCTGCACCAACAATGAAGCCGAATATGAAGCTTGTATCCTAAGACTTGAGGAAGCCGTCAATATACAGATTAAAACCCTGGATGTATACGGGGATTCAGCTTTGGTCATCAATCAAACCAACGGGAAATGGTGCTATGCTGGAACTACGTACCCAGAATTGACGTATCTCGGTCAGAGACGAATGAAGAAAGCATTTGGTCAGAAAGTGCGCTCTCGGGGGTATCAAGTCGGTGAATTGGTACTCAAAAGATTTCTTCCTCCCAACACAAATCACAGGGGCAAATGGACACCGAACTATGAGGGTTCGCACGTGGTTAAAAGGATTTTCTATGGAGGAGCTTTGACGCTAACAACCATGGAGGGCAAAGGATTCCCGTCCCCTATTAACTCAGACGCGGTTAAAAAATACTTCGCATAAAATAGACCCGCTGGACAGTAAAAAGAATAGTCCAGGCAAAAAAGGGGCATCCCGACGAACCAAAAAAAAAAGAATAAAGAGGTTCGGGCAAAAATTAGGGATATATAAAAAAAAAAGAGTACACCCGGTGAGTCGAAAACCCAAAAGGGCGGCTCAGGCAAAAATGGGTATCCCGGTGGATTGAAAACCCGAAAAGGGGGCGATCCAGGCAAAAGTTAGGGAATAAGCGAATGACTATGATCTGAGTTCATCAGTGTTATATCACCGTTTCATTCAATCCGGCAATCTTCGAAGGTTAAAGATCGACTAATCATCCACTTCAGAAAGCAAGATGAGCAGAGCGTCTTGAGGACATACGAACCATAGCAGAGTCGAAACTCAGTGGGACCCCGTTTCCACATTGTCATTAGGATAGTTCTCTTTTTATAGCGATCACCTCTTTTCAGGGATCAGCTTCCTGATACCCTCGCCTATTCCTGGCACAAATTTTCTCCCCAGTAAGAGTCGAATAATTCAGTTAAAGAGCCTTTTTATTTTTCATTTATCAGTTTGTTTGCAAAAATGTCCGAATTTTTGATAAAACATATTGCATATGAACATAATGGTGGCTTTTGCAGATGATTTGCACAGGAAAACATTTAAAATTGCTTTGAATGTGCTTAATCCCGAACGGTGAATTCAAACCGAGTAATTCCCCCGAGGCATACGTGTATTTTTGGTTGCAGGTCACAGGAACCGGATGCCAAGTCGTGAATCCTCATCCCCAAGCGGTTGACAAAGTCTCTCCTCAGCAGAGCATGTTCCCCAACAGAGTTGACAGTATCCAGACTGTCTATCCCTAGTAGAGTTGACAGTATCCAGACTATATATCCCCAGTGGAGTTGACAGTGTCAGACTGTATCTTCCTAGCAAAAGCGGAGTGGTTGCATAACCAACGGACAAGAGGGTGGTGTTCCCAGTGTTCATCTCATCCCCAGCAGATTATTTTTAACAGATTTGTTAATCCCCAGCTTGAGGACGATTAGCAAGTTCATATCCCCAGCAAAGGCCGTTTCCTACGACATTTCCCCAAGAAGTGTTTTCCCCACAGACTCTCCTCACAGAGCCTCGCCGAACAAAGTTTCCATAGTTGATACTCCCCCCGCAAGGTCAACTTTTCAAGCAGCCAATTTATTTTTGGTGGCTCATTGGTCCCGGCAGACGGATCATTCCCCACAGAGCATTCAAGGATTGATACAGCGATCTGTTCCCTACCGGAGTTTGCTTCCCCAAGCAGATTTCTTTTTATACCATGCATAACATTTGCATTTGCATGCATATCATATCAAGCATACACATAAGCTGATAAACAGGTTCTTCCAAGCAGACTGAAGAATTACTTTACAACCAAGGTCATGAGATCCAGCCAGAGGATCAAGCGTGAGTGATCCAGCCTGAGGGTCATTTTGAAGATTCAGCCTGAGAATCGTTTTCCCGTGATCCAGCATGAGGGTCACTTTTTGAAGATTCAGCCTGAGAATCGTTTTCCCGTGATCCAGCATGAGGGTCATTTTTGAAGATTCAGCCTGAGAATCGTTTTCCCAAGAGTCAGCCTGAGGCTCAATTTGAAGATTCCCCAGTGAAGTCACCTACAAGCTTTATTTCCCCAGCAAGCCCAAGTCTAATTGAGGAGTCGTTACAACATGTTCTAGCCCGAAGAATATGTACGAAGCCCAAAAGTGGAATATTCTCGAAGCTGCATATCTAATATGAAGGTTGGGTGTAGATTTCAAAAGAGGGTCAACCAGCGCATGCCTCAGATGCGGGATCCTAATGATGGGAATTTATCATCAAAGCAATTCAGATCTAGCCAGAAGATCGAAGTAGATTCAGCCAGAGAATCAAAGGAAATAGATCCAGCCAGAGAATCGAAACAAAGGAGATCTAGCCAGAAGATCGAAGAAGATCTAGCCAGAAGATCGAAGTCAGGTCTAGCCCGAAGACCGGAAATAGATTCAGCCAGAGAATCGAAACAGTTCAGATCTAGCCAGAAGATCGAAGTAGATTCAGCCAGAGAATCAAAGGAAATAGATTCAGCCAGAGAATCGAAACGGAGGAGATCTAGCCAGAAGATCGAAGAAGATCTAGCCAGAAGATCAAAATCGTATCCAACCCGAGGATCAAAATTAATATCCAACCAGAGGACTAAATTGAGTATAGGTTCAGCCAGAGGATCGAAACTCCAGATTAAGCCAGAGGATCGGAAGAAAAATAAACAGCGCGGTGTATTTCCGCATTTTTGTGGTGTTCTCGGAGCGCAAATTTTCGGTCTATCTTTGGTATTCAACCACAGCTCACCCCGTTTGTCTGATAAGTTGTTCGCTTTCATCCTACTCGGGTTAGCTGATGATTGAATAGGGGCAGCTGTAACACCCCAAAATTTGCCCTCCTCATTCATGCATTCATTTAGCATTTCATATTGCATTTCATCATGTCAATCAGAATTAGATCCAAAAAAAAAAAAAAAAATTTACAAAAAAAAGAAAAATAATAAAAAAATTTAATTAATTAATTAATTAATTAAATAATTAATTAAATAAATAAAATATAATAAAATTTTTTGGACTTGGACCTTTCTCAAAAGCCCACTAAGCTACCAATATTAGCCTATAAATACTAGTTTCATTGAAACAAAAGCCACACAGAAGAGGAGAAGAAGGAAGAGAAGCAAAATACTCTGAGGTTTCCTTGGAACAAAACCCTGAAGAAAAAGATAGTGAGAGAAGACCTAACGGAGTTCAGAGCAGCCTCCAAACCCCGAAGGGAACTCAACTACACAGAATCACCTCTGCCTCACATAAACCCTGAAGATTGTTTTGTAAACCTCACGGGTGCAACTCAATTTCAATCAAGCTCTCCAATCAGGTTTGTCTTTATTCCCATTACCTTTTGCTTTGAAGTTGAATACTCTGAATGTATGAGGTATGATGGATGAATTTCATTAGGTTTTTCGTCCATGGGTTTAATATGTATATGAATGTATAAACAATGCATTGAATGTTTAACCGTTTAATTTTTGAGTGTATGCCACAGGGTTTGAGGTTTCTGAAACCATACTATTATTCATGAAAAAAATGCTTATGGTGTTTCACTAACCCTTTTGTTGAGTTTTTGTGAGGGCTCACATGACTTTTGCAGGGATAACTTGCGTGGTTTCCCACTTTATTTGTGGGATAACCCCTGAAGGTTCATTCTGATTACCTGTACTGACCCACTTTTCTTTGATGGCATTAGCTTGGAAGGATCTCAGGGTTTCCCATTCCTCTAATTGCTGTTACTTCGGATCTTTATCCGCGTGGTACTTTTACATTTTTCCCGCATTTTACTGCTTTCCTAGCTGGAAGACCTCGATAGGAGGCAACGTTTGAGCCCCTTGGTGGCATTTTACTTTGAGATACATGTTTTGTGTTTTGTATTCATATCCCTGCAGGTAGCGCGGTTCCTTCATCAAGGACTGCCTTTTTGCCCTTGAGCATCCCAAACCCTAAAACCCAAAGCAACACGTTAACTCCTTCTACTACAGGCGAGTAAGTCTCCAAAGGTCGAGCATCCGGTAGATTGCGTAGTGACGTCGTTCGCCCAAAACCCAATCCATAACCCCGTAGTTAGCCGAACTACGTTTTGCTCTGATTCTCAGGCCAGATGAGATACGTAGGCATAAGACGCGATGTCTTAGCGAGCACACATCCCAACCCATAGGTCAGCCAAGCTACGAAGACTCTGATTCTCATATTCAGATGAGATACGTATGCAGTGGATGCGACATCCGCGCGAGTCATGTTCATTTAACCCTTTTTTTTTGGCAAACAGCACAAGATAAACCCACACCTTTTAGACGAAAACTACAAAAGTGGATCCCGTAGAGTACTACGGATGCGTAGGGGTGCTAATACCTTCCCTTCGCATAACCGACTCCCGAACCCAAGATTTGGTTGCGAGACCCCGTCTTGTCCTTTCCTTTTTTCAGGTTTACTTCGAGCGTTTCCTTTCCCTCCTTTGGGATGAATAACGCACGGTGGCGACTCTTCTGTCATTTTCTTTCGCCGGTTGTTTTTTCGCGCACTGTATTTTTCAGGTTGCGACACTAAGGTATCATTTACAAATATTTTCAGACCATGGATTGTGGACGAAGGAACACTAAGAAGTACAATTTCAGATGTCCCGACTTGAAAGAGTTAAGGAAGCTAGCATCTTTTGTATTAGATCCCTTGGACTTCAAACAACGCCATGGGAAGCTTCTATCTATCTTGTCTACTGATGTGGTTGAAGGGCTTTTGAGTGTATTGGTGCAGTTCTATGATCCTCTTTACCGTTGTTTCACTTTCCCAGATTTCCAGCTTGTTCCTACCTTGGAGGAGTATTCTCATCTTTTGGGGATACCTGTTTCTAGTAGAGTGCCTTTTAGTCGATTTGAGGAGATTCCCCGGTCTAGTATTATTTCTGAAGCTCTTCACTTGAAGAAGTATGAGATAGAGGCTCATTGGGTGAATAAAGGAGGGTTATTTGGGTTGCCATCTGTTTTCCTCATTAAGGAAGCTACCACTTTTGCTCAAGCTGATAGTATGGACGCTTTCGAAGCTATCTTTGTGTTTTATTCCTCTTCTGTACAAGTGGTTTATTTCGCACTTGCCTCAGACATCTGCTTTTGTAGAGAACAAACAATGTCTAAGGTGGTCTCAGAGACTTATGTCTCTCACTAATGATGATATAGTTTGGTATGACCCATCTTTAAGTAGTTTGGAGATTATTGATAGTGGTGGTGAATTCTCTAACGTGCCTCTCATTGGTTCACAAGGAGGAATTAACTACAACCCTGCTTTGGCCCATCGTTAACTTGGGTTCCCCTTGAGAGACAAACCTAATAACATGTTGTTAGAAGGTATTTTCTATCAAGAGGATAAAGATCCCCAACATTTGAAGCATAAGATTGTGCATGCTTGGCATAATATGCATAAGAAAGGAAGATCCAAGCTTGGTCCGTGCAATCGTGTAGCTTTGGAAGCTTACATTGTTTGGGTGAAGAAGAGAGTTATGGAGTTAAAGATGCCTTATCCTTGTGAAAGACCTATGTCTATGGTTGTGGTTGAGCCATTAACTCTCCCTAACCAAGATATAGAGGAGTTGGAAGACGCGCTCGCCAAGATGAAGCAAGAGAAGGATATGTGGGAAGAGAGTTTCCATGCTTTGAGCAAGAAGCATGAAGAGTTGTAGTTGGAGTCTAAGGACAAAGATGCACTGATTGAGCTACTTGAAGACCGAGTGACAAAGAGACAGAGAGAGCCGGAGGTTTCATCTTCTAGCATGCCTCAGCCTTCCGTTGATTGGTAGAAGATTGTTGACCAGCTTGTCCTCGATAAGACTCAGATGAAGGCTTCTTTTGAGACCGAGATCCGTCGCATTCGAAGGAAGTACGCGCCTTCAGCCAGATCTTCTGACATTGTTGTTAGGGATCCTTAGGATGACTAGTCTCCTTTTCTCTTGTATCTTTTTATTTTGGTTTCTGAAATTGTACTAAGTGAAATCCTTCCAATTTATATAAATAAAAAGAGATTTCTGGTCATATCAAATTGCTGCAATTGCCATTTAATATATATTCACAAATGAGATAGTAAGTTCCTTGGAAATAAAAAATAATCAAGTATTGCATTTCATGCATCATTTGCATAAGCAGGTTTTTGCCAGGTGTCTGATTAATGTTCTTCTGTGCTTTAGCCAAGTTGCCTCACCGGTACAACACCAGAGCCAATCATCTGAGAATCATGGAACACCTTGAGCAAGAGAATAGAGAGCTAAAGGACGAGATTGCCCGACTGACTTCCATGATGGAGTCAGTCCTTGCTGCTCAAAGCCAAGCTTCTCCAACGCCTGCAACTCCTCCCGCGAGGATAGTTATCTCAGAAGTGGTTACCTCTACTGTGCCTACTGCCACCACCCACTTCGCACCAAACTTGCCTGCCGGATTCCCGTGGGGAATGCCGCCCAACTTTGTGCCAGAAGGCTTTGCGCCTACCTTTGTTTCCATGCCGACATCTAGCCCGATCATGTCCGTGCCACCTCCAGTTGTGCACACTTTGCCTCGCGTAGAGGATACCATCTATCACTCTGAGCCGTCTGAGGGTCCGGATGTCTATGAAAAGATGGACGAAATGAAAGACCAATTTATTGAGATGCGCAAGGAATTGAAAACGCTGAGAGGTAAAGATCTGTTTGGGAAGAGTGCTGCTGAATTGTGCTTGGTACCCAATGTGAAAATCCCAATAAAATATAAAGTGCCTGACTTTGAGAAATATAAGGGGAACTCTTGTCCGCTCAGTCATCTTGTGATGTATGCCCGCAAGATGTCAACTCAGACAGATAATGACCAATTGCTGATTCACTACTTCCAGGATAGTTTGACTGGTGCTGCACTCCGTTGGTATATGGGGTTGGATAGTGCAAGCATCCGCACTTTCAATGACTTGGGAGATGCTTTTGTGAAGCAATATAAGTACAACGTGGATATGGCGCCGGATAAGAGACCAGTTGAGGTCCATGTCTCAAAAAGATAAAGAGACATTCAAGGAGTATGTGCAGCGATGGAGAGAGTTGGCTACCCAAATCACTCCTCCTTTGGAGGAGAAAGAGATGACAAAAATCTTTCTGAAAACCCTGAGTTCATTTTATTATGAGCGCATGATTGCCAGTGCCCCTAGTGATTTTACCAAAATGGTAAATATGGGGATGAGACTTGAAGAAGGGGCCCGTGAAGGACGTTTGTCAAAAGATGGGGCATCAACGAGTAAGAAGTACGGGAGTAGTTTCAGCAAGAGGAAGGATAGTGAGACAAACGCAATAATCAGTGGGAGGCAGAGGAGGCATCAGATCAGAAGAAATTCAACACCCCATCAACATCATCATCATCAAGTGTCATCCGTAATTCCAGTATTATCTAATCAACAAGCAACACCAATTCAACAACAACATCAACGTCAACAACAGCAACCACAACAAAGAGCAAACACATACAATAACAACAATACCAACAACAATCATCATCAGTAGAACTTTGAGAGGAAGAAGGTATCTTTTGACCTGATTCCTATGCCGTATGCAGAACTGTATCCGTCTCTGGTCCTCAAAAACTTGGTTCAACCGAGGAATCCACCGCAAATCCCATAACCACTTCCCTGGTGGTATAAACCTGAGCTTCGTTGTGATTTTCATCAGGGTGCACCTGGGCATGATATTGAAAATTGTTATCCATTGAAGTATGAGGTGCAAAAGCTTATGAAGAGTTGTATGGTTTCCTTTGAGGACCGCGCACCAAATGTGAAAGCTAACCCTTTGCCCGCTCATGGGAGCTCTTCAGTGAATATGGTAGACGGTTGTCCTGGAGAATTCAAGGTTTTTGATGTCCGATTTATCCGAAGATCTTTGGTGCAGATGCACAAAGATATCTGTTTGGTGAGTGATTGTGAGCATGACCATGATGGTTGTGTTGTTTGTAGCGTGAACCCAAGATGGTGTGATGTAGTGAAAAGGGACATCCAGCGTATGATAGATGAAGGCATGATCCAAATTGTCCAATCCCATCATGTAGATGACGACGTCAATGTCATAGTGCCCGTTTTCAAACAGCAAGAGCGGTTAGTAATTCAGTATGATAGCAGCAGCAACAAGAACGTCAGTCAAAGATCAGTATCGCCGTTGGTAATACGGTTAGCAGGCCCAGTCCCGTATTCATCTGATAAGGCTGTACCATACCAGTACAATGCTACGATGATAGAGAATGGTCAAATGGTCTAGTTACCTACAACCAGTTCAGTGGTGAGCATTGCTGATGTAACAAAGGTGACCCGCAGTGGTCGAGTATTTGGACCGGTGTTCCCGGAGAATAAAGAAGAGTTGATTGTTGGTAAGAAGGAGGAGGTACCTAATGTAGACCCGGTTGGTTGTTCAAAAGATAAGTCTAGTGAGTCCAGCAACTTGAAAGCCAACGATGATGATGAGGTACTTCGATTGATTAAAAGGATTGAATTTCATGTGGTCAAGCAGCTGCTCCAGACTCCCTCAAAAATTTCTGTGTTGTCTCTACTTTTGAATTCCGAAGCGCACAGAGAAGCACTGCAGAGAGTTCTTGAACAGGCATATGTAGAGCAAGATGTTACTGTGAATATATTTGATCACATTGTGGCTAACATCACTTCATGCAATAATTTGAGCTTTTGCTACGAAGAACTCCCTGAGGAGGGAAGAAATCATAATCTGGCTTTGCATATTTCAATGAACTGTAAGGAAGATGCTTTGTCAAATGTGCTAGTTGACACCGGTTCGTTACTCAATATGCTTCCGAAGTCAACTTTGTCAAACCTATCTTATCAAGGAGCCCCCATGAGGTATAGTGAGGTGATTGTCAAAGCCTTCGATGGCTCGCGCAAGACAGTAATTGGTGAAGTGGACCTTCCAGTCAAGATAGGTCCAAGTGATTTTCAGATTAATTTTCAAGTAATGGATATCCACCCGGCCTAGACCTGTTTATTGGGAAGGCCATGGATTCATGAGGCAGGGGCTGTTACCTCCACTCTGCACCAAAAGCTCAAATTTATGAAGAATGGTAAGCTAGTGATTGTTGGTGGAGAGAAAGCGCTATTGGTTAGCCATCTGCCATCTTTCTCGTATGTGGAACCTGAGGATGAGGTTGGAACTCTGTTCCAAGCCTTATCTATTGCTGATGAGAAGAGAGTTGGGGCACCTATGTCCTCACTGAAAGATGCTCAGAAGATTGTTGAAGAGGGTGTTGTTGATCAATGGGGGCACGTGGTAGAGGTCTCCGACAACAAAGGAAAAACTAGTTTGAGGATCCAGAAAGGCTCGTCAACTATTAGATCTGAAGAGATGCAACTCAGCTTCCGTAGCGGAGGATTCATTCATGGCAATGAACAACACTTAGCTGCTGTGCTAGAGGATAGCGAAGAGGAAAACTACACCAACTTTGTGACGCATGGAAAGACATGCAACAATTAGACTGCTGTTGATATTCCTGTTATTTTGCATCGATCTAAGTAATTGCTTTTATATTTTAAAAATCCTTCTCCTATGACTAAGGGAGAAGTGAACATTTTTTGGGCATTTTAAATTGATTATTAATAAAATTAATTCTATTCATCCACATCTTTGATGTTTATTTTTACTTTTTGCTTTATTCTGAAAATGGTAATCACAAAAAACATAAATAAACAATATAATTTTCCATCTGCATAATATTTGGTCACAATTTCACTTCTCTAAAATCAAAATATCAAATCATTATGCAGGTTGGTTCCTAACCCCATTGAATACAATGGTCCTACTCCTTCTCCAATTTTTGAATTCCCTGTGTTTGAGGCCGAGGAGGAAAGTCATGTAGAAGTGAGTGATGAATTGTCTCATCTTCTTGAGCAAGATGAAAAGATTATTCAGTCGTTTGAAGAGGAGATTGAGCTAGTCAACTTGGGTTCCGAAGAGGATGTGAAGGAAGTTAAGATTGGGTCTCGACTGTGTCCAGATGCTAAGAAGGGGTTGATTGATCTTCTTCGAGAATATTCAGATGTGTTTGCTTGGTCCTATCAAGACATGCCTGGATTGGATTCTGATATTGTGGAGCATAGATCTCCATTGAAGCCAGAATGCCCGCCAGTCAAGCAGAAGTTGAGAAGAACGCATCCAGATATGGCTGTGAAAATCAAAGAGGAAGTTCAAAAGCAGATTGATGTCGGTTTCCTTATAAATGTTGAGTATCCGCAATGGGTGGCCAATATTGTGTCAGTGCCGAAGAAAGATGGAAAAGTCTGCATGTGTGTTGACTATAGAGATTTGAATAAAGCCAGTCCGAAAGATGATTTCCCTCTGCCACATATTGATATGTTGGTAGACAATACTGCTAAATTCAAAGTCTTTTCATTTATGGATGGATTTTCCGGATATAATCAGATTAAGATGGCACCCGAAGATATGGAGAATACCACATTCATTACACCCTGGGGAATATTCTGTTATAGAGTGATGCCTTTCGGTTTAAAGAATGCTGGTGCAACTTACCAGAGAGCAATGACCACTCTTTTTCATGATATGATGCATAAAGAGATTGAAGTTTATGTCGATGACATGATTGTTAAAGAAATTGATGAAGAGGAATATGTTGAGAATTTGTTGAAGCTATTCCAGCGTTTGAGGAAGTATAAACTCCGCTTAAATCCCAATAAGTGTACTTTTGGTGTTCGTTCTGGTAAGTTGTTGGGGTTTATTGTCAGTGAGAAGGGTATTGAAGTTGACCCTGCTAAGGTCAAAGCAATACAAGAAATGCCTGTGCCCAAAACTGATAAGCAAGTTAGAGGTTTTCTAGGCCGTTTGAATTACATTTCTAGATTCATTTCCCACATGACTGCCACATGTGCGCCTATATTCAAGCTTCTTCGGAAAGATCAGTCTTGTGATTGGACCGAAGACTGCGAGAGAGCTTTTGACAGTATCAAGGAGTATCTTCTTGAGCCTCCGATTTTGTCTCCACCTGTTGAAGGAAGACCGTTGATCATGTATTTGACTGTGCTAGAAGATAGTATGGGTTGTGTTCTTAGTCAGCAAGATGAGACTGGGAAGAAAGAATTTTCAATTTACTACTTCAGTAAGAAGTTCACCGATTGTGAGACTCAATATTCAATGCTTGAGAAGACTCGGTGCGCATTGGCTTGGGCTGCTAAGCGTCTGCGTCAATATATGTTGAATCATACCACTTGGTTGATATCCAAAATGGATCCAATCAAGTATATATTTGAGAATCCTTCTTTAACTGGGAGGATTGCCCGTTGGCAGATGTTGCTATCAGAGTATGATATCGAATACCGATCTCAGAAAGCTATCAAAGGTAGTATCTTGGCTGACCATTTGGCACACTGTAGCGGGAAATTCATGATCATTAAGCTATTGACAAGCTAAAGATCAATTAACAAGAGTTGCCACCACGATTTTATTGTTTCCAAGGGAAAAATGCAAACAAAACCCAAATAGTAAGAAGTTTTCAAATAAAAACTAATAAAAATCAGAGATCACAGGTAAGGGGGTTGGTTACACAGAGGGAAGGTGCTAGCACCCAAAGTGTCCTAGGTACTCCTAGGGAGCCCTTTTTGTGTGCATATGTATTTTGTACAAAGTGATGTTCACAAACAAATAGAATGGCGGGATGAGAAAAGAATTGATTAATTATATTTTTGTGTTTGACAAGACCTTCGGTCTTGTGCCTACGTACCAACATAAAAATGAGGGATCAAAACCTCGTAGTTCGTGCTAAAAATTTCAAAATGAGTATGTTGGTTTTAACAAATTTTAAGTTTGAAAGGCATAATTTGGCTTTTTGAAAGTTTAAGTCAAATATAGTTAAGTTTATTTACAAGTTTGATTTAAGAAAATAAGTTTGAAAATGCAATGGCATAAGGCCAAGGTTTTTACCTTTTTGAGAGTGGTCAAAATTTATAACAAAAATAGTTCACTCAAAGAAATTTTGAAAATGGAGGGAGAGATTTTGAAATTAAAGAAGTGGGGAGAAGATGAAGAGACAACCCTAGATACAAGAAATTTAAAAGTTTAAAGTTGAAAAGATCAGACCAAATGGGAGCAATATAATAGACAAGTATGTCAATAGAACCCCATAATTCCCTTGGACTTTTTATAATCAAGCAACACACAAATGCACAATTATATCAATCTTGAAGAGTAAAGGCATCAAATAAAGATGGCCTCATCCAAGCTTATCCACTTCAATGATCTTCTTCAAAATAGCCTATGTAGCAGATGAAATTCACAAGTCACAGGTTCAACATAACAGCTTAACAATGATCAATATTACGGATGAATCTGGAGAGGTCTTGAATGATGTATCAGATGAATTCAGACTTGCAAATTCTTGGTCTTTCAACAAATTGGCATTGGCCAAGTCCATTAGAAAAGGAATGTTGCCTAAATTCTAAGTCCAATTCGGGAGATCAACACAACAGTCCACTCAAAAAGTCTTTTAGGGTTCTTGTTATTATTATGTGCATTTATGGTCAAAGACCAAACAAACAAACAAGGCAACAAGGTATATCACACAATATGGTCCAAGTGGACAAAATGAAAATGGCATAAACATAAACAATTATAATGATATGTACAATGACAAATGATAGTAAAAATAAATTGCATTAAAAGTAAAAGCTTGAAAGTAAGGGTTAATGGTTAGTAAGTTAATAGTTAGTTTTGTTTTGCTTTTGATTTCAAGACATTCTTTGGAGAACACTCAACCCACTTGCCACAAGCATGGAACCTTGAACCAAAACATCTTCCAAAGGAAGGAAAGAAGACCAAGTTTCCACACAATACCATGGAAAAGGGGAGACTTACAATCTCACTAACTAGAATGCTTATGCCGTTACGTCACAAATTTAGCGCTATGTTAAGCAATCGTAATTGGACTTATGTAGAAGTCACAACTATTTGAGGTCGGGCAATAAACTTTTGATGTTAATGCATGTTAGAGACATAGTATTAAGAACTATGCTCATTAAACATACCACAAACAAAGAATATGCAAAGGTGTGGTCTAATCTCATCCATACTCATGTTAATCTTTCAATCAACTAGCATTAGGACTTTGAGATGTCATTGGCAAATTGAAAAATGAATGGATGAAGAAGGGAAATTAGATGAAGAGGGAAAGGGATGAATGAGATCACAAATTGGTCAAAGGAGGACTTTTACCAAATTAATATTATTCATTCATTTTGGGAGATGGAATGTACATTCCATCAATCCCCTAAATCCAATAATATTAACTTGACAAAGTCAAATCAACCTTGACCAAGGCCCAACAACAAATGAGAAACTCAAATAAGTCAATCCAAATGGTCAACACAATTAAAATGACATTTATTCAATTAAAAATATCAAAATAATATATTAAATTCAAATATGTTTTGTCCAAATCCTAAAATCACATCAAAACACCAAATAAATGGCCATGTGATTTATCATAGGTCAAACAAGGTCAAAGGACCTTGAATAAAAAATTTCATAATTTTTGGACACTTCAAAATATTTTTAAACAATTAAAAACAAGGGAAAAATCAAATAATTCATGAAAAATATTAATAATGATCCAAAAAATAATTTTAGTTGAGAATATGAAAGAGAAAAATATTTGAAATTTTTTAGTGAAAGTCCCATATTTTTTGGATCAATATTAAATTTATTATTAATTATTGAAAATAATGGAATTAAATGGAAAATCAGAAATTACAAAAAAGCGTGGAACATCAGATCTCCCTCATTAATTGAGGTGGCATATCTGATGATCCAAAACACGCGTTCCATGTGTTCCTTAGTCAACAGCGTGGCAAAATGAGTAATGAAATCAAGCGGTCCAGATTATAACGTGGGACTTGGATCAAGTGGTCCAGAGGTGAGACACCTCATCGCCGGAGCCAGAGCTCCGATCATCTTCCCCGGTGAGCTCCACCGGTCTGGTTAAGATGAACCATCACCAAAATCCAAAACAGGGACATGATTGTAAAGAGAAAACATCACTCAGCAAGAATATCACCTCTATTTCTTCCAATTCCAACTATATTGAGAGATATGTGGAATTGAAAAATGAGGTTCATGATCTGAGTTGCTTCGATTCATCATCAAAACAACTCAAACACCTTGCCTACATTGGTAGGACTTCAGCCAACACAATAATCAAGAGAATTGAGCAAGAAAAAAGGAGAATCGAAGAGATCAAACTTTCTGAAATTTACCTTCAATGGAGGTCTGAACTTGCTGGATCTCGATCTGAATTGTGCTTTGCTTCACTCCAATAGCTTGCAGAAGAGGAATGGAATGGCTTAGAATCAATGGACTCCTGGAGAATTGAATTCCAAAACAGTGGAGATTCAAGCTCAAATTCAGTTGAATTTTTTAGGTTTATCCTCTCAATGTGAAGGGTTTTCTGTGGGGGAATCAAAGCTGGCGTAGTGTGTGTCTTAATTGTGAGCAAATGAGCTTCAATTTATAGAGGACTCAAGTGTTAATTTCACACTCCATTCAAGTTTCTAAAATTGGCAAAGTGAGGTCAGCTGATGCATGGGTGCGCATAAGCTTATAAAATGATTGCCATAAGTCCAAATTTGAAGTTCAGATATGTTGAAGCAAGCTTGGAATGCAAGACAATTGAGAATTGTGATTTGAAGTTTGATCCATGACACATGATACCAGTCTGTTTAAGCCATGCACAACCTATGCATTTCTCATCCAAAATGCATGAAATTTAACTCTTTGGAAAGGTGAGATCAAGAGGAACAAGTTTTATGTTGAACACTTTTTAATTTGGAGCTTGAAACTTGGAGATTTTTGAGGTGGAAGTTTGGAAAAATTTGACGTATTGAAATTTTCTAAGTGTCAAGCCATATGTCACAATATTCCACCTTGCTTAACTTTTTATGGGAGCTTCAAATGAGAAAAGTGTCTTCATCAAAGTTGTAACTCTCTCAAAGACCTTAAACATGGTCACCAATTTCATGCCATTTGGATTTGAAATGAGAGAGTTATACATTTTTGAAGTTTGGAAAAATCACTTGATCAAAGGTATAGGTCAAAAGTGACCTATAATGTAGCCTCATATAACATGTGCAAAGAAGTTGAATTAGCTCTTACTCCAAACATAAAAGTTGAATTAGACACATTGAATTTGATTGTGAAACTTGTAAATCTTTCATCTCTTAAAAATTGAGCAAGTTATGACCCATAATGTTTTAACATAGAAAATGATTTTCCAAGCAAAACTAGCTCTAGGTCTAAACATGAAAGTTGTTTATAATATCATTTAGAGTAAGTTGGCTCTTGGAATCATTTTCATATGGCGAAAAATGTAGGAGATAGGGTCTAGGGAGACCCAACTTTGATAAGATGAATCCATCTGGTCAACCACCATCAACCAACTTGCTAATTTCCAATTCTCTTGACTTTCTTGACTCATGGTAGATCATATATGAATAGGATGATGAAATTTTAAGTTTCCCTTGAGAAATTTGATCAATTGGTGAGATATCCCTTGAGAAATTTGATCAATTTTAAGTTACTTAAGATACCCAGTCAAACTAGGGTTTCCAATGCAAATCACCCTCAGACTCTTGCAGAAAACTTGATCAATATAACATGTAGAAACAATTGGGACTCATACGTGATGCTCATAACCATTCTTGAACCAATTTTTTATTGTGCTCTTTGTTCATGAGGGTCTCAAACACTAGATGTGATCAATGGATCAAGGAAATCATGTCCCTTAGCTATAAAAGAGTTAGACAACTACAAAGACATATTTTTGGTATTTTGGTTAGTAAAAATGATAAAAATAAAAGCATGATATAATCACAAAGTGCTTGGTGATCTCTCTTAAAACACACCCAATGAAGAAGGGGTAAGGAGGATGCCAAGGTATGATCATAATGCCAATGCTTATGATGAAATGCAAAAGGGATCTTAGGGTCAAAATTGGGGTATTACACTCACCAACCAATTGAAGATTATCATTCAGTACAGTATGATTTTCCAGATGAAGAGATTTTGTACTTGAAAATGAAAGATTGTGATGAACCATTGCTTGAGGAAGGGCCAGAACCTGGTTCCCGTTGGGGGGTGGTATTTGATGGAGTTGTTAATCAATATGGGAATGGCATTGGGGCATTGATTATTACTCCTCAAGGCACGCATCTACCGTTTACGCTAGATTAACTTTCAAGTGTACAAACAACATGGTAGAATATAAAGCTTGCATTATGGGGCTTGAAGAGGCCATGAATCTCAGAATCAAGTATTTGGATGTCTTCGGTGATTCGGCTTTGGTTGTGAATCAAATCAAAGGAGAATGGGAGACGAATCAACCTGGTTTAATACCATATAGAGATTATGCGAGGAGGATTTCAACTTTCTTTACCAAGGTTGAATTTCATCATATCCCTCGAGAAGGGAACCAGATGGCAGATGCTCTTGCAACGTTGGCATCAATGATTGTAGTGAAGTATTGGAACGAAGTTCCCAATTTATCTGTGATGCGTCTTGATAGGCCAGCTCATGTGTTTGCTGTTGAAGAGATTAAGGATGAGAAGCCGTGGTATTACGACATCAAATGTTTCTTCCAAAGTCAGATTTACCCGTCTAGGGCATCTTTGAAAGATAAGAAGACTTTGAGAAGATTAACCGGTAATTTATACTTGAATGGTAATATACTGTACAAGAGAAACCTCGACATGGTTTTTCTCAGATGCGTGGATAGACACAAAGAAGACTTGTTGATGATCGAAGTGCATGACGGTTCCTTTGGTACTCATTCCAATGGACATGCAATGGCGAAGAAGATGTTACGAGTAGGTTACTATTGGCTGACAATTGAATCTGATTATTACAAGTTTGTGAAGAAATGCCACAAGTGTCAAATATATGCTGATAAGATTCATGTTCCTCCGACACTATTGAATGTTATCTCTTCCCCATGGATCTTCTCCATGTGGGGAATTGATGTGATTGGGATGATTGAGCCCAAAGCTTCGAATGAACATTGTTTCATTCTAGTGGCAATTGATTACTTCACAAAATGGGTTGAAGCGGCATCATATGCAAATGTAACCAAGCAAGTTGTTGTAAGGTTTATCAAGAATCAGATTATATGTCGTTATGGTGTGCCAAGTAAGATCATTACTGATAATGGATCGAACTTGAATAACAATATGGTGGGAGCTCTTTGCAAAGACTTCAAGATTACACATCATAATTCTTCTCCCTATAGACCCAAGATGAATGGGGCTGTTGAACCTGTGAATAAGAACATCAAGAAGATTATCCAGAAGATGGTTGTCACATATAAGGATTGGCATGAGATGCTCCCATTTGCTTTGCATGGATATCGTACATCTGTCCGCACTTCAATAGGGGAAACCCCTTTCTCTCTTGTTTATGGTATGGAAGTAGTGCTCCCCGTAGAGGTTGAGATTCCTTCATTGCATGTGCTCATGGAAGCCAAGTTGACTGAAGCTGAATGGTGTCAGACCAGGTTTGACCAGGTAAATTTGATAGCTTTGGATTACAAACTTCCATTTTGCCGCTCCATCTTCACGATGGAAGGAAATATTGTCCAAGTGTCCAACAACAACTTTTGCAGGGGACTTCCTAACAGTTGTCCTCTTGGCCGGGGAGATGTCAGGGACATCTTCTTCAACATCTTCTTCAACATCTTCATCTGAGTCAGAAATTTCTCTCACTTTTATCTTCTTCACCTCAACTTTGCTCCAAGACTTTGAGGGGCCTACAGCAGTAGCCTTCTTAGCAGTTTTGGTTGACAACATTTCAGCCAGAGACCTACCCTTTCTAGTCTTCATCCTTTTAGCCACACTAGGCTTCAAGTGATGAAGTAAGCTATCATCTTAATCATCCGAACTATCAACTTCTAGGTCAATCACCTTCTTTGCAGAATCATGCTTCTTGGACTGTGAAGCATTGGCAGTAGGTGATGCCACAGATTTCTTACCAGACAAGGTTTGCCCTAAAGAGCACAAACCTTCAGCAGCTATATCTTTTTCAGACCTAGAGGAATTATCATCCTTCTCATTGTGAGGTCCAACCTCAGGAGAGGGGTCCCTTCTTGATAGAGGAGTAGAAACTCCTTTTACAGAATTTCCTTCATTGAGAATCCTAGTGACTAGGTTTCTTATGACACGATCAGTGTGATGCATGTCGTCTTTAGAACTAGGAGTATGAGCAGAGCTGGAGGGGATATTAGAATTGTTACCTTGAGTAGGGCATGCAGAGGCAGATGAGCCAGGAGCTTCGCCTGGGATGACAGACAGGGGAATCACGTCCAAAATATCTTCATCAAGAAAGTCCATAGAGGGCGTTTTATCCTTGTGAGTAGGTTTAATAGTTTTAGAACTAGATGGTGTTGGATGTTGTGACATCTTGTTGTTCTTGTGGAAAGGTATTTGATGCCCTAGCAGAGAAGTTTGATGAAGTCGAAGGAAGGTGGAAATGTTTGAGTAGAGGTTGCGTGTGAAAAGGCAATAGATGGAAGTTCCAATACTAGGTGATGATTTACCATAAATGGGGCACTTTATTTTAAGTGGGCAGACAATATTTTTATTACCTTTTCCACTCCAAATTAATTGCTACAAATTCTCATAGATACAAATCCCTAATTTCCCTCTTAGACATTCAAATTGATTATCATCCAAAGCCTTTGTAAATATATCAGCTAACTGCATTTCAGTAGCAACATGCTCCAGAGCTATGATTTTATCTTCCACTAGTTCTCTAATAAAATGATGACGAATATCAATATGTTTTGTCCTGCTATGCTGAATAGGATTCTTAGAAATATTTATAGCACTCAGATTGTCACAGTACAATGTCATGACATCTTGCGTGACATTGTATTCAGTCAGCATCTGTTTCATCCAAACCAGTTGAGAACAACTACTTCCAGCTGCTATGTATTCAGCTTCAACAGTGGACATAGACACACAATTTTTTTTCTTACTAAACCATGATATTAAGTTGTTCCCCAAGAAGAAGCATCCTCCTGATGTGCTTTTCCTATCATCAACACTTCCAGCCCAGTCAGCATCACAATATCCAGTCAGCACTGATCCAGATCCATGAGTGTACAGCATCCCATAGTCACTGGTGTCATTGACATATTTCAGTATCCTTTTCACTTGGTTTATGTGACTGACTTTTGGTTCAGCTTGATATCTAGCATAAACACCTACAGCAAAATCAATGTCAGGTCTGCTTGCTGTGAGATATAGCAGACTCCCTATCATGCTTCTGTAGAGACTTTGATCTACACTAACACCATTTTCATCTTTAGAGACTTTCAGATGAGTAGGAGCAGGTGTCCTTTTATGACTTACATTCTCCATGCCAAACTTCTTAACAATGTTTTTGGCATATTTTCTTTGAGATAGAAAGATATAATCTTCCATCTGCTTAACTTGTAGCCCAAGAAAATAGGTCAGCTCTCCAACAAGGCTCGTTTCAAATTCAGACTGCATTTGTTTAACAAAATGTTCAACCATCTTATCTGACATCCCGCCAAACACAATATCATCCACATATATTTGAGCCACCATGAGTTTTCCTCCTTCATTCTTAAAAAATAAGTTCTTATCAATGTCTCCCTTCCTGTATCCATTGTCAATGAGAAACACTGTGAGTCTATCATACCAAGCCCTAGGAGCTTGTTTCAAACCATAAAGGGCTTTCCTCAACTTATACACATGCTTTGGACGATTTGGATCTGTAAACCCTTTAGGTTGTTCAACATACACTTCCTCATTTAAGTAACCATTCAAGAAGGCACTTTTTACATCCATTTGGAACAGTTTAAACTTCAGAATACATGCCACTCCAAGCAATAGTCTAATGGACTCAAGGCGAGCTACAGGGGAAAATGTTTCACCAAAGTCAACTCCTTCAACTTGAGTGTATCCTTGTGCTACTAATCTTGCTTTATTTTTAGTAACCACCCATTGTTCATCAGATTTATTCTTGTAAACCCACTTTGTTCCAATAACATTTATTCCTTCAGGTCTTGGAACCAGTTCCCATACTTCATTTCTCTTGAATTGGCCTAACTCTTCCTGCATGGCATTGATCCAGAATTCATCAGTCAAGGCTTCCTTGACATTCATAGGCTCAGTCTTTGACACAAAACAACCATGTGAGATCACTTCCCTTGATCTAGTTGTGACCCCTTTATTTAGGTCTCCTATAATGAGATCTTTAGGATGATCCTTCTGAATTATGATAAAGGGTCCCTTATTAATTTTGTCAGCTTCAGGTTCAGCTTGAGTGAGTTCACTCTCATTACTTTTGTCTGGGAAATTAGCTGGGGCATCATTTAGAGATGTCTCAACATCGTCTGTGACATCATTTTGTTGATCATCAACCACAACATTGATAGATTCCATCATTACTTTTGTATTGGAATTAAATACTTTAAATGCTCTGTTGTTTGTTGAGTAGCCCAGAAATATTCCTTCATCACTCTTGGGATCCATCTTCCTTCTTTATTCACGATCAGTCAAGATATATGATTAACTACCAAACACATGGAAGTATTTGACAGTATGTCTTCTTCCTTTCCAGACTTCATATAAAGTAGTAGGAGTCCCTTTCTTCAAGGTTACTATGTTGTGAACATAGCAGGTTGTGTTCATAGCTTCAGCCCAGAAGTGGTAGGGCAATTTCTTATCATGAATCATAGCTCTGGTAGATTCTTGGAGAGTTCTATTTTTCCTTTCTACCACACCATTTTGCTGAGGGGTAATGGGAGATGAGAACTCATGACTAATTCCTTCAGATGCACAGAATCCAACAAATTTTTTGTTCTCAAATTCTTTCCCATGATCACTTCTGATTCTGATAACCTGACTTTATTTTTCTCTTTGAAGTCTTAGGCAAAGATCTTTGAATACCTCAAATACATAAGATTTTTTGCTTATAAAATTGACCCAGGTGTAGCTGGAGAAGTCATCCACCACCACATAAGAATACTTTTCCCCACCAAGACTTTCCACCTGCATAGGTCCCATCAAGTCCATGTGGAGAAGTTCCAGCACTCTGGAAGTGGTGTCATGTCTGAGCTTCTGATGTGACATCTTTGTCTGTTTTCCAATCTGACACTCCCCACAAACTCTTCCTTCATCAATCTTTAAGTTTGGGATTCCTCTGACAGCTTCAAAAGATATAATCCTCCTCATTCCTTTAAGATGCAGATGGCCCAATTTTTGATGCCATAGCTTCACTTCTTCTTCTTTGGCTAGAGTACACATTGATGAATAACCAGTTTCTTGAGAACTCCATATATAGAAGTTGTCCTTAGACCTGACTTCTTTCATGATCACTTTATTTTCTTTATTAGTAATCAAACATTCAGTTTTTGTGAAGTTTACATTTAGACCTTGGTCACATAGTCGATTGATGCTGATTAGGTTTGCAGTCAGTCCTTTAACAAGTAGCATATTGTCAAGGTTAGGGACTCCAGGGAAGTTTAGCTTTCCAATCCCCTTGATTTCACCCTTTGCTCCATCACCAAAGGTTACATAGTTGGTGGCATGAGGATGAAGGTCAATTAGCAGGTTTTTGCTTCCAGTCATGTGTCTGGAGCATCCACTGTCAAAATACCAGTCTTCTTTGGTTGAAACTCTGAAGAAAGTGTGAGTTATCAGGTTAGTAGCACCAGTCCTAGGAACCCATTATTTTCTGTTGACAGGGATGTGGTGTTTGGGTCTAGGTTGATGATGAGAAGGACTAAGATAGCCATACAACTTAAAGCAAAATGGTTTTATATGGACAAATTTTCCACAGTAATGACATCTCCATCTTTGGTGTTTTCCTTTATGTTGTCTTTCCTTATGATGTTGTCACACATGATGTGACATCTTTGGTTTGCTACCAGTGTGACTATACTCAGGTTTGGATTCATTGAACCCAAGGCCAAACTTGTCTCCTACCATTTTTCCAGTCTGGAGAATTTTGTCTAAGGTGTCAGATCCATTTTTTAGCATTCTGACATACTTTGTCATCTCATCCAGTTTGGAGTTCAAGAACACTGCTTCAAGCTTTAACTTAGAGATGGTTTCCAAGTGTTCTGTCTCCTCATTCTCCAGTTGTGTTATCAATTTCTTCTTACTTTCCACTTGTTGACACACTTCTTCACTTCTGTGACACAACTTTCTGAAGGTAGTGGCTAACTCATCATCACTTGAGTTTTCATTAGAACCCCATCTTTCAGTCAAGGCATTCACAAGATTTGCAGACTCTCCTTCTGTTTCACTTTCATCAGACCAAGTAGCAGCAAGACTCTTCTTCTGTTTCTTGAGGTAGGTCCCGCATTCAACTCTAATGTGTCCATACCCATCACATTCATGGCACTGAACTCCTTTTCCTTGTTTGTACTTTTCATCAGATCTTGTTCTTCTTCCAGCATCATTAGACCTACTAATGTCAGATGAGATGTTCTTGACATTAGACTTAGACCTTACATCCATCTCTCATGTTCTAATCTTGATTGTCCCTTGTGATTACCTCATTTGCCACGCGGTTGACTAGAGAACATGTGGAGCGCATGTTTTGGATCATCAGATCTGCCACCTCAATTAGTGAGGGAGATCCGATGGTCCACGTAATTTAGAATTTCTGAATTTTCATTTTAATTGCATTTTTTTTCAATAATTCATATTAAATTCAGTATTGATCCAAAAAATATGGGACTTTCACCAAAACTTTTCAAATATTTTTCTCTTTCATATTCTGAATTAAAATTATTTTTTGGATCATTATTAATATTTTTCATGAATTAATTGATTTTGAATTTATTTTTAATTGTTTAAAAATATTTTTAAGTGTCCAAAAATTCTGAAATTTTTTCTCTAAGGTCCTTTGACCTTGTTTGACCTATGATAAATCTCATGGCCATTTATTTGGTGTTTTGATGAGATTTTAGGAATTGGACAAAACATATTTGAATTAAATGCACTATTTTATTATTTTTAATTGAATAAATGCCATTTAAATTGTGTTGACCTTTGTATTGACTTAATTGAGTTTGCTTGTTTGTTGTTGGGCCTTGGTCAAGGTTGATTGTACTTTATTAAGTTAATATCATTGGACTTAGGGGATTGATGGAATGTACATTCCATCTCCCAAAATGAATGAATGATATTAATTTGGTAAAAGTCCTCCTTTTACCAATTTGTGATCTCATTCATCCCTTTTCCTATTCATCTAAATCCCCTTCTTCATTCATTCATTTCCATTTGGCTTATGACATCTCAAAGTCCTAATGTTAGTTGATTGAAAAATTGACATGAGTATGGATGAGATTAGGCCACACCTTTTGCATGTTTTTTGTGTGTGGTATGTTTCATGAGCATAGTCCATTATACTATGTCTCCAACATGTATTAACACCAAAAGTCTATTGCCCGGCCTCAAATAGTTGTGACTTCTACATAAGTCCAATTACGATTGATTAACATAACGTCAAATTTGTGACATAAAAGGCATAAGCATTCTAGTTAGTGAGATAGTAAGTCTCCCCTCTTTCATGGTATTGTGTGGAAACTTGACCTTCTTTCCTTCCTTTGGAAGATGTTTTGGTTCAAGGATCCATGCTTTCGATAAGTGGGTTGAGTGTTCTCCAAAGAATGTCTTGAAATGAAAAGCAAAACAAAACTAACTTCTAACGTACTAACCATTAACTTTTAACTTCAAGCCTTTACTTTAATGCAATTTATTTTTAGAACTTTACATCATTTTCCATTGTACATATCATTCTAATTGTTTATGTTAATGTAATTTTCACTTTGTCCATTTGGACCATATTGTATGATATATTTTGTTTGTATATTCTTTTCTTGTTTGTGTGGTCTTTGACCATTAATGTACATAATAAAAACAAAAACCCTAAAAAACTTCTGAGTAGAGTGTTGGTTGGATGTTGAGCAAATGGACTTAGAATCTAGGCAACCTCCCTAAGCTAATGGACTTGGCCAATGCCAACTTGTTGAAGAACCAAGTGCTTGCAATTTGAATTCATCTAATATATCTTTGAAGATCTCTCTAAGATTCATCTGCAACATTGATCATTGTGAAGCTGTTATTTTGAACCTGTGACTTGTGGAATTCATCTGTTGCATGGGCTATTTTGAAGAAGATCATGAAGTGGATAAGCTTGGATGAGGCCATCTTTATTTGATGCCTTGCTCTGTAAGATAATATAATTGTGCATTTGTGGGTTGTTTAATTCTAAAAGTCCAAGGGAATTCTGGGTTTCTATTGACATACTTGTCTATTGGATTGCTACCCATTTAGTCAGATCTTTTCAACTCTAAACTTTTAATTTTGTGCATAGGACATTCTCTTCATCTTCTCCCCATTTCTTTAATTTGAAAATCTCTCCCTCCATTTTCAAAAATCTTCTTTGTGTGAACTACTTTTGTTCTAAACTTTGACCACTTCTGCAAAAAAGATAGAAACTTTGGCCTTATGCCATTGCATTTTCAAACTTCTTTTTCCTAAATCAAACTTGTAAATAAACTTAACTATACTTGACTTAAACTTTCAAAAAGCCAAAAAATAACTAACTCATGCATATCATTTTAGGCCCTTATGCCTTTCAAACTTAAATTTTGTTAAAATCAATACACTCATTTTGAATTTTGTAGCACGAACTACGAGGTTTTGATCTCTCATTTTTATGTTGGTACTTAGGCACAAGACCGAAGGTCTTGTCAAACACAACAATATAATTAATGGATTCTTTTTTCATCCCATCATTCTATTTGTTTGTAAACATCACTTTGTACAAAAAACATATGCACACAAAAAGGGCTCCCTAGGAGTACCTATGACACTTTGGGTGCTAACACCTTCCCTCTGTGTAACCAACCCCCTTACCTATGATCTCTGATTTTTATTAGTTTTTATTTGAAAACTTCTTACTATTTGGGTTTTGTTCGTACTTTTTCCCCTTTTCCCTTGGAAACAATAAAAACGCGGTGGCGACTCTTGTTAATTGATTTCTAGCTTGTCAATAGCTTGGTGATCATGAATTTCCCACTACAGTCCCCATATATCCATGTGAACTAATTCAAAACATTCAGAAGAAAGATAATTACTTTTAGGAAAAGGGAATCTACATTGTTTACCAAGGTGGCAAGCATGACAAAGTGAAGTTTTATGATTTGTAATAAAAGGAAAGGATTGAGACTTATGTTGTAAAACCTTAATAGAGGGGTGGCCTAATCTATGGTTCCACATATCTATATGACTAGTAGTAGTAGCATTAATCAAACTATCAGAATTACAAGAATATGGGTGATTAAAGTGGGTGTTGGTGCAAAGGGAAGTGTGAGAATGAGCTTTGGGGAGGATGTAGAGATTCTTATGTTGAACCACTCACCCAATCATCTTCTTTGTATACACATCCTGAATGTGACAGGAGTCATGTGAGAATTAAATATGATAATAGAAAGGTTGACATAACTTAGAAATGGAAATGAGACAAAGCTTAAATTAAGGAATAAAGAAGACATTGTGAAAGGTTAAATAAGGATCTAAATGGATGGTGCCAACAAAACTGGTAACAATACTATTCCCACTGGGAAGGTGTATGTGAATGAGATCAATAATTTTTAGATCTGTGAAGCATTTGATGTGGAAACAGACATGATCAGAAGCCCCTGAATCAAGAATCTAGATAGAATTAAGGTTTAAATTAATACATGAGTTTGAGATACCTGAGATAATGTGTTTATTGATGAGACCTTTATCAATGGACGTATTCCGAGCATCTTTCTTAGTTTGTTGAAGAAGAAGTAAGAGATGTTAATAATATTCCTTCAAGATGATGCCTTCTTTGTCTAGAGTGGTGATAGGTTTGGAATATGATGAAGTTCTTGAATTTCTGGTGAGATATCCAGGTGGGGAATCCATGTTTGAAATAATAGGTTTCCATAGTGTGATTGGTTTTATGAAAATTAGTGCATAACATGGATCCTTCGGAGAAACCTTTGCCTCTACCATGACCGGTGTGATTAGGGGTGGTAGCATAAAGGATGGTGGGAGTCACAGCCGAAAAGGGAGGAGAAGGAATTTCTTGTTGAGCTATCATAGAAGAAACACGAGTGATACTAGGAATGAGGTTAAGAAGAAGGATCTGAGTGCTAATGTTGTGATAAGAAACGTTCAAACCCTTTAGGAAACAGGAAACATATTCCATATACTTATAATTTCAAACAACTTTATCCAAATCGCAGGTGCACGGAATATCACAAGAACAAGATGGTGTGGGGTGAAGATCCTCAAGTTCGTACCAAAGAGTCTTGATGTCTCCAAAGTATTGAGAGAGAGTTCTATCACCTTGTTTGACTGAGTGGAGGTCCTTAAGAAGATCTGAGAATCGGAAATGGTTGCCATTGGTGAAGCGATCACGAAGGTCCTCCCAAATATAGAATGGTGAATCGAAATAAATCGTACTTAATGCAATGTGAGGTGAGAGTGTTCTGTTGAACGAAGAAATCACCATATTTTTAGCGCAACCCCATGGTTCAAAATCAGGATCAGAAGGTGAGGGTTTGAGGATGGTACCATTGATGAAACCGAGTTTGTTCTTGGATGTTAAAGAATGACACATAGATTTAGTCCAATTGTGGTAATTGTTGTCGTCCAAGGGTGACATAACCAATGTGGCACCAGGATTTTCACCGGGATGGGGGTAGAAGGGAGATAAAGGATTCAATATTGGATCTTTTTTGGTGGTGATGGTTGTGGAATCTTTAAGAACATGATCGCTATGATCAGATTCTGCATCGGAAGCCATGGAAATGATGCAGGATGAAGAAAAAGATGGAAAAAGGATGAGGAAGATGAAATGGAAACCTAGATCTGAGATGTAGGGGAAGGGCGGGATTTTTTTTTTGAAAGAAGGTGAAAGAATGATGGGATTTATTTCTTCTGATACCATATTACATATTAGAAGTTTGAGAAGTCGCCCACTGGGCTCCAAAATCCATTGACTATGCAATGTTAATATGTGTTATTCATTTACAAGAGGAAAAGGGCCAATAACTATATATAAGCAATTAGGCCAATACATAAAGCCCAAAAAGACTTAAACACCCTAAGACTAAAGACAATAACTTACTACAAAATAGCAAAGGAAGTTATTCATTTAATACTATGTGAATTATATTTCTATTTTCCGCATTAAGCATGACGCCTGAAGATCGGGCGAAGTTAACGAATAAACTAAGTTAACAAGCGAAGTTAAGGAATATCCATCGATCAAATTTAATCAAAACTATGATATGAAACTCAAATTAAACAAACAAGAATACACAAAACATGATTGAAAGTAATTGAATAAAAACTGATAATATAATAACCTCAAAGTCTTGATGAAATTCTGAAACAGTATATTAACCTTGAAGTTTAGTCACCCATGTAATCCTAATGCTCTATCTAACTCCTAAAAATTGTCTACCTCTTCTAATTCTGAGTTTAGTTAAAATATATAATAAAGGAAATTGGACCCTAATACCATCCGACACAAAAAACATAAAATTCTGCCAAAAACTTAAGTATTTTCTTAAGTCTGAATTGAAAATCAATTATTCGACTCTTTGGACTATGAATTTACTTCTAACTTCAACATAAAGCTTGTATCTTATCGTCTTTGATTTACAACACATATTAGAACGTGTTAATCAAAATGTCATAGCTCAAGTTATGACATGTACATCAGGAAAATGTAAATAACAGTTTATTCATAAAATAAGTACTTATTCATAAAATAAGTAGAACTCAACTTAGCCTCCAAAACCCTATTAAGAGAAATTAAAATAATGCGAGAATCCATATAATATTCTTAGTACAAATTAAAAGATACTATATTAAAATACACTGATCAAATTCCCCATACATAAACTTTTGCACTCTGAGCAAAATTACAAATTCAAAATTCAGAACAGAAAAACAAGAACAAACAGAACATGCAATTTCAAAGTTTTTCAGGATCACAAGGGTGTTAGTAAAATTATCAATATAAGCTTTAAGAAATATGATATTAGTGACTAAATTTCTATGACAGTCACAACAAGTAAGAAGACAGTTTACCAAAGAGTATATCATAAGCAGCAGGATCCTCATAGAATAAAATTCTCACAATTCTCAAGTGTTTAGGTTATTGTTTACGCTCACAACACATCATGAAAATCAACACTACCATAAACTTGAAAAGACTCTAACATCCATAGTTAAAATACATGGACACAAAGATCAAAATGACCTTTATTCAGGTTGTAACTTGGCCAAGCTAAGCGTGAGATAAATCCTAAAGAGTAATAGGCTAAAATTCAAAGGGTCAAAGGAAAATTGGAAGAAACTGCAGGAGTTCAACTAAATAAAACTTCACCACTTTCAAACAACAACCTTTCAACGATTTCTCTTCTCTTTTCTCTTTTTATTCTTTTTTTCTTCAGAAGGAATATGTATTGTTATCCTTCTTTTCTTTTTCTATTTTTTTCCTTTTTCTATTTTATGCCAACTTTTGAAATAAATATCACAGCTATAATTATTCAATCACACACAACTTAAAACAAGACTCTTTCAATCCTTTGAATAAAACGATAACATTGCTTTTCACTTTTAGGCTTGTAATGAGTTATAAACAAAAAATGGGATAATTAGGCTCACAGGAATTTTCAAACAAGGGATGATATTTTTCAGGGTTGACGTTTTTTGGCTAAGTGGCTAAAAAAATAAAATACAAACAACTTGCCTTATCATATTAGTGTGCACAAGTAATCAAACAGTTTCAAAAAGAGTCGGATCAAGTTCTAGAGACTAACAGACATCAGTGAAATCACACAAGAAAGAAATAGATAATTTTTTGAATGTTATTCATCATTAGGCTCAAAATATCACAAAGATATTGATCAACTACAAATGATGCACAATTCAGAATTTAGTCATACTTATCATACTAAGAATGCACAACAACCCATTCACATCACACTACAAATCTTTAGTCAAAATAAGAGAGAAATTACTTACACAACACAGTTCTAAAAATCAACGAAAAAACATGTATTTTTTTTATTAATTTAAAAAAAAAATATTTACTGAAGAAAAAAACAAAAACAATGTGAACTGAATGAAAGAAAACAAAGTAAATGGTTCTCTCCCCCACACTTAAGACACACATTATCCTTAATAAAAGAAACAAGCATCAAATAAGAAAGATGAGAGAGAGAAAAGAATACACTCGAGGAGTCAAGGCAGAGAGATGACTGCATAAATAGCCTTTCTCAATGAGAATTCTTCTACTATTTCTTGTTCCAATGTGAGACTCTCATGGAATAGCTTAAGACGGTGTCCATTGACTTTGAAAATTTTATCAATACATTCACTTTTTATTCCTGGGTCAAAGAACATTATTCTATAGGTGAAAGTGTCGAATGGACAAATGAAAGTGATCTTCTTTTTGTCCTCTAGTACAATATAGATTTCATTTTCATAACATCTAAAATCAAGGGGTTAAGCCGCCTTTGAGGCTGCCTCACTACTTTTACTACACCTTCAAGTAAGAACTGATGCATACATATTGATGAGCTAATACCAGGAATTTCATCCAAAGTCCATCCAATTGCCTTCTTATGTTCCCTAAATACTTGTAACAACTTTCGTTCTTGTTCAAATTCTAATTTAAATGAAATTATTACAAAACAAAATTCATTAAATTCTACAAATGCAGGGAGTGACTTTAGCTTTAAAGTAGATGGTTGTCAGAGTATGATAAGAAATAAAATGAAATAAAAATAAAATAGATGGTTGCTCAATGGTAAATCAAATAAAATAAAATAACAAAACTACAACTTTTTTTAAAAGATTTTTTTGAAAATATGAAAATAGAAAATAAATCAAATAAAATAGGAAGATAAGGAATTTGCAATTTTGAGGGTCAAAATCACTTAAAAGTCTCTTTTAAAAGAGTACTGTTTGTTGAATTATTTCTGAATTTGTGGAAAGAATTTGAAGCAATTCGAAACAATAGCTTACAGATTCACCTGATAGATTAGAATGCTTACTACAATATTGCAACCTTGAAATCCAACAAACAAAAACAAAAAACAAAAAACAAAAACAGAAAAATCTAAAAAATTGTAAACTAGGATTCTAAAGTTGGTTAAAATCAACCGAAAGACCCGACAACGACGTCAATTTGATCTGCTATCGCACACGGGTCAAAAACGAGTTAAAAAAAATATAGTAAACAGAAGCGACACTCGAGCCGTATCACAAGGACTCTAAGTTAAATTATCCAAAATAAAGAACAAAAAATGGGGTTTAGGTTTTCAGACAATTGAAAATAAAGAAAACGATTACAATTATAATTAATGGATTAATCGATTGGTTTAGTAATTTCAAACTTATCATCAGTTATTATACCATCAATTCCCTAAGCAGATTCAATTCCTATTTGATTATAGTATCAATTAACAAGCGTGATCAATACTATGTGAATTATATTCCTATTTGTCGCATTAAGCATGACAACTGAAGATCGGAAGAAGTTAACGAATAAGCTAAGTTAACCCGCGAAGTTAAGGATCATGCATCGATCAAATTTAATCAAAACTATTATATGCAAATCGAATTAAGCAAAGAAGAAGACACAAAACATGATTGAAAGGAATTGAATAAAAACTGCTAGTATAATAACCTCAAAGTCTTGATGAAATTCCGAAACAGTAGATTAACCTTGAAGTTTAGCCGACTATGTAATTCTAATGCTCTCTCTAATTTCTAAAAATTGTATACCTCTTCTAATTCTGGGTTTATCTTAAATATATTATAAATGAAATCGTGCCCTAATAGCATCTGATCCGAAAAACATAAAATCCGGCCCAAAACTTAAGTATTTTTTAAGTCTGAACTGAAAACAAATTATTCGACTCTTTTGAACTCCGAATTTGCTTCTGACTTCAACACAAAATTTGTAGCTTATCATCTCATCTTTCTAATGCATATTATAACGTGTTTATCCTATTCTCGTAACTCAAGTTATGACTTGTACATCGGGAATGTGTACATAAGGGTTTATTCAGAAAATAAGTACTTATTCATAATATAAGCAGAACTCAACTTAATATCCAAAACCCTATTAAAATCAATTAAAGTAATGTGAGAAACCATATAAAAGTCTTAGCATAAATTAAAAGATAGTGTGTTGGAATACACTGATCAAATTCTCCCATACTTAAACTTTTGCACTCTGAGCAAAATTCCAAATTCCAAATTCAGAATAGAAAAACAAGAACAAACATAACATGCAATTTCAAAGTTTTTTCAGGATCACAAGGGTGTTAGTAAAATTATCATTATAATCTTCAAGAAATATGATGTTAGTGAGTAAATTTCTATGACAGTCAAAGCAAGTAAGAAGATAGTTAACCAAATAGTATATCATAAGTAGTAAGATCCTCACAATAATGTGAGAAACCATATAAAAGTCTCAGCACAAAGTAAAAGATTGCGTATTAAAATACACTGCTCAGTGTCCCAATCTGAAATGCCACATGACCTTTTGGAAATAGAAATGATGCCAAAGTAAGCTTGTGTGTGGGATGATGCTATGGTAGCTTAAGATGTATCTTGTGCAACAAGAAAGTACAATCCCTCTATCAAATCAGTTGAACCAATCATCATCAGCCTTTTCTTTTCCTGAATTAAAGATTTTTCATTATCAAATAATATTGTACAGTCAATGTCAAGACATAGTTTAGGTACATATATAGCAAATTTAAATTGAAAGCAGGCACAAACAGAAGATCATGAGCTATCAATTCTAGTGAGAATTTTATAGTTCCTACATGCTTTTCTATAGCCATTTGTTCATTTCGTAATCTGATGTTAACTAGCACAATTTTCTTATAATCATCAAAGAATCTCATGGATGAACCTATGTGGTCAGTAGTACCAGAGTCAACTAACTATCCATGACCAAATATTTGAATGATTAAAAGAATATAAAATTTGAGAAATGCCTGAAGTAGTATGATTATTGGTATGAGGTACATGATTCACTTTGCTAGTAGAAGCAATTTGATGCATGAAGTAAATGCACAATTTGGTCATATTGCTCTTTAGTAAACCCATAGTTATCATCTCCTCTACCACTTTTAGAGTCATCAACATCCTCCCTTTCTTCATTCATTTAAAGATAAGATTGGTTAGCCACAATATGAGTTTTACCAAAGTGTGGAGGAAAGTCATGTTTCCTACAACAGGTGTCAACAATGTGATCATTTCTTCCACAATATGTACAAACTTTCTTGCTGCCATGTGTGAATGAAAAACATTGCCATAACTTATTCCTTGAGGTCTATGATAATCAACTTCATTGATGAGAATCTTGGATTCATCTGATATAGAATGCTTGAATTGGTCTTCATGTTGCATGACCATGGAAAAAGTCTTGTTGATGTTAGAAAAATGATTAATGAGTAAAATTTGAAAACATACCAAATCAAAGGAATCATTCAATACAGCAAGGAATCAAATTGAACAAGTAGTATCATGTTGATGTTTTACATTGCTCAAAATTGTAATGCAAACACATCGATGCAGGCAAGAACAAATAGGAATAAGAAGGTATGCTTCGAGTTCTTCCTAAATAATTTTTAAAGTTGTATAAAATTCTATAACTGAACGAGAATCTTTCTTCAAATTGAAAATTCCGCACCTTGATTCAGAAATGAGAATATAATCACCTTGTGAGAAGCGTTCTTTGAGTCATTCTACACGTCGACATCATTCTCAAGAAAACTGATGCTTTGAGCAATTGATTCTTCAACTGAGTTTATATTACACGAATGAACTAACATGTTGCTTCGATTCCAACTTTTAAAATTTGGATCAAACTCAACTGGAACCGGTATTGATCCATCAACAAAATCAAATTTCTTTTTGCCGCCAAGTGCGCGTCTAATGGGTCTTGCCCATGCATGATAGTTGGAAGGTGTGAGAATTAGTGTAACGAAAACTGATGAATGACCATCTGAAGGATATACGTAGTAGACATTTCCAGACTGCTGGGAAGGATCTTGAATTGGAGCCATCGATGCTGCAACATTACCAGCATCGTTGATGACAACGTTTGCACCACACACCATGATGTATGTTGAAAAATGAATAGAAGCACGAGAGATCGATGTGCAGATGAGCTAAAAATAGCTCTGATACCATCATGAAGTTTTGAACGAACATGGTAAAAGTGGGAAAAGTGAAGAAAGTGACCGCTTGATATTAAATCTACTTTATGAGTTAATACACTTGATATTTATACAATTGTTAAACTATATAACTGACCTTAACAACTAAGTTAGTCGACTAACTTACTTCACATGGCCATAATACACTACATGAGGTACAACAATGGTGGAATTTCAATTACTTGACCTCTAAGTTATTGCTTTACTAAGAGCCTTAACAATAATAATAATAAAAAAAGAATAACTTGAATTAATAGCGTCTAGCCAATTTCTTTTACTAACATTCATATTCAACATCAATGTTTTCTTCTTATTTTTTGCCATACGAGTATATGTCTTCCTCATTGACTTCCTACATGAGCGTATGTCCTGCCCTCATTGTTTGCAGCTGATAACTCATTTTAGTTGTTTATTCAATTCAATTCAACTTCTACCTTATTCTTATTCTCATTTGCCTCACTTTCATAAAACTATGCATCAATTATCTGTCCCCCCAAAAAATATATTCTCATAAACTATAACAAAACTTTTATATATACCTTCCTCAACACCGTCATTATCACTTCAATCATTATCTTCATAATCATCCATTTTAATATTACTTACTTGTCCTTGTTGCCTTTTACATTACATTATATAATACAAACCATTGAATATAGTTTGTTCCTCACACAATTATATGAAAAACTCATGAACCTTGTTTAATTAACTACTAGTAATTAATAAATATATTAATATATTTTGCTAGGGAATCAAATTTGGGATTGCATTGCCACCACCCTATCATGTCTCTTGGGATTTTTGTTCTTTTCATATGCAGTGATCATTGTAGGGACCCATGAAGTAGACCCAATAATTTGCTTCACATGCATGGATATTATTTTAAACATAACATACCATCACTATCTCCAAAATAATTTTAAAAAAATATTTTAAGCTTAGGAACATTAAGCTTGCAAAAATTAAATAATTGAGAAGACTAACTGAAAAATATGTGTATGCACATGGATAATCAAGGAGAAAAAAATTAAAGAGGATGGTTTTTGTCTTTACTTATGAATTTGCAAATCCTAATATTTTTGCTAATTATAATAGGGACGTTTCTGATTAAATATGACTTATGCTATGTTTTTTCCCCTAGCTATTGGTAATGGTAATGTAGTTTTGTAACTAGGTTTTGTTTGGGAATTGGATAAATGTGATATCATGAAAGCAAAATTGAATCTCTCATGCCTTGAAACTGTTTGACTAAATGCCAAACAGAAAAGTGCACCATAATTTTATTTCTTCTTTGAAACTAGTTTTATCTCTTCAAAGTCTTTTTTTCTTTGTTTACCTTCCTATAGATACTAAGTTTCTACCATAATTTTTATTTTACTGAGGGTCGTCTGATAAGTGACACATTGACACATATCAGACACGATATTGATACTGACACGTTGACTTTAGTAATAACTTTAAAAAATAAATAAATTAACATAATCACAAATATATCTCTGTCTGCGATACATATTATTTTTCAGAGATGTTTGTACTATGAATAACAAAAATGAAGATGGTTGACCTGACTCCATTGTTTCTCCTTGGTTATTCGTGTCATGTCTCTTTATTTATCTTGCAACTTTCCCTTTCAGCAGCATCAGTACGTGTAAGGGACCCGTTATCTGATGCAACGTTGAAGGCTTTTAGAGGTATAGTCCCACACTATAAGGCCATTCATACATAACCCTTTTGTTTTTATTTGAATTGGTACAATTGTACAATATCTGTCATTTCCCTATACATTACATTAAAAAATTACTCTTTTTAATACTCATCATCATCATGTTTCCACTATGCCAACCCTTTTGCAGGGATAGTAAAATATTTTCTAATAAAATTGAAATCATAAGTCTTGGTGTCCGTACAACAACTTTAATCAAGGAAATATTTGAATGAGTTTTTTTCTGTGGCCTTTATTGAACTGAACTGATTTTCATACCTATATAGTCGGTGCTTTGTTCTGAGGACTATTTCAAACAAACATGTAAATCAAAGGAAGAAAAGTGATGTACATATTTGTATGCATACATTCTTGACTTCAATCACTGATCTCATGTTTTTCTTTTCTTTCAAAAAAGTGTAACCAATCTCTATCTTTGCAAGACAGTGACAGACACTAATTTAAGAAGTATATATATATATGGTCCCTGCTGCACTTTGATACTGAGAGAAAGAAAAAACTCAATGGATTCTGAATTTCAACCCTTAATAAGATAAATATAGAAAAATGCACTCAACTATATATATACACAAAATCACTTGACAGATAATTCACGTCCATAATAATGATAATAATAACTTCAGAAGAATTTTGCAAGAGAAGCCTATAAAAAATGATTTGGAATAAGGTGGAATTGATCAATCTCAATTATTATACTGTTACATAATAATGCTGAATTTTTTTTTGTGGTATGAGACACATATACAATATGGAAGTTTTATCAAAAGGGAAATTTACAGCACACACCTGTGGTCAGAAAGATAAGAAACTTCTGACCTATATAGTTCATTCATATAGAAAATTATATATTCAAATCACGATCTTTGTCTCTTTCAGGCTACAGAGTTTGTCCGAAAGCCACTGAAAATCTCTGCAGATCCTTGTTATATATATCAGAAAGTTGAAAACCTGGTTGTTGTTGTTGTTGCTGCTGTTGGCATTGGTTCCAACTAGTACATGATTCATCCGTTATGAAACCTGTTTCTTGTTTAGCCTCGGGGTAGATAGATTGAGAAGGTTGATTCTGCATAAGAAATGGTGTGTTGAGATATTCAGACCATTTCATTTCTTCTTGTAGCGGTAGAGTTCCGTTGTCGAGAAAGTTCGCGCCGTTTCCGGTGGTTTTGCTTGCGTTGTTAATGCTGTTATAGTTACTTGCTTCCCAGTTATGAACTCCGTCGGAGGAAACGGAAACTGTTGGTTTCACTTGTGTTGGTGTTTGGAAAATTGAGGTTGTAACAGAATGGAGGATATTGGAGTTTATAACAGAATTTGTATCTGACATCATTTGCGAAGAAGATGAGGTTGGTGTGAAACAAATAGATGCATTTGGATTCTCGGAAATTCCGATGTTTGATCCATAGTTCATGTTCTGGAAAGAAAAATAACCTGTGGTGTTGAACCTGTCTAGGAATAATTCATGGCTGCTGCTACCATTGTTGTTGATCTTGGAGGAAGTAGAAACTTCTAGAGGGTAACCATCTATAGAAGCTTTTGTAGGTTCCATTACCAAACTCATAACTTCATTCGACGAAACCGAAGCTTTTTGATTGCTTTTGTTTGCTGTGAGTGTTTTTTCATTGTCATTTTCAATCTCAGAAAGTGGTTTATGAGTGTTTGGATCAATGCCACTTTGTCTCAACCTTTTCTTGAGACATGAGTTCCATAGATTCTTAATCTCGTTATCAGTTCTTCCTGGTAATTGTGCTGCAATCTGAGACCATCTGATAAACAGCAGAAACAATTCAAACACATAATTAAAAGCCGAAAAAAACTATATTATAAAAAAAAAAAGTACTTATGAGAAATAGTTATTATTATTATTATTATTATAGTTTCTCAAATGAATTACAATAACCTGTTTCCAAGTACTGCATGAAGCTCAATGATCAAATTCTCTTCTTGTTGTGAGAATGCTCCTCTCTTCAAATCAGGTCTCAAGTAGTTTATCCATCTTAACCTGCAACTCTTCCCACACCTCTGCAAACCTATTCATTGTGCATGCTCAAATATGAATATATGAAATGAAAAATGCATGAATCAAGTAATACTATATATATGCATATGTATATGTATATGTACCAGCTAGTTTTGGGACTGAACTCCAACATCCATGACCATGTTTGGTAATGTAATTCAAAAGCTTCTCATCTTCTTCTGGAGACCAAAGTCCTTTCCTTAACTTCTGCTTGTAGCAGCAAGAGTGTCTTCCCATGTGTACGTTTAAGTAAAATCTTATCTTCAACACACTCACAAAATTTGCTTTGGAAGAAACTCTTTTTTAAAGCTGTAAAGTTTTTTCTGTCCAAACAAAACCTACGTGGAAACTAGAGAGGAAAGTTTGGTGGGGTGAGAAGAAAGTGTTGAGAGAGAGAGAGAAGCTCTTAGAGAAGCAAGTTGAAAAAAATAAAATGGCACCTTGATAGGGAATCAAATAAATAGGAAGAGTCTTAGAGGAGAGAAAGTTGTACTCAATATGTTATTGGATAGTTACATCTTTTAAAATATATATATATATATATATATATATATATATATATATATATATATATATATATATATATATATATATATATATATATATATATATATATCGCAAAATATATAGGTATACTATTCAAATATCTCAGTGTGTGAGTTTTCTGATGGTTATATTCACTTTGTTTAGTGTATTAGACATTAGATATAATTTTGGTATTCCGTCTTAGGATCTATTAATTTAAGAAGATTAATTTCACTGTATATTTGCAAGACTCCGTTTAAAGGGAAAGTAAAGTTCTGTATGAATTTGATCAAATACAAGAATTATTTGCACTTAGGATGATTGAAATCAAAAACCTTAAAAAGAATACACTATTCGAACCCAAACCTTCGTCAATAGGTCAACCAATTTGTTACGTCGTGAAGTCTACTCTGATCTATATATATCACTTTACTCTCTTGTTCACATGACAAATAATTAACTAATTAAATGGGACCCATCAATCATTATCAACGGTCTAGATATACCTATTCCTACATGCTATCCAAGGGTTGCATATAGGAGAGTAGTAGAACTACAACATAATGTTAATTTATCAAGTTTGACTTTTATGTATGAAATATTGTAATGTAATTGTAAATACATTATTAGTTATGAGAAGTGATGATCATTATTATATACCAAATTTTGTTAAGCAAAAGCTACAAATCTAGCTAGCAAAAGTTCTCACTTTTAACCTACCTTGGTTGTTATGTGCCATGCTGCTTAGAGTTGAGATTCTTCTATTGTGCATTTGAAAGTTATAATATGTGACGAGATGTCTCCATTCCCACATGATATAATAGAAAAAATGATCTATATATGGAATTTGAAGGGGTGGGTTTTCTAGTCTAAACCTAATCTAAGAATAGTAATATGAATTAATATAAATTAACCAAAAGTTATGAGTTAGGAAAAATTCTCTTATGGAGAAGTAAATCCTAAGAGTAGCAATTATGCAAAAAATAGTATACTGCATTAAATTGATGATAACAGAAACCTTAATTCTCTAGGTTCTTTTGTTCCCTTTGGTGATAATACTCAAACTTTTGAAAACTCTATCACCCTTTCCTTTTCTTGAATAACTTTCTATTTATTTTGGCTTTATTGAGATGAGTTTTTTATTTTTTGGAACAAATAATGGAAAATTGTTTTTGATACATGAGAAGGTTAAGGTCATATTTCTTGGCTTAGAAAATGCTCGAAGTTCAACTAACTATGTGAATGGTTCATTTTTTTGCAATTTGAAAAATACTTTATCTTTTGAATTAAATGTGATTTTCTTCAATGTCAATTTTCTGACTTCATACAACTTCTTTGTGGTTGTGTGGTAAATACTAATGAAATTGTGTTTTTTTTTAGGTAGGGTACTAAAATTTTAAGTTAATAATAGAAATAAACAACTGTACTTTCATATACAAATGAGACAATCACAATAATGTATTTGTCCCTTGTTTATTTTTTGTAGCCTGCATATCTGCCTCACAAATGTACACAAAACATGACAATTATGGATGATTGAGTACTACAAAATGTAGCCATAACCAAGCTTTTAAAGAATCTCCACCACCTCTATGTCATTAGATATTCTTCTAGCGGTAGTGAGATGAGAATATGTCAGACTTATTTATAATTTAAAAAAAAAAAAAAGTTTATAACAGATCATATATATCAGGCTCGGTTTTTTTAAAATCCCGTTTTGACAAAACATGTTTTTGCCCCTAATCACTATTCAAGTGAAGAAAGATATTGTATATCTTACAACAAGAGAATGTTGTAGGTGTCACTTCAAAAACACAATAGAATGGCAGACCAATTGACAATCATACATATCTAGCTAGGTTGTAGCTATTGCATAGCCATGAAAATAAAATAAAATTACTACTATAGGTCAAAGTTAACATGTGTTGTGTTTGGAAAGATATTGGTTGTGGTTTTGGTCTATGTTAATTACTAAACTTTTTGTGTGTGTGGAAATTAAATTCAATATAAAGACTTTATAGATATTAAAAACATGTTTTATCATTGAAAACATAGTAGGGAAGATAATTTAATTAATCTGATAAGATCAAATTTAAATGACCACAATGTTAGCTAGCTATGGTATTATCATCATGAATGGAGGATTCCCTAAAATGTAAAAGGGGGAAGATGATTGATTATTGTATACATAAACTACAATTCTTTAAACTTGGGTCTTCCTTCTCTTTAGTTGGATGGTCACTTGAATCCAAATTCTAACACAAAAAGAAAACCATGCAGTTATATCACTATATCAGGAACTGGCTAGTAATTAGCATGCATGTTTGAAGAAGGTAAAGTTATTCGATAGAAAACTATTAATAATTTAAAAGTAGGTTTAGCAAAAGCAGTAAATTAATTTTTAAATTATAGTTTATAAGCTTGTATGATTAAAAAATAGTTTAATAAGTGTTATTATAATTGTTTTTCTTAGTATGTTTTTTTCTTTTTCTTTCTATAAACTACTTCAAATACTTTATGATTTTCAACTAATACGGTTTTCAAAAATCATAACATAATATCTTAGAGTTTGTAATGTTCTTTTGATTAGTCCATATCCCCAATGGTGTATAAATTGTCTTCAATTTTTATTTGGTGGTAGTTATTTTTGTTGAGAAATAAGTATGAGTTGCGTTGAAAAATAAATGTGAGTTTTGAGTTTCATATTTCTTAGAAAAATGGAGGTTGAGTACTTTATAAATAAGATGATCCATACATCTATCATCTTAAGATTTTGGATGAATATATGATGTCTCTCTCACTTGTTTGAATGGGTCTTTGACATTTAGATGAATGTTTGATCCAATGTGAATACTTCCCCCTTATGATGACCCATCAGTGGTATCAGAGTCTGGTTCGAGTAAGGCACCAACTCTTTGTGTCGAAAGTCTTCCTGACATGGTGGTCAGGCGGCGTGTTCAGTTGAAGTGTCCATGATGAGATAAGGATGTCTCTCAACAGCAGTACAAACATGTGGATGAAAAAATTTATGCATGAGGGGGAACATAGTGGATGAACTCACACTTGAGAGGGAGGTTGTTGAGAAATAAGTGTGAGTTGTGTTGAGAAACAAGTGTGGATTTTAAGTCTTATATTGCTTCGAAAAGTGGCGGTTGAACACTTTATAAGTAAGATGGCTCATACACCTATTACATTAAGCTTTTGGGTGAATATGCAGTGTCTATCTCATTTGTTTGAGTGAGCCTTTGATCTTTAGGTGAGTGTTTGATCCAATGTGAATGCTTCCTCCTCATGACGACCCATCAATTTCATCTCAGCATTTGTAGTCGATGGACATTAGAGCTTGAAATTGATGTGATATCACTCAATCTCAACATTTTTCAAGTAGTTTTTTCCTATGATTTTATATTAATTGACTTATTGTTTCCTACTTTGAGATTTTTATTAAATACGAGCAGCCAAACATACAAGATAATATCTTAGTAATTGAGAGCTTAAATAAGAATTGTCGTCATTGTAAAGGAGAAAAGTAGTATATTACTTTTATGACACGTGTTTCAGAGCATTTTTTAAGGGCTTAACAAGGTAATTTTTTTAAAATGAAAATATGTGTATTCAATGTATTAGAAATTGAAATAATTAATTTTTTAGTGTTAAAACATATGAAAAACCTTACCTTTAAATATTCTTGTTGTTGCTTTGACATAATTTATCAAAGCGCTAAGAAGTGCTCGTTTAAACCATCTATTACTGGAAAATTGAAGGCATATCTAACAGGAAAGACTACCTAAGAGAGCAAACATCAGAAAGCTGAGACATACAAGAGAGTATTTGATGAAAGTCCTACCACTTAAGGGCAAAGCTTTAAGACTCTAAAAACAAAAGGTTTAACACTAACACACGAAACAATTTCCAAGGTGAAACTGAAATCTTCCTGTCGCAACCTGAAAAATACAGTGTGCGAAAAAACAACCGGCGAAAGAAAAAGACAGAAGAGTCGCCACCGTGCGTTATTCATCCCAAAGGAGGGAAAGGAAACGCTCGAAGTAAACCTGAAAAAGGAAAGGACAAGACGGGGTCTCGCAACCAAATCTTGGGTTCGGGAGTCGGTTATGCGAAGGGAAGGTATTAACACCCCTACGCATCCGTAGTACTCTACGGGATCCACTTTTGTGGTTTTTGTCTAAAGGGTGTGGGTTTATCTTGTGCTGTTTGCCAAAAAACAAAAAAAGGGTTAAATGAAAATGACTCGCGCGGATGTTGCATCCACTGCATACGTATCTCATCTGAATATGAGAATCAGAGTCTTCGTAGCTCGGCTGACCTATGGGTTGGGGGGATGTGTGCTCGCTAAGACATCGCGTCTTATGCCTACGTATCTCATCTGGAATGAGAATCAGAGCAAGCTGTAGTTCGGCTAACTACGGGGTTATGGATTGGGTTTTGGACGAACGACGTCACTACGCAATCTACCGGATGCTCGACCTTTGGAGACTTACTCGCCTGTAGTAGAAGGAGTAAACGTGTTGCTTTGGGTTTTAGGGTTTGGGATGCTCGAGGGCAAAAGGCAGTCCTTGACGAAGGAACCGCGCCACATGTGGGGATACGAATACAAAACACAAAACATGTATCTCAAAGTAAAATGCCACCAAGGGGCTCAAACATTGCCTTCTATCGAGGTCTTCTAGCTAAGAAAGCGATAAAGTATGAGAAAGGGAAAAAATTACCACACGGATAAAGATCCGAAGCTATAGCAATTAAAGGGGCAAGAAACCCTGAAATATCTCCAGCTGGACCGTCAAAGGAAATCAGTCAACACGAATAATCAGAATAAAACTCCAAGGGGTATCCCACAAATAAAGTGGGAAATCACGCGAGTGTCTCTGCGAAAGCCATGTGAGCCCTCACAAAACTCGACAAAGGGTTAGAGCAGCAAGATGAAATCAAGAGAAAACAATGCCATGGAAACACAAGACAGGTTAGAATAAACAAAATAGGGTAACCCAGAGTTGCCCCTAAATCAAAATGTAACCACATGAATAATTCCATCAAAATTCACAAAAGGCTCACAAAAAAGGTATCAAATTCACCCATAATACCTCATACATTTAGGGCATTCAAATAAAAGGCATAAAGATGATGGATATAGGGCAAACCTGATTGGAGAGCTTGATTGAAATTGAGTTGCACCCGTGAGGTTTACAAGTTGAGTTCCCTTCAGGGTTTGGAGGTTGCTCTGAACTCTGTTGGCTTTTCTCTCACTATCTTTTTCCTCAGGGTTTTGTTCCAAGGAAACCTCAGAGTGTTTTGCTTCTCTTCCTTCTTTCTCCAGTGAATCTCCCAGTGTAACTCCAAGTGTCACTCCTCTACTGAAACTTCTGTATTTATAGACTGATTTTCGTGGGTAGTGGGCTCAAATGAGGGAGACCCAAGTCCAAAATAATTTGTTATATTTTATTTATTTATTTTATTTATTTATTTAATTAATTAAATTTTTTTCTTCTTCTTTTTTTTTTTCGTTTTTTTTCGTTTTTTTTCCCAGGAAAAATGAAGGGTAAATTTTGGGGTATTACAGCTGCCCCTATTCAATCAACTGGAGACCCGGAAAGAAGATGGCAGCTGCTTTCGTGCTTTCGAGGTATCAAGGGATTGAATACAATAAAAGCCCAAAAATTTGCACTGAAGTGAAGTGAAGTAACAATGTCTGTCAGAATCGGCAAAGAGGTGGTCTTGAAAGAAGAATCCGTCTGGTACGGTGAAAGTCAGACTGAATATCGAAAAAGAATGTTAAACTGGATACCAACATAAATGGTAACACAGAAATAACCATGGCCTGAATGCCGCTCATCAGTCTGAATACTGGAAAGGATTTCGATCTGAACATCGGAAACTTGGCCTGAATGCCACAAGTCGCATCGACCTGAACGTCGGAAACTTCTTCGATCTGAACATCGGAAAATTGGCCTGAATGCCACAAGTCGCATCGACCTGAACGTCGGAAACTTCTTCGATCTGAACATCGGAAAGACTTGGCCTGAATGCCACTTCGATCTGAATATCGGAAAATTGGCCTGAATGCCACTTCGGTCTGGATACCGGAAAACTGGCCTGAATGCCACTTCGGTCTGGATACCGGAAAACTGGCCTGAATGCCACTTCGGTCTGGATACCGGAAAACTGGCCTGAATGCCACAAGTTGCATCGACCTGAACGTCGGAAACTTCTTCGATCTGAACATCGGAAAACTTCATGCTTGTCAGCATTGGCAGAAATAGGGAATGATAACAGAGGCGGCGCATGGGCCAATGACACTTGCTGGGGATAACAAAGGTAAGTCATGAACAATCTTCAGTCTGAGTACTGGAAACAACTTCTAGCTTATCACTTGGGATACCGAGAATGTTTTATGCTTACATGCGTATGTTTGAATTTTTCAATGGCGTAATGCTCCATGAAAATGGAAATGCTACGCGATTTGGAAGGATGCAATGCAATATGATTCTACTGGGGAAATGATCACCATATTCTGGACCCTGGCAAGGCTGTTGGAGATGCACAGCGCAAAGAACTCTGTGGGGAGATGACTAGCCATGCGGTGTTCTGGCCATACCGAGACTCTGATCGGGGAAATAATGACATTGGAAGCCTGCTGCTGAGGAAAGTTACAATGGTTCTGGCAACCATGATTTGCGAGAGATGACTCAGCAGGGGGAGCAAACACTGATACGGTACCGAGGTTCTGCTTCAAGGAAAGAAACCATGGATCTGGCATTAGGATTATCGATCTGGCATCGAACTCTAAGGAGCAGCCACTTCTGCTGGGAAGATACAGTCTGGCACTGTCAACTCCGCTGGGGATATATAGTCTGGCACTGTCAACTCTACTGGGGAGTGTATGTCCTGAAACAAACGCTTGGGGAAGTACAGTGGTGAGAAACTGCTGGGGATTGAAAAATCCAACGCTCTGATCAGCTCTGCAGGGATAAGACACCGAATTTGTCTGTTGGTGACTTCACTGAGGAAGATATTCACGATCATCTGCAGGGGATTTTAATGGAATGCCCTGAGGGTATCTGTTCTGAATAGACGATCCAAAGCACTTAAAATTTACAGCAATTTTAAATGTTTATTAAGCATGTACCTGTAAAGCCCTTATGTGTCATGATGCAATGTTTATCAAAAATTCGGACGTCATTTTTGCAAACAAAACAGTAAAATGAAAATGAAAACAGAGATATACTGAATAACATGATTTTATTGATTGAATGGCCTCTGAATAGGCATTTACATTAAGAAGCAATCCCTGGAAAGAGGTAATCGCACAATAGATAAAAACAGAAATTAATCTAATGGCAATGTGAAATGGATTTCTATTGGGTTCCAATTCTGCTATGACTTGCCCGTCTTCAAGATCCTCCAGATGATCAGCTTTCTGAAAGAGTGATTGGACTGTTTCCTATCCTTCAAAAATTTCCAGTCATTGGCACGAGATGAGATTCAAAACTACTCAGAACGCAGTCATTCGCTTAATCCCTAACTTTTGCCTGGATCGCCCTTTTCGGGTTTTCGATCCACCGGGATACCCATTTTTGCCTAAGTTGCCTTTTCAGGTTTTCAACTTACCGGGTGTACAATCTTTTTTTTTATTTTTGTCCCTAATTTTTGCCCGAACCCTTTCATTTTCTTGGTTCGCCGGGACGCCCATTTTTGCCTGGACTACTCTTTTTTACTGTCCAGCGGGTCTATTTTATGCGAAGTATTTTTTAACTGCGTCTGAGTTCACAGGGGAAGTGAAGTTTTCACCATCCATAGTTGCAAGCATTAAGGCCCCACCATCAAAAACCTTGGTGACAATATACAGTCCATCATAGTTAGGAGTCCACTTGCCCCTGTGATCTGTCTGAGGAGGAAGGATCCTTTTCAACACTAAATCTCCGACTTGGAAACAACGAGGACGCACCTTCTGATCAAAAGCTCTCTTCATCTGACTCTGATACAACTGCCCATGACAAATGGCTGCCATTCGCTTCTCTTCGATAAGACTCAACTCATTGAACCTTGTCCGAATCCATTCAGCTTCATCTAACTTGACATCCAACAGGACTCTTAGAGAAGGAATCTCCACTTCAACAGGTAGGACTGCTTCCATACCATACACCAGGGAGTAAGGGGTTGCCCCGGTCGATGTACGTACTGAAGTACGGTACCCATGCAAGGCGAAGGGTAGCATCTCATGCCAATCTCTGTACGTGACGACCATCTTCTGCACAATCTTCTTTATGTTCTTATTTGCCGCCTCAACAGCGTCGTTCATCTTAGGGCGGTAAGGGGAAGAATTGTGATGCTGAATGTTGAAGTTCTGACACAACTCCTTCATCATTTTGTTGTTGAGATTAGAACCATTATCAGTAATGATTCTTTCGGGAATCCCATAGCGACAAATGATTTCTTTCTTGATGAAACGGGCAACCACATGTCTGGTGACATTCGCGAACGATGCCGCCTCGACCCACTTGGTGAAATAGTCGATGGCAACAAGGATGAAGCGATGCCCATTGGAAGCAGTCGGCTCAATCTTTCCAATCATGTCAATGCCCCACATGGCAAACGGCCACGGCGAAGACATCACATTCAGAGGATTCGGCGGTACATGCACCTTATCAGCATAAATCTGGCATTTATGACACTTTCGAGCATACTTGAATCAATATGATTCCATGGTCATCCAATAATAACCCGCTCTCAACAATTTCTTAGCCATTGCATGTCCGTCGGCATGAGTACCGAAGGAACCTTCATGAACTTCCTGCATTAACATGTCCGCCTCGTGTCTGTCCACACATCTGAGCAAAACCATGTCGAAGTTCCTCTTATACAACACATCGTCTTTGTTCAAGAAGAAACTGTCTGCCAATCTTCTCAAAGTCTTTCTGTCATTGTTGGATGCCCTTGCAGGGTACTCTTGATTCTTCAGAAAGCACTTGATATCGTGATACCAGGGCTTGTCATCGACTGCCAGTTCAGCAGCAAACACATACGCGGCCCTGTCAAGGCGCATCACATCGATCCTGGGAGCATGGTTCCAACGAATTACCTTGATCATGGAGGATAGAGTAGCAAGTGCGTCTGCCATCTGGTTCTCATCACGAGGTATATGATACAATTTTACCGTTGTGAAGAAAGTCAAAAGTCTTCTCGTGTAATCTCTGTAGGGGACCAGAGTGGGCTGGAGAGTATTCCAATCACCATTCACTTGATTGATCACCAGAGCTGAATCTCCGAAGATGTCCAGAGTCTTGATTCTCAGATCAATGGCTTGCTCAATGCCCAAGATACAGGCCTCGTACTCAGCTTCATTATTGGTGCACTCGAAAGTCAGACGAGCGGTGAAAGGCATGTGGGCACCTTTCGGAGTTGTGATGACAGCGCCAATTCCACTTCCTCTAGCATTGACAGCCCCATCAAACAACAAAGTCCACTTTTCGTTTGGATCAGGTCCCTCCTCAACAACTGGCTCTTCACAGTCTTTCATCTTGAGGAACATGATGTCTTCATCTGGAAAATCAAACTTCATCGGCTCATAATCATCAATCGGTTGCTCGGCAAGGTAGTCTGACAGAATACTACCTTTAATGGCTTTCTGGGATGTATACTGGATATCATACTCTGTTAAAATCATCTGCCAACGGGCAACACGTCCGGTGAGAGCCGGCTTCTCAAAGATGTACTTCACTGGATCTATCTTAGAAATCAACAAGGTAGTATGGTTCAACATATACTGTCTCAGTCGGCGAGCAACCCAGGCCAAAGCACAACAAGTTTTCTCAAGCTGCGAATATTTGACTTCACAGTCGGTAAACTTTTTGCTAAGGTAGTATATGGCATGCTCTTTTCGACCAGACTCGTCATGCTGTCCCAATACACACCCCATCGAGTTCTCAGTCACTGATAGGTACATTATCAGAGGTCTCCCAGGAACTGGAGGTATAAGGATCGGAGGTTTCTGTAGATACTCTTTTATCTTTTCGAAAGCCCTTTGACAATCTTCATTCCACCTGATAGCCTGATCTTTCCTCAGCAATTTGAAAATTGGCTCACACGTGGTTGTTAGGTGAGAGATGAACCTTGTAATGTAGTTCAACCTCCCTAAGAAACTACGGACTTGCTTCTCTGTTCTTGGCTCTGGCATTTCCTGTATCGCTTTTACTTTGTCGGGATCCACCTCAATCCCTTTTCCGCTAACAATAAAACCCAGCAATTTTCCCGATCTCACCCCGAAAGTGCACTTGTTCGGGTTAAGTCTCAGTTTGAATTTCCTCAAACGCTCAAACAGTTTCTGCAAATTCACCAAATGTTCTTCTTCTGTCTGAGATTTGGCAATCATATCATCCACATAAACCTCGATTTCATGATGAATCATATCATGGAACAGAGTTACCATAGCTCGTTGATATGTTGCTCCGACATTTTTCAGACCAAACGGCATCACCTTGTAGCAGAAGGTGCCCCATGGGGTTATGAAAGTTGTCTTTTCCATGTCTTCTGGTGCCATCTTGATTTGGTTATATCCAGAAAAGCCATCCATGAAGGAGAATACCGAGAACTGAGCTGTATTATCCACCAAAACGTCGATGTGAGGTAATGGGAAATCATCTTTAGGGCTAGCTCTGTTCAGATCCCGGTAGTCGACACACATCCGTACCTTTCCATCCTTCTTAGGTACTGGGACGATGTTTGCAACCCATGGCGGATAATTGGTGACTGCTAGAAACCCTGCATCCAACTGCTTTTGTACTTCTTCCTTTATCTTGACAGCCATCTCTGGTCTTGTTCTTCTGAGTTTCTGCTTGACTGGAGGACAACCTTCTTTGAGAGGCAAGCAGTGTACCACGATGTCTGTGTCCAGCCCAGGCATGTCCTGATAAGACCAGGCGAAGATGTCAACGTATTCTTGCAGCAATTCAATCAGCCCTTTCTTCACATCATCTCCCAAAGCAGCCCCTATCTTGATTTCTCTCTTGGCGTCCTCGGTGCCGAGATTAATTACTTCAACAGACTCTTGATGCGGTTGAATGACCCTTTCTTCCTGTTTTAATAACCTGGTAAGTTCTTCAGGGAGTTCACAGTCTTCATCACCCTCTTCTTCAGCTTGAAAGATTGGATTTTCAAAGTCGAAACGAGCCATAGCAGAACCGTTATCAATAGGATCCGGTGATGTGCATCTGCATGAGTGATGGTATGTGCTTATGAGTGTGAACAAGAAGTGAAAACTAAACGAAACATTGCCATTTTTTATTTTGAAAAACTGCAAAAATAGAAAGACAGGGAACGAAATATTTGAATGCAAAAATACGTCCTTTATTTATGATAAAAATGCAAGCGTCACATAGATGGGCCCTACAATGAGTCATTACGCCCTGGGCGGAACGTAAGACTTGGATATGCATGAATAAACAAAGAAAATTACTCTTCAAGAAGAGTGACTTGGATAATCTCCTCAGAAGACCAATTGTTGATGACTTCATCCGGGATCCTCGGACGCACCCAGATGTCAATGTCACAATCACTATCCCCATCTTCTTCGTTGACTGCAGAGACCTCACTAGGAATCACAAAATTAACAGGAACAACATCTGCGAACACTTCTTCCTCAACCCCTTCCACAGACTCTTGGACAGACAAATCTTCAACCTGGAGGATACCTTTGTCGAGCAAGGCCTGGATACCCTGCTGTAGCTTTGAACAACCTCCACTCTGAGTGGCACAATCCAAACAACCCTTCCCACAACCGGGGAAAACATCGGCCTTCAGCAAGCATCCTTTGATATCCAACAATGGAGTCTTCAACTTCAACACATCCTTAATGGACTTGGCTTCTCCCTCTACCAAATTAACGTTCGCACCACCATGCTGGGGCATGGGATTGTTGACGACATTCGGAGCCGGTGCAAGGTCGATGGCCTTTGAATCTATGAGGTCCTGAACTACGTGCTTAAAAGCTTTGCAGTTCTCAATATTGTGGCCAGGTGCCCCAGAGTGGAAGCTACACCTAGCGTTGGCGTCGTAACCCACCGGAAGTCTACCAACAGGAGGAGCCAGAGTGCGCAATTGCACAAGTTGTAGTTGTTGAAGACTAGAAAGCAACTGGGTGTACGACATTGGAAGGGTGTCGAAATGCCGGTCCATCATCCTTTGCCTCTGTTGATAAGCGGGTCTGTTACCCGGTTGTTGCTGCTGTTGATACTGAGCTGGTTGACGTTGTGATTGTTGTTGTTGTAGTGGTGCTGCAGCTGGAATGGTCACCCCTGCGGCAGTACCTGTTATGAAAGACATGCTAATGAATATGCAAATGCAATGACATGTTTATCAATTCCAAAGGTATTCTACCCCCTTGATTCCAGTCTCACATTTGATAAACAGTGTAAGAAAAGACTAAGCCGTTGATGAGAACCAAGAAAATTCCAACTAGACTCAGGTGGAAGATATAAACCCCACAGAAATGGATAAACATGTGTGAATGATTATGAATGCAAAATGATGTGATGCAAAATGATGTGAATGCAGTGCAGTGGCATGGGAATCAGGATTGCTGTATCTGCTTGAACATCTGTCAGGTTGCACTGTCTGGAGAGAAATTAAGAGTACACCAAACAAAGGTCATGGGATGGATCATGTTATCCTTAATATCAACCACCCATTTTGGCGGATTATGGTTTACACCTTATCAATACCTGAGTTTCATTGATATTAAGGATACCTGATCAGATCAACCATGAATCAAGGGTTTGTCGCAAGTCACGAGCATGGAGTTTAGGTTAAGAACCACCCAAAAGGAGTGTACTAAGGTTTAAACCTGCCAAACATGTTCTACAAAAGGTTCCCATAGTCATAATCCCATCTTTCGGATATTATTAGAGGAACGACTACTCGTATTCCAACAATATTCTCAAGAGAGACTCTTATGAGTGTAGTATCGCGTAACAATCGTATCAAATCTTACATTTGAACGACTTTTGCACTACGTCCTACAAATAGGCCAAGATGGGTTTGGTAAACTAAGGTCTTTGGCTTCTTAGGTCTATATTGGAACAAGTAATGTCTAACCACAACTTACTTATGTGACATTATTGATCTCAACATGACCTCCACCAAGTGAATGGGCTTGCAAGTCAACTCGCTAAGGAATACTCCACACAAGTTGACAGGACTATGCCATTCTCCTATCTTAAGTGCAGTCGAGTTCGGGTATAGAACTCATCTCACAAAGATCACCAAGCAGCCATAGCCAGCCAACAGATACAACAATGATATGTACACAATGCAATAAGGTAAAGCAGGTAAATAAATAACTGTACAAAAGCATGAACACCCAATAAACAAACAAACTACAAAAGCTAGGAGGGACTCGCTTAGGGAAGATGGAGCAGCAAGAGGTCAACTTCTTAGGGTCCCCAGCAGAGTCGCCAGCTGTCGCAACCTGAAAAATACAGTGTGCGAAAAAACAACCGGCGAAAGAAAATGACAGAAGAGTCGCCACCGTGCGTTATTCATCCCAAAGGAGGGAAAGGAAACGCTCGAAGTAAACCTGAAAAAGGAAAGGACAAGACGGGGTCTCGCAACCAAATCTTGGGTTCGGGAGTCGGTTATGCGAAGGGAAGGTATTAGCACCCCTACGCATCCGTAGTACTCTACGGGATCCACTTTTGTGGTTTTTGTCTAAAGGGTGTGGGTTTATCTTGTGCTGTTTGCCAAAAAACAAAAAAAGGGTTAAATGAAAATGACTCGCGCGGATGTTGCATCCACTGCATACGTATCTCATCTGAATATGAGAATCAGAGTCTTCGTAGCTCGGCTGACCTATGGGTTGGGGGGATGTGTGCTCGCTAAGACATCGCGTCTTATGCCTACGTATCTCATCTGGAATGAGAATCAGAGCAAGCCGTAGTTCGGCTAACTACGGGGTTATGGATTGGGTTTTGGACGAACGACGTCACTACGCAATCTACCGGATGCTCGACCTTTGGAGACTTACTCGCCTGTAGTAGAAGGAGTAAACGTGTTGCTTTGGGTTTTAGGGTTTGGGATGCTCGAGGGCAAAAGGCAGTCCTTGACGAAGGAACCGCGCCACATGTGGGGATACGAATACAAAACACAAAACATGTATCTCAAAGTAAAATGCCACCAAGGGGCTCAAACATTGCCTCCTATCGAGGTCTTCCAGCTAAGAAAGCGATAAAGTATGAGAAAGGGAAAAAATTACCACACGGATAAAGATCCGAAGCTATAGCAGTTAAAGGGGCAAGAAACCCTGAAATATCTCCAGCTGGACCGTCAAAGGAAATCAGTCAACACGAATAATCAGAATAAAACTCCAGGGGGTATCCCACAAATAAAGTGGGAAACCACGCGAGTGTCTCTGCGAAAGCCATGTGAGCCCTCACAAAACTCGACAAAAGGTTAGAGCAGCAGGATGAAATCAAGAGAAAACAATGCCTTGGAAACACAAGACAGGTTAGAATAAACAAAATAGGGTAACCCAGAGTTGCCCCTAAATCAAAATGTAACCACATGAATAATTCCATCAAAATTCACAAAAGGCTCACAAAAAAGGTATCAAATTCACCCATAATACCTCATACATTTAGGGCATTCAAATAAAAGGCATAAAGATGATGGATATAGGGCAAACCTGATTGGAGAGCTTGATTGAAATTGAGTTGCACCCGTGAGGTTTACAAGTTGAGTTCCCTTCAGGGTTTGGAGGTTGCTCTGAACTCTGTTGGCTTTTCTCTCACTATCTTTTTCCTCAGGGTTTTGTTCCAAGGAAACCTCAGAGTGTTTTGCTTCTCTTCCTTCTTTCTCCAGTGAATCTCCCAGTGTAACTCCAAGTGTCACTCCTCTACTGAAACTTCTGTATTTATAGACTGATTTTCGTGGGTAGTGGGCTCAAATGAGAGAGACCCAAGTCCAAAATAATTTGTTATATTTTATTTATTTATTTTATTTATTTATTTAATTAATTAGTTAATTAATTAATTAATTTTTTTTTTTTCGTTTTTTTTTTCCAGGAAAAATGAAGGGTAAATTTTGGTGTATTACACTTCCCTACAAGAAAATCAAGTTTTAACTTCACCTATCATTGAAAAAAAAGAAAGAAAGAAAAGTAAAGAATCCGTAAAATGGTCGGATATCTTCAAAGGATACTCCAAAGTAGTTGGAGAACTGTTGAAGATACAAGTTTGAAGAAAACACCTATTTGTTTCAGAGGTTCAAACAATCAATCTAGTGACCTAAAATAAACTTTGCGTGGGAGGCAACTCATAGATTTTTAATTTCTAATATTTTCGTATGTGTTCTTTTGATTTTTATACATTTACAAGGAACTCAGAAAATATGGAGAGAAGATGGATTAATGAAGGTAAACAAGAAGGAAACTTAAAGGTAAAATTGGTCCAAGTTAGAAAATTTGGTGAAAGTACAAGAAAAATTGAACACCCAGACCACAAAACCCAAAAATAACACATTTTAAGCCAAAAATCATAGCACATCACGGTCTGGCCATAATGTTCCTAGAAACCATTCCCTTATAAATTTCTTACATGCATTAGGGCCTGGCCGTAATGCCATGCCGATCATAATGCATTGCACACCCAAATATGATGCATTTCCCTCTTCTTTGAGTGGTGGCCCCCACACTCACTCCCACCACTAAAATCTTATCCATGTCCTCCCTTTAAAACCTAAAACTCAGATTTTATTCATCTTTTTTTACTTCCTACTCCCTGTTTTCACAAAACCACAAAACTTTCTAACTTTTCGCTCTACCCTCAACCATAAAACCCCATTTATCTTAACCTTCCCTTCATCCTAATCACCAATACAACATCTTAAAACACTCATCCACACTACCCATAACCATCTAACTTCACACACCCATTCTCACTAAGTTTTTTCAATGGCACAAAAATGCCCAGGAAAATGGAAAATATCCTCAACATCACAAGAAAAACTAACCTCCAAAGTAAGGTGTAAAAACGGAAGCGAAACAAGTTTAAACCCACATGGGATATAGTTTGCCACAATGGACCAGCAAGAAAGATATAATGTTTTCACTTAATGGAGAACCACTATAACAATGTATATCGATCAAAATGCCTTCCTAACTCTAGGAATTAAAGAGGATGTTTAAAGGTTGTTTAATAAACTAGAAATAAGCTACTTCACTTTGTTGAAGAGTTCCACTTATGATAGGGCCGCTCTAGAGTTTTTGAGTACTCTAGAGGTGAATGTTAATAGTGTGGTGGATGAGAATCACAACATTATGAGATTTCAACAGCCTACTAAAGTTTATAGGGTCATACCCCGAAAGTTTGACTATGTTAGCTTCAGGGTAGAATATTTGTTGAAGGATATGAGCCAGATAGAGCTAAAACTTATTTCATTCAAAATCCTTACTTTAAATATATACAAAAAGTGTTACTACACTCAATTTTTACAAAAGGGAGAGTGCATATGTTACTAGTCAAAGAAAGGTGTTTTGTGGTGTATGTATGAGGGTCACTTTATAGACTTCACTGTATTTTTGGCTAAACATCTAGAAAAAGTAGCTAAAGCTTATAGCATAAGCATACCAACTGAGAGATTGACTACCCTTATTGCAAAATATTTTGGTTTTGTACCAACTGTAGAGATATTATAGAAAATCTAAGAAATGTGTGACTTGATATATAGGCTTTATCAACTATGAAAATGGTCATCCAATTCGGCGACTCATATAAACTACTAATTAGAGGCGCACAATCCATTTACTTGTCAAACCAAAAAAGGACGGTGGTCCAAAACTGGAATAATTAGATATATGCATACCCTACCGTATATCCCAAATACTTGTCAAAAGAAGAAGAAGATGAACATGTTGCAGCGTTGTTGTAGTAGTAAATTCATGACCATCGAGCTATTGGTTAACTCAACGTCAATAACACCAGAGTCGCCATCGTGATTTTATTGTTTCCAAAGGAAAATGGAGAAAGTACGAATAAAATCCAAAAATAAGAAGTTTTCAAATCAAAACTAATAAAATGTCAAAGATTACATGTAAGGGTGTTAGTTACACAGAGGGAAGGTAAACATCCTAGGTACTCCTAGGGAGCCCTTATTGTGTGTAAGTGTTTTGGTTGAAAAAGATGTTTGTTTTAAAATAGAATGAGGGAATGAGAAAAGAATTAATTATTCATATTTTTGTGTTTGATAAGAATTTTGGTCTTATGCCTACGTACCAACTTAAATGAGGGATCAAAACCTCGTAGTTCGTGGTAAAAATTTCAAAGATGGTTGGATTGATTTTAACAAAACCTTAAAGATCTTTGGTTATCAATGGGAAAATACTCAACCAAACATCCACCAATAATGAGGGTTTTACAACATTTAAGAGGGAAGGCTCCAACTTGGATTAAATCAACAAATATGCCACTAACCCCTAATAAATGGAAAGACCTACACTCAATATATAATGGAATGGTAGAATTTTACATCTCACCAAAGATAACTCAAATCTAAATGTTTTCTTTTTGAAAAGTTTAAAAGGAAAAGGCACAAAGTGGCTAAAATTATTAGATGAGATTGTTAGTTATTTTTTGTATTTTTAAAAATAAAGTCAATATGATTAAGTTCTATACAACTTTGATTAAGAAAACATTTTTGAAAATCAATGGCATAAGGCCAAGATTTCTACTCATTAAAACAAGCATAACGTTGAAAACAACAAGCAAAGAAGTTTAAAAAAAATGAGAGGGAGATTTTGAAATTAAAGAAGAATGGGTGGAGATGAAGGGACTATCCTAGACAATATTAAAAGTTTAGAGTTGAAAAGATCTAACCCATGAGGACCATCCACAAGACAATAATGTCATATAGAAACCGATTTCCTTTGGATTGTTAGGCAAGCAACAAAGTCATAATCATCCAAGCAATTAATAAGAAGATCAATGGTATCTAATAAAGATAACCAAACATCCAAGCTATCACTCCAAAGAAAGCAATCTTCCATGTCCTTTAGATGTATCAGATGAAAAGTCCCTTGAAACATACTCAAAGAGAAAAACATTAAATAATATCAATAAGATCAAAATAACAATTTAGATAAAGGGTAAGAGTGTATCAGATAAACCCATGGGGGTTTCTCAAGCTTGTATCAGATGAATGGCATTAGCCATGAAATGGTCTCAAATTAATGGCATTGGCCGAGTTTCCTTCCATAGCTCAGAGATGTTGCCTACTCTAAGTCCATAGGTCCAAATCAAGTCACAGATAGAGGTCCAATAGTCCACCAATGTGTTTTTTAGGGTTTTTGTTTTTATTAAGTGTTTTAAGGTCCTAAGACCATAAACAAAAACAAGATCACAAGCACAAATATATCACAAGCACAAAAATACAATGTCTCAAGTGAGCAAAGTGAAAATGACTGAAACATAAACAAATTGCACGAATTTAAATGACAATGAATGATAAAGTGCAAGAATTTAAATTGTATTAAAGTAAATGACACTAAAATAAAGTCACAATAAAGGGATGTTAGTGAATGGTAGTGGAAGAAGAAAATATGTTTTAGTCATTTTTTGGAGAACACTTAACCATCCACTCATAAGCATGAAGATATGAACCTATACATCATTCATGAGAAGGGCTCCAACTTGGATAAAATTAACATGTATGCCACCAGCTCTCACAAATGGAAGAGGATCAAAATATTCACACAATACCATGAGGAATATAAGACTTACAATCTCACTTAAAAAAATGCCACTCCTCCCGTCTCATGAAAAATGTCCTTATCAAAATATTCACACAATACCATGAGGAATAGAAGACAAACAATTCATGGTTCTTAAGAAAATGACTGAATATGTTGGTTTTGATGATAAAACTAATACCCTATTAATTGTAGTTAAAAGAATGGTTGAATAAAGTGAAAGTTAATAAATAGGGATGTGATAGTGGAAAAATAATAATAAATGCTACATTGATATTGTAAAAGGACAATTATTTTGAGACAGAGAAAAAATGCAAATGAGACACTTTTTATGAGACGAAGGGATTATTCCCTTTGGGACAAATTTAGTGATTGCGACTTAGTAAGTCTATGGGAATTGTGACTACAAGTGCACAGTCGTATCGTATAGTTTTAAAGATTATCGAACCCAAAGGACTAATAATCGAACGTATTAGTATCTAATGTTACTATGTAAATCTAAGGCTTATGATCTTTCTAAGATTGGAGGGATGTAGAGAAATAACTATAACGTAAACAAAATATTAATAAAGGGATATCGTTATGTAACGTATCAAACTTCAGGGATTCGATAGATAGTTGGTGTAATCTTAAAGATCAAAATATTCTTCAGTAGAAATTATTTATAAAAAGGACTTTGTCTCACACTCTCGTTTTTATTGACTCTGACCATACTCTTAAACCAGAATGATTGGCTCTCGCGGTTTCATTATGAAACTTAAAGTAATTTTTGAATATGAATAAAGTCTAATTAAATCCTAAAACGCTCTCGCTGTGTTTAGGATTAATGCATAGTTTCAGCTATCTGGTTAAAATCTCAAACTCTCGTTCTTATTGACCGTATATAAAGCATACAATAAAGCATACAATAAACCATAAGTAATTAAAATGGAAATTAAAATAAAGCATACAATAAGGCATAATTAATTAAAATGGCAATTAAAATAAAACCTGGAATATAAATCGAGAACTTTATAGCTTCGTGGCGGGTGCCACCACTCCCTTTAGGTCATGCGGCGGGCGCCAGACTTCCAAGTGGTGGGCGCCACATGTCCATTTGGTGTGGTGAGCGTCATGCTTTCTATTTTTCTCCATTTTCCTCTCTTTTTCTTTCCTTTTTGCTATTTTCCACTATGCTTGCCTATACATCTCTTATTCGATAAATACCTCAAATAAACGTAAAATATTGTGTAATAATAAGTGTTAATCAAGTAAAAAGCAATGCATATGAAGCCAAATATACGATACATTTTTGCGTTATCAAACTCCCCCATACTTAAACATTTACTTGTCCTCAAGCAAATGCCGCGCACATGAATAAAAAGTTTTGTAAAATCTTTGCAGCATACAGTATCAAGACTTGTAAAAGACATAGTTGCATTCAGATACTCATTCTAGTCTATAAACTCGACTTTGGTTAAAAATTGCATCAACATGTATTAACTTCCACACTAAGGGTATAGTTGGAACACATAGTCATGATAGTGCAACCATAAGTCTCCCTCCTATACAAACCAATCCGAATCATGTCATCATGCCTAAGCCTACCTTATTAAACCTTCTTTTTATCCTTTTTCATTTTGGCGCATTCCCATTAAGCCCGTTAACCTTTCACATTCATAGCAAGATAATATGTTAGTGACTATGATCTTATCATTATTTATTGCTTTCTTTTTCTCACTTTGGCTCAAACAACAGTTAAAGATGGTTATACCGTTGGGCTAAATGACCGGGTGAGGGTCACCTAACTTAGAAGGAACAACATTTTTCATACATTTTGTCAATCTTTTTCTCTTTTAAGCCTGAGATCATACACTTATTTGCATCGACTTATCGCATAGTGTGTGCTTAGGATGGTGCTGAATGCTAGATAAACTACTTAAGGAATATTAAAGGATGGAATTTAAGACTATGGCATAACAAGTACTCAAATCGATCTTATACTTGGGATATTTAAGGTGTTAAAACGATACCGATCTTGTAAAGTTTTTCCAAATCTCTACAATTCAACCTCAGTTTTATTTATAGGTTAGAGTTTTCAAAAGATGTACTGTATCTCTAAGTCTAGATTTTTGCAAAAAAAATTGTATGGCTTAAGCAAATGGGTGAATTAGTAAATAATGGAAACCATGCATAAAGACTCGGCAACACGTTGATATTTGACTCGACTGACACTTAACAAAAATAAAATAACAAAAGGAAATAACAATAATTTAAATCTACCTAGAAAGCGATAAATAAAAGCGGTAAAACTTCCTCCTCCATACTAAAACCGTGAATTTTCCCCAATGCAACGACATAAGATAGGAAAGAAAGGTATAACCTAGGTAGCCTGCTACTGGCGCCTTCTGCCACGTGTTCGTGCGCGTCCACCATTCCCAGGATGGTGAGGTGGCACATAGTCTTGTAGATCTTCAACACGCACTGTCAATGCTGCCATTTCATTGGTCAAGCCAGACATGTTCAGTTCGGTTCTGAAAGCATAGTCGTGTTGGTCATGCTGTATCTAGCGAAGGATTTGCAACATTTCTGTTTGTTGAGCTTCCATGTTTTGGATTTGTTGGTCGTGCTGAGCGTCTAGTTTGCTACGTCGCAGCAGTTCAGCATAGATCTTATCAAGAGTGGCAAGTGCCACATTTCTTCTTCTGGGTTTTTGGCTGGATATTGTACCAACAACATTTTCAGAAGACATGTGTGTGGTGTGTGGGTGTGTGTCATTGCTTGTTCAACGTTGAGGACCAAAATGGACCTATAATGTTTCCTCTTTGCACATGACCTTGCAAGTAGAATTTGACCTTCTAAAATAAGAAAAGTTGAATAAGATATCTTGAAATTGTTCATGAAACTTGGATCATCTTCATATCATAAAAACTGAGGAAGTTATGGTTCTTGGAAGTTGACCTTCTATCTAGAGCACAAATAAAATGACCTATAATCTTGCACCAAAAAAATGACTTTCCAAGCCAAATTATCTCTTGATGTCAACATGAACATTGTTTCAAATGTCATAAAGAGTAACTTTGATCTTGTAATAATTTTCATATGACAAAAAATGTAGGAGATAGGGACTAGGGAACCCTAGATTTGACTAGTTGACTTTTCTGGTCAACTTCCTTGAACCAGCTTGCACACTTGAAGTTCCTCTGCTCTTTGGGGCTAATGGAGGATCATATATGCTTATGATGATGTAAAAATGAAGTATCCCTTGATGTATTTGACCAATTGTTGAAGAAACTTATTAAGGAAGGCACACAAGATACCTAGATGAATTAGGGTTTCCTTGATAACCAAGCTTCAAAGTCTTGATGAATTCTTGATCAAAATGACAAATAAAGAACATGGGGATCCATATATGATGCTTATAAACAATGTGGGCTCTTTCTTGCTTGATCCCTTGCACTAAAGGTCTCAAACTCTAGTTGTGAGATTGGTGAGGCATAGCTGGACACACACACTCCCTACAAAAGAAACAAAGCTACACTAGACATATTTTTTGTATTTTGGCTAGTAAACAAAGAAAATAAAGTATGATACAAACACATGTGCTTGACGAACTCTCCCAATTCACACCCAATGAATGAAAGATAAGGAGGATACCAATGTGTGATCCCAATACCAATGCAAAACTATGAGATGACATGAGGGACCTTAGGGGCCAAAATTGTGGTCTTACAACTGCCCCATTTAAGGTCATTCTATCAGGGGATGTGAAGGTTAAAATCTTCGTATCAACGCGGTATAATGGACTTAAATAACAACAACAAGAAATAAATTTTGGTCCCTAAGTGACCTCATGATGCATATGATATGAATGCAAAAATAATCTTTGTGGGGGATATATTGGCACAAAGGAAAAATCATTGAGGGGACAAAGACTCTGGGGATAATAAGCTATGAGTAGGCCAGGCTACGACTTAAAAACTGCTAGAGAAACGAGGGGATTTCCTCAAAAATAAATCAATGGAAAGACTCAGACTAGGGAAAAAGAATCTGCATGTATCGAGATACAACCAACACAGCAAGAAACATCCATTAGCGAAAGACATAAATCAGAATGAAGTTAAAAACCCATACATTCAAAAGGAAGTTCGATTTCACAAGGAAATACGAATCTAGACTCAATTGGGGAAGCAAACTTCAACTCAAGAGAAAAAGAGATATTTTTACTACTACGTGTTATTGGGTAGGAAGATAATACACTCAGGTAGAGGTACATCCATTACTGGTTAAGGTAAACATATCAAGGATGTCTCGCTGAGAAAAATGAGGAACATCCATTACTGGATACTGGGTAAGAATAGCCTACTGGGGAAAAGAAAAAGTAGGATTTACAACTACCTGTTACTAGGTAGAAGACGAAAGGAAGAATATCCTTTACCGGTTAAGGTAAACATATCATGGATAAACTTCCAGAAAGAATCACCAACTACAAGTTACTGGCCAACTTAAAAAAAGTGATCAACCACAAAGAAAGAGTTATACTACCAGTTACTGAGCAATATACTCAAAAGATAGGATTTACAACTACCTGTTACTGGGTAGAATACCAAACATAGGATTTACATCTACCTATTACTGGGTAGAAGACCAAACATAGGATTTACATCTACTTGTTACTAGGTAGAAGACCAAACATAGGATTTACATCTACCTGTTACTAGGTTGGATACCAAAGGAAGAATATCTGTTACCAGTTACGGTAAACATATCAAGGATAAACTGCCAGGGAAAAATTCAAAGAGGAATTTCTTGTTAACTACCAATTACTGGATAGATAATAGAAAAACTACCATCTGTAAAAAGGATAAACAATTACCAGTTATTGGGTAATTTAGCAATGATGAGCTGCTGGCGAAAAGATAACCCGTTGGGGGAGACGAAAGTAAATTCGATAGGGAAATCAAATAAGTAAATTAACTTTTACCAGCTACTGGGTAAATTAACACAGGTAAAGTACTCAACATCAAGAAGGATATTACCAGTTTCTGGGTAATAAACTGTCGGAGGACCAAAAGATCTATCTAGATAAGAACTAGAAAGAAACGGTCAAACAAGACTCAATCCAATGAGGATATAAATCAAGGGGAGTGGTTCCATCCAGATAATGAACTGCGGAGGAAACATAAGTAATAATCATCCATGTGGAAATAACTCAGTGGAGAAGAAGAAAGGATAAACTCTTTCTGCTTAAGGGGCTGACACTCTACATTGAAGGAGGACAGACACACCAAATTTGCACGGGGAAATGATATCACCAAATCAGGGGATCATGAAAATCAGGTCAATGTGTAAAAATGAATAGTGAAATATCTGATGATATGCTTATGCATGTATATACATGAGTACATATATGATTATGATGGCGAACGAACACAGAGGATACAAACATTAGGATTCAATCATCACAACTAGATACTCGATTAATCTCAATAAGATGGGAACACCAACTGGAGAACCTGCTAGGGATGAAAATAAATCATCGAGGATATAAATCCTATCTTCAAATATTCAATTCCCCGGGGATAGTACACGACCATGTACTCAAGGAATTTCACAATCCAAATTCAATGCTCAACTCTGGTTGGAAAGACATGGAGAACACGCGTCCGACCAAAAACTGTTGAAGACTCAACGCTTAGAGGAGTTGAAGAATATATATATATATATATATATATATATATATATATATATATATATATATATATATATACAGGGACTAAAACAAATCCAACTTCCACACTCGATTCTCAAGAGAGGAGGAATAACTGCTAGGGAATAAGTAATGATTGACAAAGATCTTGCATAAAGCTCAAACTCTCTTGGAGATGAGAAAATACAGCTTGATGATTTCACAGGGGATGAAAGCATTGCTGAGGATATCAACCAACAAGCAGAGGATAAGAGAGATCTGCTGAGGATCCACATCTCAAGCAGAGGGATATATATATATATACTTCATAGAAACAAGTCAATGTTGCGGGGGATTTTAAGTCAATACAATATCAAATGGGAGACAACCCTACAGGGGATGACTGCATCAAAACTGCTCAGAATCAAATACTGTATGAATGGGGAGATCTTTCATCAGAAGAGGAAAATCCGCGGGGAATCCATGTCACAACAAGAGGCAAAACTCCGAGTGGGGAACCGGTGAGAAGACAAACTCCAACTGGATACATCAAGACAACCCCTGTGGGGACTTTATTGGGGATTAAAAATCCGTTAGGATAAATCATGCACCGCACGAGGATGCAAGATGAAAACAAAGCAATCAGTCATAAGACTATTCTTGGGAATTGGGAAATAAACCAATTCCAAGGCACCAAATATCAACCAGGCCAGAGATCCATGGTTCAATCACAAAAATATGCAAACCGAGGATGAAAATCCACAAAGGCTCCCAGCTGGAGAAAGATGATGAACTACAAAGAGAACAACACATCAACCCTACCGGGGATGAACATCAAACTGTTTGTGCAGCAAACACCTCCAAACACTGCCCGGGGAAGACAACAATGTTTCACACGTCAAAATTTACCGTTCTCAGATTGCTGTTGACATTCCTTTTTCGAATTTAATGTTCTTAAAGTAAATGCCTTATTATTTCAAGAAAAATAGATATTCATTGATTTATTTATTTCAAAATTATCATCATAAAAAGACAATTTTATTAAATAGAAACAAATAAGAATAACAAATAATTGGATAAAGGCTCAACTTTATTTAATAGAATGGTAGTTCGCAAAAGGCATAACTCCAAGGATCTTTAAAAATTTTGAAAATGGTAATATACATGGTAAAGGACTACATAATGCATTTGGTCTCACCTCAAAATCATAAAAATTAAAGAAGTTAGGTCCTTGAGAAGTTGACCCTAAATTAGGGTTTCAGTCAAAATAACCTATAATGTTTTGAATGAATGATGACCTTCCAAGTTTCAAATGGATTTTGGATGAACATGAAAGTTGTTCATATGGTTCTTAAGAACATGTTTTCTCTTGGGGTCATCTTCATTTGACAAACACATTAAAAATTGTATCTCAGTGATCCTCAGTTTAGTCAAATGACTTTACTGGTCAACTTCTCAAGGCCAAACTTCAAATCTTGATGAATAAATGATTGAGGGGTCTCACATAGGCTCATATATGCATAAAATAATTAATTAAAGAACTTCACTTGATTAAATTTGATCATAGGTTAAGGTTGCTTTATGAGCAAGGCACAATCAAAGCATAATTGAATTCTAGTTGTGTGCTTGGTGAGGCATAGCTGGACACACACACTACCTACAAAAGAAACAAAACTACACTAGACATATTTTTTGTATTTTGGCTAGTAAACAAAGAAAATAAAGTATGATACAAACACATGTGCTTGATGAACTCTCCCAATTCAAACCCCATGAATGAAAGATAAAGAGGATACCAATGTGTGATCCCAATGCCAATGCAAAACTATGAGATGGCATGAGGGATCTTAGGGGCCAAAATTATAGTCTTACAACTGGCCTATTTAAGGTCATTCTATCAGGGGATGTGAAGGTTAAAATCTTCGTATCAACGAGGTATAATGGACTTAAATAACAACAACAAGAAATAAATTTTGGTCCCTAAGTGACCTCATGATGCATATGATATGAATGCAAAAATAATCTTTGTGGGGGATATATTGGCACAAAGGAAAAGAATCTGGAAGAAACTGAAAGTCTACAGGAGCATAATGCATATCATAAGGAAAAATCACTGAGGGGACAAAGACTCTGGGGATAATAAGCTATGCGTAGGCCAGGCTACGACTTAAAAACTACTAGAGACACGAGGGGATTTCCTCGAAAATAAATCAATGGAAAGACTCTGACTAGGGAAAAAGAATATTGATGTATCGAGATACAACCAACACAACAAGAAACATCCATTAGCGAAAGACATAAATCAAAACGAAGTTGAAAACCCATACATTCAAAAGGAAGTTCGATTTCACAAGGAAATACGAATCCAGACTCAATTGGGGAAGCAAACTTCAACTCAAGAGAAAAAGATATATATTTACTACTACGTGTTATTAGGTAGGAAGATAATACACTCAAGTAGAGGTACATCCATTACTGGTAAAGGTAAACATATCAAGGATGACTCGCTGAGAAAAATGAGGAACATCCATTACTGGTTACTAGGTAAGAATAGCCTACTGGGGAAAAGAAAAAGTAGGATTTACAACTATCTGTTACTAGGTAGAAGACCAAAGGAAGAATATCCTTTACCGGTTAAGGTAAACATATCAAGGATAAACTTCCAGAAAGAATCACCAACTACCAGTTACTGGCCAACTTAAAAAAAGTGATCAACCACAAAGAAAGAGTTATACTACCAATTATTGAGCAATATACTCAAAAGATAGGATTTACAACTACCTGTTACTGGGTAGAATACCAAACATAGGATTTACATCTACCTATTACTGGGTAGAAGACCAAACATAGGATTTACATCTACCTGTTACTGGGTAGAAGACCAAACATAGGATTTACATCTACCTGTTATTGGGTTGGATACCAAAGGAAGAATATTTGTTACCAGTTACGGTAAACATATCAAGGATAAACTGCCAGGGAAAAATTCAAAGAGGAATTTTTTGTTAACTACCAATTACTGGATAGATAATAGAAAAACTACCATCTGAAAAAAGGATAAACAATTACCAGTTACTGGGTAATTGAGCAATGATGAGCTGCTGGCGAAAAGATAACCCGCTGGGGGAGACGAAAGTAAATTCGATGGGGAAATCAAATAAGTAAATTACCTTTTACCGGCTACTGGGTAAATTAACACAGGTAAAGTACTCAACATCAAGAAGGATATTACCAGTTTCTGGGTAATAAACTGTCGGAGGACCAAAAGATCTATCTAGATAAGAACTAGAAAGAAACGGTCAAACAAGACTCAATCCAATGAGGATATAACTCAAGGGGAGTGGTTCCATCCAGATAATAAACTGCGGAGGAAACATAAGTAATAATCATTCACGAGGAAATAACTCAGTGGAGAAGAAGAAAGGATAAACTCTTTCTGCTTAAGGGGCTGACACTCTACATTGAAGGAGGACAGACACACCAAATTTGCATGGGGAAATGATATCACCAAAGCAGGGGATCATGAAAATCAGGTCAATGTGTAAAAATGAATAGTGAAATATCTGATGATATGCTTATGCATGTATATACATGAGTACATATATGATTATGATGACGAACGAACACAAAGGATGCAAACATTAGGATTCAATCATCACAATTAGATAATCGATTAATCTCAATAAGATGGGAACACCAACTGGAGAAACTGCTAGGGATGAAAATAAATCATCGAGGATATAAATCCTATCTTCAAATATTCAATTCCCCGGGGATAGTACACGACCATGTACTCAAGGAAGGCTGGGGATATCACAATCCAAATTCAATGCTCAACTTTGGTTGGAAAGAAATGGAGAATACGCGTCCGACCAAAAACTGTTGAAGACTCAACGCTTAGAGGAGTTGAAGAATATATATGTTAGTAGAAGTCACAGGGATTAAAACAAATCCAATTTCCACACTCGATTCTCAAGAGAGGAGGAATAACTGCTAGGGAATAAGTAATGATTGACAAAGATCTTGCATAAAGCTCAAAGTCTTTTGGAGATGAGAAAATACAACTTGATGATTTCACAGGGGACGAAAGCATTGCTGAGGATATCAACCAACAAGCTGAGGATAAGAGAGATCTGCTGAGGATCCACATCTCAAACAGAGGGATATATATATATATATATATATATATATATATATATATATATATATATATATATATATATATATATATATATATATATATATATATATATATATATATATATATATATATATATATATATATACTTCATAGAAACAAGTCAACGCTGAGGGGGATTTTAAGTCAATACCATATCAAATGGGAGACAACCCTACAGGGGACGACTGCATCAAAACTGCTCAGAATCAAATACTGTATGAATGGGGAGATCTTTCATCAGAAGAGGAAAATCCGCGGGGAATCCATGTCACAACAAGAGGTAAAACTCCGAGTGGGGAACCGGTGAGAAGACAAACTCCAACTGGATACATCAAGACAAACCCCGTGGGGACTTCATTGGGGATTAAAAATCCGTTAGGATAAATCATGCGCCGCACGAGGATGCAAGATGAAAACAACGTAATCCGTCATAAGACTATTCTTGGGAATTGGGAAATAAACCAATTCCAAGGCACCAAATATCAACCAGGCTAGAGATCCAGGGTTCAATCACAAAAATATGCAAACCGAGGATGAAAATCCACAAAGGCTACCATCTGGAGAAAGATGATGAACTACAAAGAGAACAACACATCAACCCTACCGGGGATGAACATCAAACTGTTTGTGCAGCAAACACCTCCAAACACTGCCCGGGGAAGACAACAATGTTTCACACGTCAAAACTTACCGTTCTTAGATTGCTGTTGACATTCCTTTTTCGAATTTAATGTTCTTAAAGTAAATTCCTTATTATTTCAAGAAAATAGTTATTCATTGATTTATTTATTTCAAAATTATCATCATAAAAAGACAATTTTATTAAATAGAAACAAATAAGAATAACAAATAATTGGATAAAGGCTCAATTTTATTTAATAGAATGGTAGTTCGCAAAAGGCATAACTCCATGGATCTTTACAAAGTTTGAAAATGGTAATATACATTGAAAAGGACTACATAATGCATTTGGTATCACCTCAAAATCATAAAAATTAAAGAAGTTAGGTCCTTGGGAAGTTGACCCTAAATTAGGGTTTCAGTCAAAATGACCTATAATGTTTTGAAATGAATGATGACCTTCCAAGTTTCAAATGGATTTTGGATGAACATGAAAGTTGTTTATATGGTTCTTAAGAACATGTTTTCTCTTGGGGTCATCTTCATTTGACAAACACATTAAAAGTTGTATCTCAGTGATCCTCAGTTTAGTCAGATGACTTGACTGGTCAACTTCTCAAGGCCAAACTTCAAATCGTGATGAATAAAAGATTGAGGGGCCCCACATAGGCTCATATATGCATAAAATAATTAATTAAATAACTTACCTTGATTAAATTTGATCATAGGTTGAGGTTGCTTTATGAGCAAGGCACAGTTAAAGAACAATTGAATTAGGGTTTCCTTGGGAAACAAACCTCAAGCCCTTTGGGTTATCTTGATCAAATTGGAAAATTGAGATATTTGGGAGACATATATGATGATTAGGAACTTTGTGGACCATTTCCATGCTTATTCTCATCTTCATTTAGCCACTTCATTGAGCTTAGGAGCCTCCTCGGAGCAGGGGAGCACATGATCACTTGAGCTTCAAATCAAAAAGAGTTAGTGACATATTTTTGTGCTTTTGGTTAGTAATCAAAATAAGAAAAGCAATAATATACAATACAAGCATGCTTGGTGGTCTCAAACCACTCACACAAGTCCGAACCCCTAAGGCTAAGGAGCCAAACATGCTATGATCCTTAAGGCAATGCAATGAGCAATGATATGATGCCATGAGGGATCTTAGGGTCAAAATTGGGGTCTTACAGATACCCCTATTTAAGGTCATTCTAGCCGAAGATATGAAGGTTAAAATCTTCGTCTCAACGAGGTAGAATGGGCCTAAATAATAACAAAGAGACGAATTTTGGTCCCTAAGAGACCTTATGATGCAAATGTATGTATGCAAAAATAAAATCTTCATGGTGAATAATTTCCATAAAGGAAAAGAAATCAGGAGAAACTGAGGGTCCATAGTAGTAACACACTCACTAGGGAGACAGAGACTCTGGGGGGGGGGGGGGGGGGGGGGACAAGAAAACTGCGTGAGTAGGTCACGACTTGAAAACTTGCTGGGAGACACAAAGAGATTACATGAATATAAATCGATGGAAAGACTCGAGCTGACACAAAGATGCATGTATTGGGGAATATGCCAATACAGCAAAACTATCCACAAAGGATACTTAGGATAAAAATCCGGACTCAGACAGGGACGTCCACAAAGGACTCAGCTGAGGAAGCTACGTCGAGATATTACCGGTTACTGGGTAATAATCTCGAAGCGAGACATGTCATCAAAACACCGGTTACTGGGTGAGAGAACAACATGCTCAGGGAGAAAGAATATCTAAGACCAGTATAAGGGTGAGAGATATCAATCATCTAAAGCATCTGAGGAGGATCTAAAAGGCACATCTCAACTCAGGAAAATCTGACTCCACAAGGGACAAAAAGTCATAATAGGGAGCAGAAGGGAGGAACACCAGGGATACCGGTTACTGGGCATATAATAGGTGACCAACCAGGCGTGAATTGGGGAACATATCCAAGACACTCATCATCCGAAAGGAGGGCTGAAAAAGCAAACAAGACTTAAAGGATGGACATTCGATTCCATAAGGAAATACGAATCTTACTCAACTGGGGAAGAAAAAGACTTTGACTGAAGAGCGCATGACATATATTATCTATTACCGTCATAACGTAGATAACATACTCGCATGGAAGATTATCCACAACCGGTTACTGGGTTAATGAAGGATAAATCAACCAAAAAGAAAGGACATCGGGATACCAGTTACTGGGTATAAAAATGATGACCAATCAGAAGGAGAAACAATTATTACCAGACAAGGGTAAATGAAAGATGACTCGGCGGGGATGAATTGCTTGATAAAAGCAATTATCCAAGAGATATATCACCGGCTACTGGGTGGTATACTAAAAAACGAAGGAGTATCAATACCAGTTACTGGGTAAAGATAACCAACAAAGAGGGGATTACATCTACCGGTTACTGGGTAGAAAACCACAGAAAAAGGACTTACAACTACCGGTTACTGGGTAGAAGGCCACAGAAAAAGGACTTACAACTACCGGTTACTGGGTAGAAGGCCACAAAGTTCGCTGGGGAAAAGGCTGAACAATTACTGGTTACTGAGCAATTGAACAACTGAACCACAGGGAACTGCAGGGGATAACAAGAAAGGAGTCAATCTAGGAACAAACTAGAAAGACACAATTAAACAAGACTCAACCCAATGAGGATATAAGTCAGGGGAGTAATTCCTTCCCGATACAACTGGGAAGGAAACTGAAGCAATAATCATCCACGAGGACATAACTCAGTGGGGAATAAAGAAGGAAAGATAGACACTTTCTGCCTATGGGGCTGACTCTATGTGGAGAGATCAGACACCAACATCTGCTTGGGGAAGAACATTTCACCAATAGCAGGGAATAATAAGCAAGGATATATGGCAAAGAATGCAACATGAATATCTGAATGCTATGATTATGTGTGTATATGCATGATTTGTATATGATTAATGCTGACAGACAAACATATCTAACACAAACAGGCTCACGAGCCTCGAACGGATATCTGGCACAACATCTCAGCCAAAAGGTCAAGGCCTACAAGTGAAATCAGCTCTGGTGAGGATGCATCAAGTATCAGAAGACATCAATCACCGCTGGGGATAGACGAAGTCACAACTGCCAACTGCCAGGGACTTCTCATCCAATGCTGAAAAATAATAAGATCCATTTGTAGAAGAAACTCTACTGGGGAACTTATCAAGGGATGATGTGAAGTTCTATAGGGAACGAACGCCAAACAGATACCCATCAACCAATTTCTTCTAACTGCTGGAGAGATATCTCTGCTAAAGGGAGAAAGAACAATTTTCTCCGCTGGGGAAGGCAACACCACATCTTCCTCAACATCTCTCAATACTTAGAGGAAATCTTCAAACACGGAGGGGATACAAATTATCACATTCGGGTCAGGTAACCTTCAGGGGATAAGCTGCAAGCAATTCTCAAAGGGAACTGTCTTGGCTGAGGGAAACGCGACATGCTGGGGATGAAAAGGGAAACACGCCCCTTCACCAACAACTTCTTGCTGAGGAAACAACCGAAAGCAGATGAAGAGGGTATAAACATGCCAGAATATGAACAAACGTCTTACCCTTTTGGAAATCGTACTATCCTTGGGAGAGCACTGAAGACGTTTCAATTATCCTTTTAGTCATTGTGGATATTCATTTTGTTTAAAACAGTTTATAAAACTTTATTCGTTTAAAACAATTATATTTATCAATTAAAACATGCAAACATTTGTTAGACAAAAACAAGAGTGTCAAGAATTGGATAAAGGCTCAAATTTATTTAATAGAATGGTAGTCCGTAAATGACGAGACTCCATGGATCTTTACAAATTTGAAATTGGTGATATATATTGGAGAAAGGGCTACATTGAACATAATGACCATTTCTCCACCAACTCTGAATCCAATGTATTTGAAGCTTTAGTTGACGATGATTGAGCGAGAATCTTTGGCAGAAGACAGCTATAGAACAAAGGCTTGTCAGGATGCAATTACTTGCCAAATCCCTAATTTTTTTCTAGATTTCCCCAGGGTGAGGTACTCAATCTAGCGGGTTTCAATCCATCGAGACACTCAATTTTGCCTAAGTTACCCTTTCGGGTTTTCAACTTAGCGAGCTATTCTATTTTTATTTTTAGGCGAAGTATTTCTTGACTGCATCTGAATTCACAGGACGAGTGAAATCCTCCCCATCCATAGTTGTAAGCAACAAAGCACCGCCTGAAAAGGCTCTCTTAACAACATATGGACCTTCATAGTTTGGAGTCCACTTGCCCCCTGGAATCGGGCACGAAAGACAAGACTTTCTTGAGCACAAGGTCACCTTCTCGAAACACAAGAGGCTTGACCTTCTTATCAAAAGCTTTCTTCATCCTTTGCTGATATAACTGCCCATGACACATGGCAGTTAATCTCTTCTCTTCAATCAAGTTCAACTGGTCATACCGACTCTGAACCCATTCAGCCTCAGTCAACTTGGCTTCCATCAAAACTCTCATTGATGAGATCTCAACCTCTACGGGGAGCACAACCTCCATGCCATATACAAGAGAGAAAGGGGTTGCCCCTGTTGAAGTGCAAACAGATGTACGATAGCCATGTGTTAGATGCCCAAAAGTGCTTATTTGAGCTATCATATGTGGGCATCTTTCACTCTTTTGCCTTGCTAAAATTGCCAAAACCACATTCATTTTACATGGAATGCATTACATTGATAAACAAGCTTGGTGCCTTTGATGTGTGTGTTATTGTGCAGGAAAGGCATGAATTAATTGATAATGAAGACACAACAAAATTGGCAAAGGAACCAAAGCAAACAAGCATTCTTTCTGCCAGCTCGCTAGGCGAGGATGTGGCGAAGCAAAACCTTCGCTAGGCGAGCTCCTGGCGAAAGGCTCCAGTAAATTGGTTAATTAATTCGCTAGGCGAACTGAAGGCGAAGTGGCAGCGAATTCAGTCTGTTTTGGTGAAATGAGCAGCCAGCACTAGCTCGCTAGGCGAGGCTCTAGCGAGTCCCCAGCGAGCATTCCAGTAGCAAAACCTTTCAACCTCGCTGGGGCGAAGGTTGAAGCGAGTTGTTCGCTAGGCGAAGGTCTGTTCGCTAGGCGAACATGACAGTTCCACAGGCCCAGTTTTCTCTGGGCGCAGGGGCATTTTGTGCCCATTTTTGGCCTTCGCTAGGCGAGCCATTCTGCTCGCCTAGCGAACGTGACAGTTCTGCACTTGTCTATAAGTAGCAGGTGCCACTTTTGGTGCCATACCACTTTTTACCAACTTTTCCATTTTTTGTACTTTCTCTTAGATATTTTACAGCATTGCTTTGTGGGGGATTTTATGCCCTAATTTCATTTTCTCTTCATCTAGCAACCATCTTCCACAAAAAGAAGGTGGATTCCCATCCAACTTGGATCATTCGACTTGGATGTTGATCAACCCTCTTTTCTTACTTGCCGACCAAGCTACCATGAAAATGAGTAGCTAAGTCTCCATTTGTCAAGGTTAGATGTAGGTGATTTCCAAGCTTTGTGTGTAAATGTAAGGATCCTTATATGTAAACTCTTTAACGGTAAATATATGATGAAAACTTTGTTTCTATTTAAAACTCTTTGTGTTGGTATTTGATCGAGAGATGTTTACCGATTCTTGACCTAGGTTTTCATCCAAACTTGTTTGTTAGCTAGAGATAGTAACGAATGATTTTGTTCACCATAAGGTTGAACCAAAACGTTGTCTTTTTGATAGATTGTGTTCGAGAGAAACAATGGATCAAAATGACAAAACTCACAATGGGTGTTCGAGAGAAACGCATTGAGAGGACCTTGTGAAATAATTTATCATCTAAAGGAGTTTATAGTATTGTTGACCGTGCAAAAACATGCAAAGCAAATGTAATCATTGAAACCTAACTTTGACAATATTTCTCATATTAATCAAAACGTAACTTTTACCGCAATTAATTACTTTGTATGCAATATAACTTGATTAAAACCCAAAACCCTAGTGTTACTTTAAGTTAAGATTAATTCAACCATTGAACGGCAGCGATATCTTACAATCTCTGTGGATACGATAACAAAACCCGACACTTAAAAACTGTCTTTCAACAAAATGGCGCCGTTGCCGGGGATTGTAAATTGATATTGCGAGCATCGCATTGGTTGTTTAAGTTTTAGCTTGTGAATTTTTGACTTGTGCTTGTAATTCGTTTGGTTTAGTGTGCAGCTTACGTTTTATGCGAGGGAAAATCCCTGTGGACGAACTTCTTTTTGATCCTGAGATCGAGAGAACCGCAAGGAGGCTCAATAGCAAAACAAGACGTAGGAGGCAACAGGCTAGGCAACGCCAAGAGCAAGGAGAAAGTTCTTCAACCACCAATCCACACACATTTGTACCAAACATGGAGCCACAACCACCACCACCGATTTCTACTCCATGTATCAACAGTCCAAGGAACACCGCTCAGTTTGCTAACCACACAGGAAGGCAAGCTGAGATGAAGACGGGAACTCTGAATTTATTGTATGGGAGTCCATTCACCGGAATGGACCATGAAGACCCATTTGCTTTTCTCACAAAATTCTATGAGATAGCATTGGCTGCCGGAGTGGATCAGGCTCAGGAGCTTCCGTTGTTCAGACGTTTATTTCCTCACGCTTTGCTCGGTAAAGCAAAGGATTGGTATCTTGATCAAACACCTGCCGTAATGACAGATTGGAATGTGTTAGAGGAGAAATTCATTGAAAGATTTTTCTCTCATAACCGATTCATGGAATCAAAGACGGCCATCTCGGTGTTTTCTCAAGGAACCAGTGAATCGTTGAATGAAGCGTGGGAGAGATTCAAGTCCATGCTAAGGAAATGTAAAGGGCATGGATTTGATGAATTAACTCAAATCCATATCTTCCGAAATGGACTTCAACCAAACTGTAAGACGTTGTTGGATGCCACCTCGGGTGGCTCGTTGATGTCAAAGAGTGCCGAAGAAGCCACCAACATCATCAACCGTATGGCTTTGAATGATCTTCAAAGTCAAAGTCGTGGAAATTCTTTGAAGAAGGCGGGAGTGCTTGAGTTAGGGACGAATGATGCCATACTTGCCCAAAACAAGCTCATCTCACAACAAGTGGAACTTTTAACGCAACAGATCAAAGAGTTAAGAGAACCGTCAAAAGCTAAACAAATAGCTTGTTGTGAACTTTGTAAAGGTGAACATGACACCGGATTTTGTCCACCTCCCGGCTTTGACGAAGTGAACTATATGGCCAATCAACGGGACTATCAACCAAGACAACAACAACCTTATCAACCGCACCCTCAACAACAACAACAACAACAACAATTCCAAGGGAACCAAGGGTTCCAACCTAGAAGCAACTATTATCATAACCAAGGTTATGGAGGTGGTTCTTCTAGCCGTCAAAATCCTCCCCAAAATCCGTATCAATCTCAACAACCGCCGGTAGTCAATTCTAAATTGGAAGAGACATTGACGCAATTCATGCAAATGTCAATGGCCAATCAAAAGAGTAATGACGCGGCCATAAAAAATCTTGAAACTCAAGTTGGGCAACTTGCCAAGCAACTAGCTGAACAACAAACCGGTCCTTCTTTTTCGGCCAATACGCAAACAAATCCTAAGGAGCATTGTAAGGCGATTGTGACGAGAAGTGGAAGGGAGTTGGGTAGTGAAAACGAAAAAAGAATGGCGAGTGAAAAAAGAGAGAAAGAGAGGGAGATTGAGGAGGAAATAGTGGAAGAAAATGTTGATGGTGAAGTAGGAGTGTGGAGTGATGAGGAAGTAGTTGAAAAGAATAAAAATAATGGTGAAGTTGAAAATGAAAAAAATGTGGAGATTGAGGAGAATAAAAATGATGAGGTAATAAGGGAGGTAGTGAAGAAGCCGAGATGGAAAAGCGCTAGAATAGCGAAAGGGAAGGAGGTAGTGAGCGCTACTCCTGTCCAAAACCTTCCTTACCCTCATGCCCCGTCAAAAAGGGAGAATGAACGGCATTACGCCCGGTTCATGGATATTTTTAAGCAATTACAAATAAACATTCCGTTTGCTGAAGCTTTGGAACAAATGCCAAAGTATGCCAAGTTCATGAAGGACATACTAACCAAAAAGCGGAGGTATACGGAACCGGAGACCATCGTCCTTGATGCGAGCTGTAGTGCCATCATTCAAAGGACGCTTCCTAAGAAAGAGGTTGATCCGGGAAGAGTTACATTGCCGGTTAAAATTGGTGATGTGTATGTCGGAAAGGGACTTATTGACTTGGGGTCGAGCATAAATCTTATACCTTTGTCAATTATCAAGAGGCTTGGCAACATCGAGATTAAGTCCATCCGAATGACATTACAATTGGCGGATAAGTCGACGACCCATCCTCATGGCGTAGCCCAAGATGTGTTGGTAAAGGTCGACAAATTCTTCTTCCCGGTGGATTTCATTGTAATTGATATGGAGGAAGATGATGATGCTCCGCTCATATTGGGCCGACCATTCATGAAGACCGCAAGAATGATGATTGATGTTGATGACGGTTTAATGAAGGTGCGTGTTCAAAATGAGGAGGTCACCTTTGATCTATTCGAAGCGATGAAGCATTCCAAGGATAGACATGATAGCTTTCGAATCGATGTGATCGAAGACGCTATTATGGAAGTTTCAAAGCATATTCACGAGATATCTCCTATGGAGTTAGCTCTCGACGACTCATTGGAGGTTTTCACTGTTGAAGAGGAGCTAGCTCTTGAGGAATGCTTGAAGGAACTTGATAGCTTGGAAGACCTACAACCGTGGGAAATAGAGGAAGAAAATTTGAAGAAGGAGGTAATTGATGAGAAAGCGCCAATTGAATTAAAAGAGTTACCTTCGACTTTGAAATATGTGTTTTTGGATGAGACCGAGGCAAAGCCGGTCATCATAAGCAACCGCTTGACAAAAGAAGAAGAAGCCCGTCTAATCATTGTGCTCAAAACCAATCAAGAAGCTATGGGTTGGACTCTTTCCGATCTTAAAGGAATTAGTCCATCCTATTGTATGCACAAGATTTTGATGGAGGAGGATTTCAAGCCGGTGGCTCAACCACAGCGCCGCTTAAATCCTACGATGAAAGAGGTTGTAAGAAAGGAAGTGGTGAAGCTTTTGGATGCGGGAATGATTTACCCGATCTCGGATAGTCCGTGGGTTAGTCCCGTGCACGTGGTTCCGAAGAAGGGTGGAATGACCGTAATCCGTAATGACAAAGACGAATTGATCCCGACTAAAGTTGCCACGGGATGGAGAATGTGTATAGATTATAGACGGTTGAATACCGCGACTCGTAAGGACCATTTTCCACTCCCATTTATGGATCAAATGCTTGAAAGACTATCGGGCCAACAATACTACTGTTTTTTAGACGGCTACTCCGGGTACAACCAAATTGCGGTTGACCCGGTTGATCATGAGAAGACGGCTTTCACGTGTCCGTTTGGAGTGTTCGCATACAGAAAAATGCCTTTTGGGCTTTGCAATGCGCCGGCGACATTCCAACGATGTGTCCAAGCTATTTTTGCCGATCTAATAGAGAAAACAATGGAAGTCTTCATGGATGACTTCTCGGTGTTTGGTGGGACGTTTAGTCTATGCTTGGCAAATTTGAAGACGGTGTTGGAAAGGTGTGTGAAGACTAATTTGGTGCTAAATTGGGAAAAGTGTCACTTTATGGTGACCGAGGGGATTGTGCTAGGCCACAAAGTCTCTAAAAGGGGGCTTGAAGTGGATAGAGCTAAGGTCGATGTAATTGAAAAATTACCCCCTCCGGTCAATGTGAAGGGCATCCGTAGTTTTTTGGGGCACGCGGGGTTCTACCGGCGCTTCATCAAGGACTTCTCAAAGGTGGCTAAACCTTTGAGCAATTTACTCGCCAAAGATCAGGTATTTCTCTTCACCGACGATTGTTTGCAAGCTTTCGAGGTTTTAAAAGAAAAATTGGTTACCGCTCCAATAATAGTCGCTCCCGATTGGAATGAAAATTTTGAATTAATGTGTGACGCGAGTGACTATGCCGTTGGAGCGGTACTTGGCCAAAGAAAGGACAAAACTTTTCATGCTATCCATTATGCGAGTAAGGTTCTTAACGAGGCTCAAATAAATTATGCCACAACGGAAAAAGAACTACTCGCAATAGTGTATGCGCTAGAAAAGTTTAGGTCCTATCTTATAGGGTCTAAAGTCGTGGTGTACACCGACCACGCGGCGATTAAATATCTGCTGACCAAGCCGGATTCGAAGCAAAGGCTCATCCGTTGGATCCTCTTGTTACAAGAATTCGATGTCGAAATTAAAGACAAGAAGGGGTCGGAAAACTTGGTAGCGGATCATTTATCCCGCTTGGTGAATGTCGAGGTTACCGCATCTGAAAAGGAAATCCGGGAAGAATTTCCTGATGAAAAATTGTTTAAGGTTCAAGTTAGGCCGTGGTTTGCAGACTTTGCAAACCACAAGGCTAGTGGTTGTGTGCCGGCCGACCTAACTTCGAACCAAAAGAGGAAGTTCCTTTCGGATGCGAAGTATTATGTTTGGGATGACCCATACTTGTTTAAGTTGGGTAGCGATAACCTGTTAAGGAGATGCGTAACTGGTGATGAAGCCCAGAGCATCCTTTGGCATTGTCACAACTCGCCTTATGGCGGTCATTATAATGGGGTTAGAACGGCCACTAAAATTCTTCAATCGGGATTTTATTGGCCAACTATTTTTAAAGACGCACATACCCATGCGCAAAGTTGTGACAGTTGCCAAAGAAGTGGTGGGATAGGTAAGAGAGATGAGATGCCTCTCCAAAATATCCAAGAAGTGGAAGTGTTCGATTGTTGGGGCATAGATTTTGTTGGACCTTTCCCACCCTCTTACGGGAATGAGTACATGCTTGTAGCTGTTGATTATGTCTCTAAGTGGGTTGAGGCGATTGCCTCACCTCGGGCGGATGCCAAAACGGTGATAAATTTTTTAAAGAAAAACATCTTTTCCCGTTTTGGAACACCCCGAGTGTTGATAAGTGACGGAGGGTCACACTTTTGTAATGCACCTTTGGAAACAATTTTAAAACATTATGGTGTATCGCATAGGGTGACAACTCCGTACCACCCTCAGGCTAATGGCCAAGCCGAGGTCTCTAATCGTGAGATTAAGAGAATCCTCGAGAAAACCGTGTCTAACTCGAAAAAGGAGTGGTCCCAAAAATTGGACGAAGCATTATGGGCCTACCGTACGGCCTTTAAAGCTCCAATTGGCCTAACTCCCTTTCAATTGGTATTTGGTAAAACTTGCCATTTGCCGGTTGAATTGGAGCACAAGGCCTTGTGGGCCCTCAAATTTTTAAATTTTGAGAATGAGTCGGCCGGTGAAAAAAGGAAAGTACAACTACTTGAGTTGGAGGAGATGCGCAATGCCGCATACCACTCAAGTTGGTTGTACAAGGAAAAAGCCAAGAAGTATCATGACAAAAAGATCCGAACCAAAGAATTCGTGCCCGGACAATTGGTCTTATTGTTCAACTCCCGGTTGAAGTTGTTTCCCGGGAAGTTGAAATCGAAATGGTCCGGGCCATTTCGGGTGAAAGAAGTAAAAGAGTACGGGGCCGTTATCATTGAAGACATGGACGAGAAAGACAGTTGGACCGTGAACGGCCAACGATTGAAAGTATATCTCGGCGGTCATGTGGATCGCGAGAGTTGTGCTCAGCCGCTCGATGCTCCTCTGTGAGCATCGCACCGTCGAGCTTAGCCGATGTTAAACAAGCGCTAGTTGGGAGGCACCCCAACATTGTAAGTATTTCCTGTTTTATGTGTGATGTTGTATGAGTATTGGATGACATGCAAGTGCTGCATTTGCAAAAGCACTTGCTGTCATGCTCGCTTGCAGCTCGCTAGGCGAGGCTGCAGCGAGCGCGCTCGCTGGATGCTCGCTAGGCGAGGCAGTAGCGAGCGCACCAGAACTGTTCTATTTAAACAATTCAGCAGGGCAGTTTTGCCCTTACCCTAAAAATTCTTCTAAACTGCTCTGCTGAAGTGTGCGATTTGCCTTCTCAAATTCTCTACCCTGAATCCATATCAACAACATTTGTGTGTCGGTCAATTGCAAACACTTCCCACTTCTCCTTTCCAAATCCGTTTACCTCAAGGTTTGCCCTATTGCATGTTTCTTTTGTTGCATTATTTATTTCCAACTTTGAATGGTAAATAGGATAGGTGTGATAGGAACCTTGAGGTTGCATACAATTTTGGGAGTTTGCAATGTTGTGCATTTAGGTTTTTAAATTGGGGATTTACTCTTACTTAGGTTTTCCATGAAATTAGGTATCCCCAATAGCATAGAACAATTCATAGTCTTGAGGAATCATTGGGTTTTGCTGTGGAAACCTTGTATGTACAGGTTTTGGGGGAAACAATTTTGAAAATGCAGAAAACCCCAAAACCCGTAAGGTTCGCTAGCACTCGCTAGGCGAACCTGGGGCGAGCATTCGCTGCCACTTCGCTAGGCGAAGCAGCAACGAGCAAACCAGTCCCTTATAAAAACTGTTTTGGTTCTAATCTGTTTGTTTCGTGTTTGTTGCTTTATCTCTTGTTTTGCAGAATGGAGTCAAGAGCTAGTGCTGGCAAGAAAAGAAAGGGAGCGGCAACTACTTCACGAACCGTGCCAATCCAATTCGACCACGACAAGTTTGTGGGCCCGAAACAAGCGGCACGGTACATCGCTTTGGAGAAGCGAAACATTTTGCCTGAGAAGCGTTTTCTGATCAACCCACAGGGCACGTATCGGAGTTTTGCCGGGTTGATTGATACAAAGAAATGGGATAGGTTGATAAATCCCTTGGAACACTATGACATCGCTACAGTGCGGGAGTTCTACGCTAACGCATTGCCTGATGATGATGAGCCCTTCACTTGGGTCTCTAGAGTGGCCGGTCGGCCAGTTCCTTTTGACAGGGATACAATCAACCAAATCCTCGGGGAGCCGCTTCAGCTGGGTGCTGATGAAAGAGACCAGTACCATATTGACCTCCGGCTGCACAAGGATATCCCAGCAATTACAGCCGCCCTGCTTCTACCAGGGAAATCAGTTGAGCCGAACCCATCTGGGGTTCCTATGAGATATCATCGGGAGGACATGACTCCCATGGCTCAGCTGATTCTTCTTCTAGTTTTGACCAACATACAACCCAAATCCCACACATCTACTGTGCCGATCCCAGTGGCACATTTAGTACATTCCATCCTCGCCAATGTTGATATTGATGTGGCGAGGATCATTGCCAATGAGTTGAAGACGGTAATAGAGAGCGGACTGAAGTCGGGGGCTCGGGTGAATTGGCCCCTTGCATTCCCTTGTTTGATTATGAGCCTGTGCATTAAGGCACGAGTGCGACTTCCGTCTCGGGGTCAGGTTAGGATCCCGGCTCCTATTGATGACCGGTATGTGGCAAAATACTGCAGAGCTAAGGCCACCGGCAGCAGTGCAGCCTCAGGTAGCACTAGGGTTTCTGATGGTCCTAGTGCTTCTACTCCCAGGGTCGATCCATACCTGCGGGCTGCGTGTGAATACAATTTCCAGTGGATGGCAGCATCGCAGAGGGCTATGATTGACATGCACGACTCGATGCAGCGTTTGCAGCTGCAGGGTAGTGGTGCACATGCTTTGATGACACGGGAGCAGTTTCTGACGAATGCAAATTGGCCCGTGGACGTGCCAGTCTATTCTGAGGGGGTGGGAGCTGATGATGATGATGAGGATGATGATGAGGAGACCGGTTCTGAGGCCGGTAGTGAGGAGGAGTCTTGAGCCCTTTGTGGGTTAAGTTTTTGTTTTTTGTATTTCAGTTTTTATTATGGCATTTTTATTTGTACTTTTGAATTTTGTATTTTGACCAATGGGTTGTACTATTGGGGTGTTTTGTCCCCCACGAACAAAATTTTATTTTTCAGTTAATGTTAATTATGTTTGTTGGTAATTTTGTGTGTTTAATAAATTTTTGGTTGAATGAGTGGCAAACCCTTCTAGATTGGTTGCTCCTCAAGAAGTACCCAATGAAGGTGCATCCGAGCTTGGATGGCAATGATAAGAATAACAAGTGAATGAAGCTAAGGTACATGGTTACCGTCGGCTAGAATTTTAGAATGCATTAGGAACTTTACTCTTTTTGGTAAATAGAATATTGTCTTTTTGCAACATAATTGAATGAATGTTTCATCTAGAACTTAGAACCATATATGGTGAGGAAACCTCCATTGTACACTTAAATGCTGGAGTCTAATAAGTTTTGTTGATTCATTTGATTCATTATTTGTCTGTTATTATTGTGAAATTGTGGAAGCAATTAGAAATGATCAAGGCACTTGTTTTCTTTCGAGCACAACTACATCCAAAAACAACTTACCTGTGAGCAGAGAGAGTATTTGTTAACCCCTTTGAGCCTGAACAGTTGAATCTCGGCTTGAAATAAAGCGAGATCTCAAAAATGTTTTTTTTTACAACCCGAAAAATCTTGATTATTGTTCTTTTGCCGTAAAAAGTTAAGAGCATTCACTTAGGGTGTGGAAGAAATAAGTTGGGGAGAACGAAAAAGAATTGGTAAGTACCACAGCTTTTGAAAATGAAAAGAAAAACCGAGCAAGCATAGAAAAATATATGTATAGAAAATGTAGAAAATAAACATCTGTTTTGTATATTTGATGTGAAAGAAAAGAACAAAAATAGAAAGAATGAAAAAAAAAAAAAAAATGAATGCTTGCTTGGAAGAAAAAAAAAAAAAATAGTAGTGAAAAATAAGAATTGAGTTGTGGAATATGTGTTGTGAAGGTTACAAATAAGAAACAAAGGAAACAAAGTCGAGTAGTGTGAATATTACTGTGAATGCCTCTTTTGCATCGGCACTTTCGTTTCAATGGCCTTAGAAATGACCCTTGTTTGTTAACCCGACCAAGCTTCAACCGAAAAGCCCTTAGTGATCTTTTTGTTTCCACAGTACAACTTATGATTGTTAGACATTGTATGAATCTGTTTGATTTCTTCATTATTTGTTAGAGAGTGAGATTATTCCCGCGGTTGCAAACGCGTTAAATCTTCAATCCTTATTCGAAGAGGAGAGATAGGGTGATTCATTCAGAATAGCATTGTTGTAGATAGATAAATATTTTGCATTGCTATTTAAGTTTTAGTTCTTATGTATTATTTTATTCAAAACCGTTGGAAACGTGTATTTGCGGATTTCGCTTGTGTTTGAGCCGTTTATCCAACTTCGGAGAATCCGTTTTCTTAAAAGCAAATCCTCTTGTCTTTCAAGAGGCATACTTTGCTTGAGGACAAGCAAGAATCTAGTTGGGGAGAGTTGTTAGATGCCCAAAAGTGCTTATTTGAGCTATCATATGTGGGCATCTTTCACTCTTTTGCCTTGCTAAAATTGCCAAAACCACATTCATTTTACATGGAATGCATTACATTGATAAACAAGCTTGGTGCCTTTGATGTGTGTGTTATTGTGCAGGAAAGGCATGAATTAATTGATAATGAAGACACAACAAAATTGGCAAAGGAACCAAAGCAAACAAGCATTCTTTCTGCCAGCTCGCTAGGCGAGGATGTGGCGAAGCAAAACCTTCGCTAGGCGAGCTCCTGGCGAAAGGCTCCAGTAAATTGGTTAATTAATTCGCTAGGCGAACTGAAGGCGAAGTGGCAGCGAATTCAGTCTGTTTTGGTGAAATGAGCAGCCAGCACTAGCTCGCTAGGCGAGGCTCTAGCGAGTCCCCAGCGAGCATTCCAGTAGCAAAACCTTTCAACCTCGCTGGGGCGAAGGTTGAAGCGAGTTGTTCGCTAGGCGAAGGTCTGTTCGCTAGGCGAACATGACAGTTCCACAGGCCCAGTTTTCTCTGGGCGCAGGGGCATTTTGTGCCCATTTTTGGCCTTCGCTAGGCGAGCCATTCTGCTCGCCTAGCGAACGTGACAGTTCTGCACTTGTCTATAAGTAGCAGGTGCCACTTTTGGTGCCATACCACTTTTTACCAACTTTTCCATTTTTTGTACTTTCTCTTAGATATTTTACAGCATTGCTTTGTGGGGGATTTTATGCCCTAATTTCATTTTCTCTTCATCTAGCAACCATCTTCCACAAAAGAAGGTGGATTCCCATCCAACTTGGATCATTCGACTTGGATGTTGATCAACCCTCTTTTCTTACTTGCCGACCAAGCTACCATGAAAATGAGTAGCTAAGTCTCCATTTGTCAAGGTTAGATGTAGGTGATTTCCAAGCTTTGTGTGTAAATGTAAGGATCCTTATATGTAAACTCTTTAACGGTAAATATATGATGAAAACTTTGTTTCTATTTAAAACTCTTTGTGTTGGTATTTGATCGAGAGATGTTTACCGATTCTTGACCTAGGTTTTCATCCAAACTTGTTTGTTAGCTAGAGATAGTAACGAATGATTTTGTTCACCATAAGGTTGAACCAAAACGTTGTCTTTTTGATAGATTGTGTTCGAGAGAAACAATGGATCAAAATGACAAAACTCACAATGGGTGTTCGAGAGAAACGCATTGAGAGGACCTTGTGAAATAATTTATCATCTAAAGGAGTTTATAGTATTGTTGACCGTGCAAAAACATGCAAAGCAAATGTAATCATTGAAACCTAACTTTGACAATATTTCTCATATTAATCAAAACGTAACTTTTACCGCAATTAATTACTTTGTATGCAATATAACTTGATTAAAACCCAAAACCCCAGTGTTACTTTAAGTTAAGATTAATTCAACCATTGAACGGCAGCGATATCTTACAATCTCTGTGGATACGATAACAAAACCCGACACTTAAAAACTGTCTTTCAACATATGTATTTGAAGCTTTAGTTGACGATGATTGAGCGAGAATCTTTGGCAGAAGACAGCTATAGAACAAAGGCTTGTCAGGATGCAATTACTTGCCAAATCCCTAATTTTTTTCTAGATTTCCCCAGGGTGAGGTACTCAATCTAGCGGGTTTCAATCCATCGAGACACTCAATTTTGCCTAAGTTACCCTTTCGGGTTTTCAACTTAGCGAGCTATTCTATTTTTATTTTTAGGCGAAGTATTTCTTGACTGCATCTGAATTCACAGGACGAGTGAAATCCTCCCCATCCATAGTTGTAAGCAACAAAGCACCGCCTGAAAAGGCTCTCTTAACAACATATGGACCTTCATAGTTTGGAGTCCACTTGCCCCCTGGAATCGGGCACGAAAGACAAGACTTTCTTGAGCACAAGGTCACCTTCTCGAAACACAAGAGGCTTGACCTTCTTATCAAAAGCTTTCTTCATCCTTTGCTGATATAACTGACCATGACACATGGCAGTTAATCTCTTCTCTTCAATCAAGTTCAACTGGTCATACCGACTCTGAACCCATTCAGCCTCAGTCAACTTGGCTTCCATCAAAACTCTCATTGATGAGATCTCAACCTCTACGGGGAGCACAACCTCCATGCCATATACAAGAGAGAAAGGGGTTGCCCCTGTTGAAGTGCAAACAGATGTACGATAGCCATGCAAAGCAAATGGCAGCATCTCATGCCAATCTTTGTGCGTAACAACCATCTTCTGGATAATCTTCTTGATGTTTTTGTTATAAGCTTCAACAACCCCATTCATCTTGGGTCTATAGGGAGAAGAATTATGATGTACAATCTTGAACTCGCTACACAGCTCTTTCATCATCTTGTTGTTCAAGTTAGATCCATTATCAGTAAAGATCTTGTTGTTGGTGTAAGCCCTAGAGACCAATACATTTGGTACTTGTATCAAATTATTTATTAATAATAAAAGGCTTTTTCTTTATTATGTTTGTTTAATAAAGTCCATAGAGTAGATAGTCCGTTTAATGTATCAAGTGTGACTTAATCATGAGATCACATTAAACATAAGGACATTCTTTTTAAAGTATCCGTAGTCGAGCTTTATTGTGAAGTGGGATAATATTAAAGCATTAAGACTATTATGTATATAGACTGATGATCACATCTCATGGATCATGGATAAGGAGTTATCAAGTCTTAAACATAGGTATGAATATTAAGAGTAATATTTATACTGGATTGACCCGCTATGAGAATACTATATAGAATGTTATGCAAAGTGTCATAAGTTATTCTCATGGTGATAATGGTGTATACCATCCTTCGACCTGAAACCACTATGGACCCTAGATGTAGAGTCGAGTGCCTTATTGCTGATCAAACGTTATCCGTAATTGGATGACCATAAAGACAGTTGATGGGTACTCCACGAAGCATACTAAGGGACATGAGTGACCTAGATTGAATTTGCCCATCCTGCGTAACAGGATAAAAGTCTATGGGCCCAATATTGATCTGGACAAGGATGACACGATCTATGCCTTGTGTTCAATATAGACATAAGGGCAAAAAGGTAATTGTACACATAAGTATTATCACAAAAGGATTTGTCGGATCACATGACATTTTTGTGTCTTGGGTAGCAGTGATGTGTTGCTATATACCGCTCACTACTTATTATGATAAATACGTGATTTAATATAATTACCAATGTCGCGAAAACCTATAGGGTCACACACAAAAGGACGGATTGATGAGAGATAAAGCAACTAAGGAATACCGTAATGTACGGTGCACTTAAGTGAATTGTAGAACATCGTAAGGTACGGTGTACTTAAGTAGAATACGAAATATGGTAAGGTACCACGCGCTTAAGTGATATTGGCATATTATAAGATATGGGCCACATACACTTGAGTGGGCTTTTTAGCTTGCAGCCCGCACAAGTGGTTCTATAAATAGAACCCTTGCGTAGAAGCATTTGTGCAGTTGCAATTTCGTTTCTCTCTCTCTCTCTCTCTCTCTCTCTCTCTCTCTCTCATTCAAAGCCTTCATTCGTAGCAGCTAGCACTGAGATTGAAGGAATCCGTTCATGTGGACTGAGTAGAGGCGTTGTCATTGTTCAACGTTCGTGATCGCTCTGTTGATCTGCATCAAAGGTTACAATCGCCACAAGAGGTAACGATTCTATCACTGATCATGCCCATTCGTAAGGATCATTAAAGGAGAAATTTTAAATTCCACTGCATTTTGGATCGCCCATCTCCCTTAGTGGTATCAGAGACACTTATGAAACCATGCATCTGATAGCTATTTATTTTCTGTTTTTCTGTATTAATACGATTAAAAGAAAGAATGAACCAATGAATAAACGAGTAATTAAATTTGGCATCATGTGTGTACGATTTGGATGATTGATGTTGACTATGCTTCGGAATCCGACATTAGTATAGTGAAGCGGCGATACATCGATCGTCCATAGGATATGCAATTAAGTTCGATCAAGTTATATATATGATATAAGTAATCCTGATGCAAAATACGGTATATATGATATACTGTTTCTGTTTCGTTCATTCAAACACTTAATGGTTGTTTTCCTTTGAGCGATCAATGGTCGTTTGCTTCTTGATCCGACATTAGTATGGTGAAGCAATGACGTATTGATCAATCATACTGAATCAACAATCGAGATGTATTTGACGGTCTAAAATTGGTGCATTAGGGTTAATGACGGACAAGGGTTGTGTTGTCAAAGAGTTATGCGATTAGGGTTGTGCTTTAAAGTATCAAGTGTTGGTGTGAAAACTGACGTCGATTTCAAATGAATTGTTCATTAAAAATTTCGGCCAGGGGTGCTGCCCCCTTGACCCCCGTCCCGCTGACCAGGCAGCGGACCCCCCTGCTAACTCTGCATAGTGTGATCGGTCGCCGAAATTTAATTTCGTTTTAATTAATTAAAAGAATTAAAATTAATAATAATAATGTGTTTATTATTATTGTCTTCTGGTGATCGGTTATGGCCTTAGTTTTCCTTTATTTTGTTTTGGATTTTTAAAATACGACCTGCGTGTCGTGCCTCTCTTTTAATCTCATAATGTAACTTCTTTTCTCATCTCACTCCCTCATATGTAAAACGAGTTTCTTTTATGTAATGTAATGTCATGAAGAAAGAGAAGAATTCAATATCAAAGGAGGATAACCTTGAAGATCTTGCCTTGAGAAGCTTAGATCGTTATAAGGTTAGCTTAGGTTCTCTCATTGGCTTGGGAGAACAATTGTGCTAGGAGCCATAACTGTTTCATTATGTATGTATGTTGATGCATGTGAGAGACGATTTATATGATAAATAAGCCGGTGAGATCAGAATAATTGCAAATTCCCTCAAATTAAATATTAAGTTTATGCATTCCAAGTTTTAGCACTCATCAAGACTAGTATCGGATAATGTAGGTTTCGCCTACGCGAGGTGCATGTTCTATATTAGTAAGGTGCGATGGGATAATTGTAATATCCAATTGTTAAAACAATGGGTCAAACTTAACTAAACAAATTATAATAAGATTATATATGTTTAGAAGCAAGAGTTGGAAATGATCCATGTGATGGATTGGAATAAGGAGTTATTCACCCAACTAAAATATTTGAGAGTTGTATTAGATACAATTGGAAGGAGTTCCTACCTAAATAACCTAGTTTTGTGTAATCCGCCTACGCGGACTTAAAACAAAGTGAAATATGGATCTCAACCCACTAGAAAATCTTCCAACGGGATTTTCCGAATCAAATGGTGAGGGTCATTTGTTTTGAGTAAAATAGTGGGAGCATATTTAATTAAAGGCCTAATTAAATATGTTATTGATACTTACATTTTCATTATTTTCATGTAGATTACCATGACAACAAACACCTCTAACAACATTTTGCGATCAATCCTTGACAAGGAAAAATTGTCTGGGACAAATTTTCTGGATTGGCACTGAAATCTGAGGATTGTCCTCAAACATGATAGAAAGTTGTATGTCTTGGAGAAACCTGTTCCTGAAGAGGAACCTCCTAGTTCTGCACCTAAGGCAGAAAGAGATGCTTATAATAAGCATGTCGATGATGCCAATGAAACTGCTTGTCTCATGCTAGCTACCATGAACTCAGAGTTGCAAAAGCAACATGAGAACATGGCATCGTTCGATATGATCGAACACCTCAAGATTCTCTATCAAGAGCAAGCAAGGCATGAAAGGTTTGAAGTTTCAAAAGCCCTTTTTCAAGGCAAGTTAGCTGAGGGAGCCCCTGTAGGTCCCCATGTGCTCAAGATGATTGGGTATGTGGAAAACCTTGAGAGGTTAGGTTTTCCCCTCGGAAAGGAACTTGCGACTGATTTAATCTTGCAATCGTTGCCAGATAGATTCAGTCAATTTGTCCTTAATTTCAATATGAATGATATGGACAAATCTCTTCCTGAACTGCTAGCCATGTTAAGAACTGCTGAGCAGAATCTGAAGTCAAAAGGGAAGTCCATTCTGATGATCGGAAATGGAAAGAGACAGAACAAAAGGCCCATCAAGCCGGGTGATAAAAGGAAAGGCAAGGAAGTTAACAAAACCCAAAACCACTGTTGCTGCTTTGAAGCCTAGTGGAGGCATAGCAAAAGAAGGCACCTGCTTCCATTGCAGTAAGACCGGACACTGGAAGAGAAACTGCCCAAAGTACCTGGAAGATAAGAAGAATGGAGTAGAGACTTCAACTTCAGTAATTTTTGTTATTGAAATTAATTTATCTACTTCTGCATCATGGGTATTAGATACTGGATGCGGTTCTCACATTTGTACCAATGTGCAGGGACTAAAAAGGAGTAGAGATTTGGCAAAAGGTGAAGTCGACCTACGAGTTGGCAATGGAGAAAAGGTTTCTGCTTTAGCCGTAGGAACTTATGTATTGACTTTACCTAGTGGTTTAATAATTCAGTTAGAGAACTGTTATTATGTACCTGCAATTAGCAGGAATATTATTCCTGTTTCTTGTTTGGACAACTTTGGTTTTTCATTTATAATAAAGAACAATTGTTGCTCAATTTATTTGAATAATATATTCTATGCTACTGCACAAATGAACAATGGACTATATCTCCTTGATCTTGAAATTCCTATTTATAACATTAATATTAAAAGGATGAAACCTAATGAGTTAAATCCAACTTACCTTTGGCATTGTCGATTAGGCCACATAAATGAGAAACACATTTCCAAACTCCATAAAGATGGACTGTTGGACTATTTTGATTATGAATCATATGAGACATGCAAACCTTGTTTAATTGGAAAGATGACAAAGTCTCCATTCACAGGAAAAGGTGAAAGAGCTAATGATCTTTTGGCCCTCATACATACTGATGTATGTGGACCACTGAACATACCAACCAGAGGAGGTTTTCAATACTTCATCACATTTACTGATGATTTCATTAGATATGGGTATGTGTATTTAATGAAACACAAATCAGAGTCCTTTGAAAAGTTCAAGGAATTCAAGAATGAAGTACAAAACCAACTATAGGTAAGAATATTAAAACTCTTCGATCAGATCGAGGTGGTGAGTATTTAAGCCTAAAGTTTGATGACCATCTGAAAGAGTGTGGGATCCTATCCCAACTTACTCCTCCTGGAACACCCCAATGGAATGGTGTATCTGAGAGAAGAAATCGAACCCTGTTAGACATGGTCCGATCCATGATGAGTCACGCCGATCTTCCAAACTCCTTTTAGGGACATGCACTATCGACAACAGCTTACACACTTAACCGTGTTCCATCCAAAAAGGTTGAGAAGACACCATATGAGATATGGAGTGGTAAGAAACCACATATGTCTTACATGAAGATTTAGGGTTGCGAAGTTTATGTGAAACGACAAATTTCAACTAAGCTTGAGCCCAAATCTGACAAATGCTTATTTGTGGGGTATCCTAAAGAAACAAGAGGGTATTACTTCTACAATCCTTCTGAGGGCAAAATGTTTGTCGCTCGAATTGGAGGATTTTATTTCCAAAGGAATCAGTGGGAGGAAAGTAGAGCTTGAAGAAATTGAAGAATCACAAAGCATCGACACACCTATGGAGGAATTAGAGCAGAAAACATAAGTAGTTGTGGAAGAGCAACCTGGTCAAGTAGAACAAGACCAGCGTAGGTCAAGCAGGATACATCACATACCTGAGAGATACGGATATCTCATAACTGATCAAGGTGATGTATTACTCATGGATCAAGATGAGCCTGTGACCTACCAAGAGGCCATAACTGGTCCCGAGTCTGAGAATTGGCTAGAAGCCATGAAATCTGAAATGGATTCCATGTACACAAAGCAAGTTTGGACCTTGGTAGAGCCTCATGTAGGAGTTAACCCTATAGGATGCAAGTGGGTCTTCAAAAAGAAGACTGATATGGATGGTAAGGTACATACCTATAAGGCAATACTGGTTGCAAACGGATATAAACAAATTCATGGGGTTGACTATGATGAGACCTTTTCAACAGTTGCAATGCTTAAATCTGTTCGGATTTTACTTGCTATCGCTGCATATCATGATTATGAAATATGGCAGATAGATGTCAAAACTGCTTTCCTTAATGGGAATCTTCTTGAGGATGTGTACATGACACAACCTGAAGGATTTGATATACCAGAAGAAGCCCAAAAGATATGTAAGTTACAAAGATCAATCTATGGATTGAAGCAAGCTTCCAGAAGCTGGAATCATCGTTTTGATGAAACGGTAAAACAATATGGATTCATCAAGAACGAAGATGAGCCTTGTGTCTACAAGAAGGTTAGTGGGAGCATGATCTTTTTCCTGGTATTATATGTAGATGACATATTACTTATTGGAAACGATGTCCCTACCCTGCAACAAGTAAAGTCTTGGTTGGGGAAATGCTTTTCTATGAAGGACCTAGGTGAAGCAGCCTATATATTAGGAATCAGAATCTATAGAGATAGATCACAAAAACTGCTTGGCCTAAGTCAGAGTACGTACATAGACAAAGTGCTGAGACGCTTTAATATGCATGATTCCAAGAAAGGATTCATACCTATGCAACATGGCTTGTGTCTATCAAAAACACAATCCGCTTCAACTAAGGAAGAAAGGGATCGCATGAATAAGATTCCATATGCATCTACAACAGGATCTATCATGTATGCCATGTTATGTACTCGACCAGATGTCTCGTATGCTTTGAGTGCAACGAGTAGGTACCAATCTGATCCTGGTGATGCTCATTGGGAAGCTGTCAAGAATATCCTTAAGTATTTGAGAAGGACTAAGGACTCATTCTTGATATATGGAGGTCAGGAAGAGTTAGCTGTAATTGGATACACCGATGCTAGCTTCCAGACAGATAAGGATGACTATAGATCGCAATCTGGTTATGTGTTTTGCTTAAACGGTGGCGCTGTGAGTTGGAAAAGTTCAAAGCAAGATACATTTGCTGATTCTACAACCGAGGCCGAGTATATTGCTGCCTCAAGTGCAACAAAGGAAGCTGTTTGGATCAAAAAGTTCATTAGTGAACTTGGCATAGTTCCTAGCATTGTGGATCCCTTTGGTCTCTATTGTGATAACAATGGTGCTATCACACAAGCTAAGGAGCCTAGATCTCACCAACGATCCAAACACATACTTAGGCGTTATCACCTGATTCGAGAGATAATAGATAGAGGAGATGTGAAAATATGCAGAGTACCTACACTTGACAATATTGCTGACCCACCGACAAAGCCTCTTGCGCAGCAAAAGCATGATGGCCATACTAGATCTATGGGCATTAGGGGTATGCCTGATTGACTCTAGTGCTAGTGGGAGATTGTTGGTGTAAGCCCTAGAGGCCAATAATTTTGGTACTTGTATTGAATTATTTATTAATAATAAAAGGCTTTTTCTTTATTATGTTTGTTTAATAAAGTCCCTAGAATAGATAGTCCGTTTAATGTATCAAGTGTGACTTAATCATGATATCACATTAAACATAAGGACACTATTCTTAAAGTATCCGTAGTCGAGCTTTATTGTGAAGTGGGATAACATTAAAGCATTAAGACTATTATGTATATAGACTGATGATCACATCTCATGGACCGTGGATAAGGAGTTATCAAGTCTTAAACATAGGTATGAATATTAAGAGTAATATTTATACTCGATTGACCCGCTATGAGAATACTATATAGAATGTTATGCAAAGTGTCATAAGTTATTCTCATGGTGATAATGATGTTAACCACCCTTCGACCTGAAACCACTATGGACCCTAGATGTAGAGTCAAGTGCCTTATTGCTGATCAAACGTTGTCCGTAATTGGATGACCATAAAGACAGTTGATGGGTACTTCACAAAGCATGCTAAGGGACATGAGTGACCTAGATGGAATTTTCCCATCCTGCGTAACAGGATAAAAGTCTATGGGCCCAATATTGAACTGGACAAGGATGACACGGTCTATGCCTTGTGTTCAATATAGACATAAGGGCAAAAAGGTAATTGTACATATAAGTATTATCACAGAAGGATTTGTCGGATCACATGACATTTTCGTGTCTTGGGTAATAGTGATGTGTTGCTAGATACCGCTCACTGTTTATTATGTTAAATACGTGATTTAATATAATTACCAATGTCGCAAAAACCTTCAGGGTTACAAACAAAAGGACGGATTGATGAGAGATAAAGTAACTAAGGAATACCGTAATGTACGGTGCACTTAAGTGAATTGTAGAACATCGTAAGGTACAGTGTACTTAAGTAGAATACAAAATATGGTAAGATACCATGCGCTTAAGTGATATAGGCATATTATAAGATATAGGCCACATACACTTGAGTGGGCTTTTTAGCTTGCAGCCCGCACAAGTGGTTCTATAAATAGAACCCTTGTGTAGAAGCATTTGTGCAGTTGCAATTTCGTTTCTCTTTGTGTCTCTCTCACTCAAAACCTTCATTCGTAGCAGCTAGCACTGAGATTGAAGGAATCCGTTCGTGTGGACTGAGTAGAGGCGTTGTCATTGTTCAACGTTCGTGATCGCTCCGTAGATCTGCATCAAAGGTTACAATCGCCACAAGAGGTAACGATTCTATCACTGATCATGCCCATTCGTAAGGATCATTAAAGGAGAAATTTTAAATTCCGCCGCGTTTTGGATCGCCCTTCTCCTTCACTTGTCTGGCACACCATATCGGCATATAAGCTGGTTCTTGATAAACTTCACGACCACCTGCCTGGTCACATTTTCATACGATGCCGCGTCAACCCACTTGGTGAAGTAATAAATAGCTACGAGAATAAAACGGTGACCGTTCGACGCCTTTGGTTCAATCATGCCAATCATGTCAATTCCCCACATGGAGAAAGGCCATGGTGAGGAAATAACGTTCATAAGTGTCGGGGGAATATGAATCTTATCTACATAGATCTGACACTTGTGGCATCTCTTCACATATTTGTAGCAGTCAGACTCCATTGTCAGCCAATAGTAGCCTGCTCTCAACATCTTCTTTGCCATAGCATGTCCATTGGAATGAGTACCAAATGAACCTTCATGGACTTCAGGCATCAACAAGTCTGTTTCGTGTCTATCCATGCATCTGAGCAGAACCATGTCAAAATTCCTCTTGTAAAGCACCTCACCATTAAGGTAAAAACTGCCAGATAATCTCCTCAAAGTCTTCCTGTCTTTAACAGATGCAACAGGCGGGTAAGTTTGATTTTGGAGAAAGCATTTGATATCATATGATCATGGCTTATCATCTTTCACTTCTTCAACTACAAACACATGAGCTGGTCTATCCAAGCGCATCACAATAATATTGGGGACTTCATTCTAGTACTTCACCACAATCATTGAAGCAAGCGTAGCAAGAGCATCCGCCATCCAATTCTCATCTTGAGGAATATGATGTAAGTCAACCTCAGTAAAGAAAGTTAAAATCCTCCTTGCATAATCTCTATATGGGATGAGGCCAGGGTGATTCATCTCCCATTCACCCTTAATCTGATTAACAACAAGGGCCGAATCGCCATAAACAACAAGATGCTTGATCCTAAGATCAATACATTCTTCCAAACCCATAATACAAGCCTCATACTCCGCCATATTATTCGTGCATTTGAAAGTTAACCTTGCTGTAAAAGGAAAATGTGTGCCTTGAGGAGTAATAATCACTGCCCCAATGCCATTTCCATATTGATTGACAACACCATCGAATACCATACCCCATCGGGAACCAGGCTCTGGCCCTTCATCGAGTGTAGGCTCATCACAATCTTTCATCTTCAAATACAAAATTTCCTCATCAGGGAAGTCGTACTGCACAGACTGATAATCTTCAATTGGTTGATGTGCCAAATGGTCAGCCAAGATACTACCTTTAATAGCTTTTTGAGCTCGATACTCAATATCATACTCAGATAACAACATCTGCCAACGGGCAATTCTCCCAGTTAAGGCACGCTTCTCAAAGATATACTTGATTGGGTCCATTTTGGATATCAACCAAGTCGTATGATTCAACATATACTGGCGTAAGCTCTTAGCAGCCCAAGCCAAAGCACAACATGTTTTCTCAAGCGTTGAGTATCGAGACTCACAATCATTAAACTTCTTACTCAAGTAGTATATTGCATACTCTTTCTTCCCTGATTCATCTTGCTGACCCAATACACAACCCATGGAGTCATCAAGCACATTCAAATACATAATCAGTGGTCTCCCTTCAACAGGTGGAGACAGAATCAGAGGCTCAGACAAATATTCTTTGATATTGTCAAAAGCTTTCTGGAAATCCTCGATCCAATCATGACACTGATCTTTCTAGAGGAGCTTGAATATAGGCGCACATGTGGCAGTCATGTGGGATATAAATCTCGAAATGTAATTCAAACGGCCAAGAAAACCTCGGACTTGCTTCTCAGTTTTGGGCGCAGGCATCTCCTGTATTGCTTTTACCTTGGTAGGATCAATTCAATACCTCTTTCGCTAACAATAAAGCACAATAATTTTCCAGAACGGACTCCAAATGTACACTTGTTCGGATTCAGAAGGAGTTTGTACTTCCTCAAACGCTGGAAAAGCTTCAACAAGTGTTCTACATGTTTAACTTCCGTTTTCGACTTTGCAATCACATCATCAACATACACCTCAATCTCCTTGTGCATCATATCATGAAACAAGGTAGTCATAGCACGTTGATAGGTGGCTCCGGCGTTCTTCAAACCGAATGGCATCACTCGATAACAGAATGTTCCCTAAGGTGTGATGGATATTGTCTTCTCCATATCCTCGGGTGCCATTTTAATCTGGTTATAACCGGAAAATCCGTCCATAAATGAAAAAACATTGAATTTATCCGTATTGTCTGCCAACATATCAATGTGTGGTAGAGGAAAATCATCTTTTAGACTAGCTTTATTCAAGTCACGGTAATCCACACACATTCAGACTTTTCCATCTTTCTTAGACACATGCACAATATTGGCCACCCATTGAGGATATGTAGAAGTCACCAGAAACCCTGCATCAATTTGCTTCTGAACTTCTTCTTTAATCTTCATTGCCATATCAGGATGAGTTCTTCTGAGCTTCTGCTTCACGGACACACACTCAGGCTTCAATGGCAAGAAATGTTGCACAATATCAGTATCTAGACGAGGCATGTCTTCATATGACCAGGCAAAGACGTCGACATATTCTCGTAGTAACTCGATCAACCCCTTCTTAACAGACTCTTCAAGGAGTGCCCCAATCTTCACTTCACGAACGCAGTCTTCATACCCTAATTGACTGTTTCCAGATTCTCGAGATGTGGCTGAATAATCTTTTCCTCGTGTTCAAAGAGACGGGTAATCTCATCAGGAATCTCTTCAACATCATCTTCTTCTGCCTCAAATACAGGGAATTCAAAGTTGGGAGATGGTGTTGGATCATTATGTTCAATGGGTTTGATTAACCTGCATAATGATTTTGAGTATAAAAGAGATTTCAGAATTCAAACAAGGAAAATCATTATGCAGATGAAAAGATTGATTTTATTCTCTTTTTTAGGGTTTTATGGTGATCACCAATTTCATGCAAAAAGCAAAAAGGAAAAATAATTTGAAAAAACAAACATTTAACATGTGATTATTGAATGAATATCATTGTATTAATCTAATTTTGCCAACAATGTCTTCACTTCTCCTTTTGGCATGGGAGAAGGGTTTTTAAATAAAATGAACACATTACATTGACTTATGGATAACTGTTGGAACATCAACAGCGACCCAATTATTGCAAATTCCACCGAGTATGACAAAGTTGCCAAGGTCTTCCTCTTCATCATCTTCAATAATGGTCGCAACTTCTTGATCTTCAAGTGTGTGGATAAAACCTCCACTCTAGAACAGCCCACACTCATTGGAAACACCAAAAGAATACCCTATGCCAGATCGGGACTTATTATCTTCCAACTTGATCATTTTCCCCAAACCAGTAGTTGCACCATGCTCAATGGCCAACTTCGCATCATTATAGGAGACAAATGAAGAAAGTCCTTTCCTTGAAGGCTCAACAATAAACAAGGCTTGGAACGGAGTCCCAACCTCATCCTCAACGTCAATATAGGAGAAGGAAGATAAATGACTGACCAAGAGAGCCTTCTCTCCCCCTATCACCACCAACTTCTCATTCTTTACAAACTTCAATTTTAGGTGTAGGGTGGATGTCACGGCGCCTGCCTCGTGAATCCATGGTGTGCCCAGCAAACAGCTGTAAGATGGATGAATATCCATGACCTGAAAAGTGATCTGGAAATAACTAGGTCCAATCTTGATCGGGAGTTCTAATTCACCGATCACAGTTTTGCGCAATCCATCAAACACCTTCACTACCACTCCACTCTGCCTCATGGGAGGCCCCTGGTACGAAAGTTTAACAAGAGTGGATTTTGGCAGCACATTAAGTGATGATCCTGTGTCCACCAACACATTGTACAAGGCATCATCTTTACAGTTCATAGATATGTGTAGAGCCAAGTTGTGGTATTTTCCCTCCTCGGGAAGATCAACATCACAGAAGCTCAAGTTGTTGCAAGCGGTTATATTTGCAATAATGCTATCAAATTGCTCTATTGTGACATCTTGGTCCATGTATGCCACATCCAACACCCTCTGCAAAGCTTCACAGTGTGGCTCGGAATTCATCAACCAAGATAAGACAAATATCTTTGATGGCGTTTGTAGCAGTTGGTCAACAACATTGTATTCACTCCTTTTGATGAGCCTCAACATCTCATCACTATCCTCTTTCAAAATGCCAGACTGGCCAACCAGGATAGGAGTGTTATTATTCTTGACAACAACAGGGTCAATAACACGAACAAAATTATTTGAAGAAGAAGTCCCCACGGGACCGGCAGAATTAACAACAGTTCTCTTCATGATATCTTCATGGGATTTCGGCTGCACCGAGAAAACACGACCACTACGGGTCACACCACTGACATCTGAAATGCTCACTACATATCTCGATGGCAACGACACCTCCTTTCCATCCTCCAGCATAACTGTGTTATATCGGTAGGGAACAACCTTGTCTAATACATACGGGACAGGGCGCGCTAGCTTTATCACAAGAGCTGGCGATACCTTCTCCTTGCTGCCACCATACTTGATGATAACAGGCTCAGGAATTTTAAACACTCGGGTGATAACATCAACTTCATCCTCATTACGATTCTGAAGTATCTCAATCATCCCTTGATCAATCGTCTCCTGGATGTCCTTTCTTACTTGACTGTATCCTCTCTCATTGATAGTGCACACCTGGCACCTATCATGGTCATGCTCGTAATGGTTGTGTTCACACAATAGCTTGTGCATATCGACCAAAGATTGCCTTATGTCATTCACATATAGGACTTTGTACTTTCCAAGGCATCCCTGGACTATGTTAACAGCTGCCTTCCCATGCTCGGGCAATGAGTTCTTCTTGACATTCAGACCTACATCCTCAAAAAACAATATCCCACTTCTCACAAGGTCTTGCACCTTGGTCTTCAATGGGTAACGGTTCTCCACGTCATGTCCGGGAGCACTGGAATGATACACACAATGAAGCTCTGGCTTATACCACCATTGAGGGGTGGTCGGCACAGTGATAACACTGAAATTTACCGTATTTTCGACTCCAAATTCACATGCATTCTAGTTGTTTTATTGTTATTTTGTTGTGTTATTACTATGTTTTTCTTTGTTTTCAGGTTTTCACTTTAATCGGAGCCCCGATCGAGAAAAGGAGCGAAAAAGAGCTAAAAACCCTAAAATTCAGCATTTTGTACTTGTGGCTTCCACCATGGCTGGCGCCATAGACCCTGCCATGACGTTTCCAAGCTCAACCTCCCTCAACTGCCACGTTTCCCACTACTTCCACTAAGGCGCCTCAGATTGGCCTTGTGGCGGGCGCCATGGCCTTGTGGCGGGCGCCACAAGAGGAAAAGTTTTCCCTCCCATTTTCAAGTTGAACGGCATCCTTGTCATTTCCATCTTTTTACTTGCTTATAAATAGAAACTCGAAATCACTTTTTCAATCATCCAAACTTAGAGCAGAGGAAGATCCAAACTTAGAGTAGAGGCAAACTCAGAGCAACTTTGTTTCACTTAGGCATATATTCAGTATTTTAAAGTGGTAATCGCTTCGCATTGCAGTGTTACCACAATTGTGTAATCAAGTCTGTGATCGAGTCTGTAATCGAGTTTGGAGCACTTTGGAAGGAAGTTAATCCTGCCGCCATTTTCATTTCCGCGTTGCAATTTATTCAACCCTCCGATTGGAACAGGTTTTTATTACTTGTCTTTACTTTATTTATTTTCCCGCACTCGCTTTACTTTATTTATTTTCCCGCACTCGCTTTACTTTATTTATTTCCTTGCACTCGCTTTACTTTTATTTATTTCCTCGCACTCGCTTTAAATTATTTATTTCCTCGCACTTGCTTTACTTTATTTATTTTCTCGCAGTCGCTTTACTTTATTTATTTCCTCGCACTCGCTTTACTTTTATTTATTTCCTCGCACTCGCTTTAAGTTATTTATTTCCCGCACTCACACTACTTTTATTTACTTTCCGCACTCACACTACTTTTATTTAAATTAATGCACTTTTACTTTACCATGTCTAACTAAATTTATAAGGTTATAATGTAAGGATCGTAATTGAACCGATAATCCGTACAATTGTTCGTAGAAACACTTAAGGGCTATTTTAACTTTCAACTTAAGTTTTCCCGCACTTCAATTCCGTTGGGTAAGATCGAAAGCCGTCCAACGTCTATCTAAACTTAATTGTTTTTAACTATTTCAAAAACAGCGAAAGCGCTTTGTTTAGTTCATTAGGAGATTTTAACTTAAGAAGAAAAGAGATTTTAAAACTATTTTCGGACGCGTTTATAAGTTTAGAGTCTTGTTCGTAAGAACCTCTTTTGGTTAAGAAATCCAGGTTATAATACTTTTCAACTTAGTCAAGATACTATATTTCTTAAAAATAGGTTTACTACTCTAACGCAATGCGCGCCATTTTATAAGTGACAATAAGAGGGTTTGATTAGGGAGTACAACTCGGTTCTGAATATGCGAAAACAATAGTTCCCCTTAAATTAGTTCTTTTCAAAGTAGGAAACATTGCCCATATGTAGTTCTATCAGCAAGTACTTGGATTATTAATTGATTATGTGAATTACATTCGACCCTGTCTTTATTAATTAAAATTTATTCAAAACTTTACTTTTCATTGCACACTCTAAAAACACCTATTTTGATTGCCTTTGATAAACACCATAACAATAGATAACGATAGATTGACACTTGGTCTCTGTGGATTCGACAATCTTTTATATTACTCTGACGCGTTCGTATACTTGCGAAAAGCACGAATCACCTAGCAGGAGGATCTCGTGGAGTTATCAACTTCCTATCAATCAAGGAAGGATAGAGCTCAGCATATGTCATCGGAATCGGGTCAAAAGTTACCCCCTTCCTCTCATAGTTACTGGTGCTGGTGTTATTATTGTTGCGAGGCTGGTAGTGTAACACCCTTCTAAAATACCCCAAATATTAATTAAAACAACAAAATATAAATCAGAGTAAATATGCAATTAAGGGTGTCACACTTGACACTTCACACCGTTTTCCAAAATATCCTGTCATGCTCATTTATTTAATCAAAATAAAACATTGCACAATACGCAACGGATAGAGATCTATCAATCATGCAAACCATGTAACACATTACATGTAAGATCATTCAACAACCAACAATGAAAATAAGGTAAAACATCCCGTCCCGATGTTACATCTATCAGAGCATGACCCACTAAGGAACTACACTAGACTCCAAGTACTAGCTTCTACTCAATCACTGCTCGTTACCTGAAAAATAGTTGTAAGGGTGAGTTCCTCAATCGATATAATAAGCATTATAAGATATCATGAAATGTTAAGTAAATTAACACATTTCATCACCCTAATCATAACACATATTCGGCAACGGCAATATCAACTCATAATCATCATCATCATACGCAAACTCAACACAACCATAAAACACACGTATAATATTGGAATACATCCATTCATATTATACGCCATACATACATACATTATGCAATGAGACTCCATGCATGCGGTACCGACTATTCGTGAACATATAGTTCAACCTCACCGATCAAATCCAGATACGGCTACCAAGCTCACTAGTCCCACTCATTTGAGACCTAGTGACTCACTCACTAATTCCTCACCATGGGAATTAGCTACCACCCCAAGGGCTATGCTATGCACGCTAAGCACCTAGCATGCAAACATCAACAACAATCCAAAATAATTCACTCACTAATTCCTCACCATGGGAATTAGCTACCACCATAAAGGCCACAATATGCAAGCTAAATCACTTAGTCATGCAACATCAACAACAATCCAAAATAGACACATGCTCACACTCTAAGCCATAAAACAGTCCATTCCACATAATACATACATTCACAGCATTATGCATACAATCATACATCATCAGCATATTATCACAAAATCATATCATGTCATGCCAATTAATAATCACAGTATTAGCACACTCTACTAATACCTATACTGCTCAAAACAACGGGAAATGATCCCTACTATATCATACATCAGCCAAATTACATTACTCAGCTGAACAACCAAAAACTGCATAACAACAGCCCAGAAAAATCACAAATCTGCCCATACGCGTATTGCATAGTCCCATACGCGTATGGCCCATCTCCTGACCAAATCCCATACGCGTAACACCATCTCATACGCGTATGCTACGCGTACCACTTCCCCATACGCGTACCAACAGAGACCAAACCACGTTCAAAACATCATCTTCCTCATCCATACGCGTATTGCCTAGTGCCATACGCGTACCAGACCATCTCATACGCGTATTGCCTAGTGCCATACGCGTATGACCAGAAACCAGAATTTCCAGATCTGCTATGGTTTTCTCTGCTACGAATTTTCTCAGATCTAACCTTCCACAGTCCAATTTTTCACAGTATTCGTTCATATCATCTAACACAAATCATACCCTATTCAATTTCACAAATTCTAACATTATTCCATCTAATCCTTACGAATTTTCCTTCAACCATAATCCAAATTTCGTTCATCCAATACTTCACAAATTTCAGCATACATCATTCTAATCAGCGTCAAATCAATGGTTTATCACTACTCATTACATGTTATCCCATAATACCCATTAAACGATGATAAACCCTCCTTACCTGAGTTAATCCGGCAATCCTTTAGCTTCGAGCTCTTCCTCTCTTCAACCCTTGTTCTCTGGCTCTTTGCCCTTTTTCCTTTTCCACTTTTGAGTCGTTTTTCTGTTTTCACGTGAAAACCTCTTTTTACCAAATGGGACCTTTTCTAATTCCAACTTTTATTCCAATAATAATAATAATAATAATAATCCAATAATAATAATCCCAATAATATTCCAATAATAATCCAATTATTTAATTAAATTAATAAATATACTATTAACTTAATTTAAATAATTATCTTATTTTTATCGGGGTGTTACAGGTAGACCTATTGTTGTTGATGATGTTGTTGTTGTTGATGATGAACTTCTCTAAAAGCAGGTGCTATATGAGCTACCTGGTGTTGGTTGACGGCAGGACGCACATCCTTCCTCCTTACAAAGGGCCTTCTTTTGATATGAGAGGACACAACATGAGTCTCTCCCTTCTTCTTCCTAGCAAAGCCTTCATACTTCTTTGTCGAGGAACTGTCATCTCTAGATAATCGTCCTTCACGGACCCTCTCTTCTAATCTCATCCCCATATTCACCATTCCGGTGAAGTCTGAGGGAGCACTGACAATCATTCTTTCATAGTAGAAAGAGCTCAAAGTCTTCAAGAAGATCTTTGTCATCTCCTTCTCTTCCAGGGGTGGCACTATCTGAGCTGTCAATTCTCGCCATCTCTGGGTGTACTCCTTGAAGGTCTCTTTGTCCTTCTGCGACATTGCTCTCAATTGGTCCCTGTCTAGTGCCATATCCCCATTATATTTATACTGCTTGACGAAGACCTCGGCTAGAGCGTTGAAAGAGCGGATGCTTGCACTCTCCAGCCCCATATACCACCGGAGCACAACACCTGTCAGGCTATCCTGAAAGTAGTAGATCAGTAGTTGGTCATTATCGGTCTGTGTTGACATCTTGCGAGCATACATCACAAGATTAGTGAGTGGGCATGTATTCCCCTTATACTTCTCAAAGTCAGGTACTTTGAATTTAATAGGGATCTTCACGTTGGGCACTAGGCACAACTCAGCAACACTTTTATCAAAGAGATCCTTACCCCTTAAAGTCTTCAGTTCCATGCGCAGCTCAAGGAATTGGTCTTTCATTTCATCCATCTTCTCATGTACGTCCAGGCCCTCAGATGGCTCGGAATGTTAGATGGTGTCTTCAACACGGGGAAGGGTGTGGACAACGGGAGGTGGCACAGACAGGACCAGGCTAGATGCCGGCAAAGAAGAGAGAGTAGGAGCGAAACCCTCTGGTATGAAATTGGCAGGCATTCCCCAAGGGAACCTGGCTGGCATAGACGGAGCAAAGTGGGCTATTGCAGCAGGCACAATAGAAGTTGCTATCTCAGATATGACAGTCCTCACGGGAGGAGTTGCAGGAGTTGGCGAAGCTTGGCTCTGGGCGGCCAGAACTGACTCCATCATGGCAGTCAGCCTAACAATCTCTTCCTTCAAGTCCATGTTCTCTTGTTCTAGGTGTTCCATTATCTTTGGATGATTGGCCCTAGTATTATACCGATGTGTCAACTTGTCTTCAAAATAAATGAAGAGCAAAAAGTTAGACCACTGATCAAGAGCTCAGAATCAAAACCTGCTTATGCATATGATACATGCAATGTTTGTGGATATGATTTATTTTTATTAGAGGAACTTTATAGAGATCTATTTGCAAATATTTGAAAACATTAATCTTTTAAGACATCTATGGAATACTCATAGCAATAATATTTGGAAACTTTTTACACCAAAGAAGTAGTACAATTTTGGTAACCAAATACAATACAAGAGAAAAGGAGAATAAACGTCCTATGGAGCCCTAGAAACAATCATCCAAAGCTCTCGTGATCAGAAGATAAGCTGCACGAAGCCTCTTCACCTCTCTCTCATAAGCTGCTTCCATATCGGCCTTCTCCTTGGCAAGCTGATCATACTTCCTCTTCTAGAACCTTGATGAATGAGGAAGAAGAGAAGTAACCACATCATCAGGCTCATCAATAACTTGATGCTCTAGAAATTCTATCACTGCATCCTTATCTTTGAGCTGCTGAAGAAGTCCCTCACGCTCACGAACCCATGCACGCGACTGGTCTTCATCTCTCAACTCCTCTACTCCTTGGTTAGGGAGGGTTGAAGGCCCAACCATAACCATAGGGTTAGGTCTCGGATAATCGTACGACATGCGATACACAAGAGCTCTCTTCCTCACCCAAGAGGTGTAGGGTTCCAAAGCAATGCAATTCTTTGGACCAAGCTCCTTCCTCCCTTTCTTATGAACTTTGCGCCAGGCGCGGACCATCCTACCCTTCAAGTTCTGGGGATCTTTACCCTCTTGAAAGAATAAGACTTCCAACAAAACGTTGTTAGGTCTATCCTTTAAGGGGAACCCAAGCTGACGGCGAGCCAAAGCAGGGTTGTAGTTAATTCCACCACATGTACCAAGAAGAGGCACATTGGAGAATTCAACACAAGAATCAATAATTTGAACGCCATCATAAAAATGGTTATACCAAAAGATATCATCATTAGCGAGAGACATAAGTCTTGCAGACCACCGTAGACATCCCTTGTTCTCCTTGAAGGCAAGCGTCTGCAACAAGTGCGAAATAAACCACTTGTACAACAGAGGCAGACAACACACAATGGATCCACCACCCTTTGTGTTCCTCATGTGCAAAGAGAAATAAGTGTCACCCAATAGAGTTGGAACGGGATTAAGAGAAGAGAAAACCCTAATGGCGTTCACATCCACGAAATTATTGATGTTGGGAAATAACACTAGCCTATAGATGAGTAGTACAAATATGGCTTCAAAAGCATCCTCACTCATGGCCTTCCCAAACAAAGTAGCTTGGGAAATGAGAAAATCAGATGGGAGACCTTGAATTCCACCCTTGGTAGTCATATTAGCAATAATATCAGATACATCTATATGAAGCATATCAACAATCTCTTGAGAAGATGGAATCTTCTCCAAACCACTGAACGTCAATTGATCAAGAATAGGTATACCCACATGATAGGCATACTCCTCAAGTGTAGGAAAAACCTGGAAATCTGGAAAAGGTATACCCACATCATAGAACTGCACTAACACACTCATCAGACCTTCATCCACCTTAGTAGAAAGAACAGATGTCAAACTCCTTAACTCTTTCAAGTCGGGTTGTCTGATACATAAGATGTCAAACTCCTTAACTCTTTAACTCTTTCAAGTCGGGTTGTCTGAAACGGTACTTCTTAAGATGTCAAACTCCTTAACTCTTTCAAGTCGGGTTGTCTGAAACGGTACTTCTTCGTATTCCTTCTTTGCTTATCCATGTTTGAAAATTTGCAAATATACCTCTTAAGTTCCTTGAAATTTTTTATAGTTGATGATATGGATTCCTATTAGTGCATGAATGCATGGATGCAACAATCACACTCAAGGATAAAGAAAGTCACACCACATAAAGGTCACGGGATGGCTCAAGTCATCATCAATATCAATCATACATTTTGGTGGATCATGGTTTACACCTTATCAACGCCCAAGTTCCATTGATATTGAGGATATATGAGAACGGATCAACCGCGAATCAAGGGTTTGTTGTAAGTCACGAGCATGGAGTCTCGGTTAAGAACCACCCAAAGGGAGTGTACTATGGTTAAACCTGACAATCATGTTCTAAAAAGGGTCCCCATAGTCATCATCCCATCTTTCAGATATTATCGGATAAAACGACTACTCGTATTCCAAAAATATTCTCAAGAGAGATTCTTATGAGTGTAGTATCGCGTAGCAATCGTATCAAATATTACACTTGAACAACCTTCGAACTACGTCCTAAAATATGCCAAGATGGGCTAGGTGTCTAAGGCCCTTGGCTTCTAAGGTTTATATTGGAAAGAGTAATGCCTAACCACGACTACTCGTGTGACATTATTGATCCCAACAAGACCTCCACCAAGTGAATGGGCTTGCAAGTTAACTTGCTAAGAAATAACTCCACACAAGCCAACAAGACTATGCCATTCTCCTATCATAAGTGCACTCGAGTTCGGGTATAGAACTCATCTCACAAGAAACCACCAAGCATACAAGCAATTAATATATCAAGTAATTCATACATTACAAACAATACAATCATCCCAAATTTGCACAAAAATATGTCACCAACAAATATAAACATACAACACATACAAGCAAAAAGTAGGCTAAACCCACTAGGAAGGTCGTATCCCCAGCAGAGTCTCCACTTTTCTGTAGCAGGGTTTTCGTTACCTTTAGGTTTATTGACTAAACCAAAAGTAAACATACAATTCAAGTCGCCACCGCACTTTTATTTGGCCAAAGGAAAGGCTAAAAAGCGAACAAAAGCCAAGTAAGAAGTTTTATCAAATCAAAAACTAATAAAAATGTCAGAGATCTGGGTAAGGGGGTTGGTTATGAAATGGGAAGGTTTTACGCACCCAAAACATCCTTAGTACTCTAAGGGAACCCTTTTTGCAAATATGTGTTGTAGGTTGGTATTTATGAAAATATGTGCAAAAGATTGGAGGGATGAGAAGAGAATAGATTATATTTACAAATTTTGTTGTTTGAATGGATGAACCCATTGCCTACGTACCATCACAAAGGTAGGATCAAAACCTCGTAGTTCGGGGTAAAAATCACAAAGATTGGTGAATTGATTTGATCAAAAGCCTTAAGGTCTTTTGTTATCAAAAGGAGAAAACTCAACCTAAACCAAAAATCCACCATGTGAGGAAGGCTTCAACATGCTAGTGAGGGGTTAGCCATATAATAAGCATGGAAGACTTATAATCCAATCACTAAGGATGAGGTGAGATTTACATTAACCACTATGATAACTCAAACCTATGACTAATGTTTATGAAAAGGTTTTAATAAGGTGGCCATTGGAACCACAAAAACAACTTGAAGTGAGTTGTATTTACAAGTTAGGTTTATTTACAAAGTGAAGTCAAAGTTGAATTAAGATTTATTCACAAATGAGTATTGATGAAAAGATCTTGGAAAGTCAAAGGCATAATGCCTAGGTTTCTAGTTTGAAAAAAATGTCAAAGTTTAAAGAAAAGATTTTTGGCTTGGTTAGAGTGAGGAGAAGAATAGAAGGGCTAGTCCTAAAGCATACAAAGATAAGAGAGAAGATAAAACCCTTGGAGTTCCTTTTCTTGAAATCATAGAGATGATTCAAGATGCTCCTTTCCTTTGGACTTAACGCACAATAAACAATTACACAATTATAGATTCAAGCTCCTAGGATCTCCATTTGGCTTGTCTCTCTTAGCTTGGCTATTCATGACAATGTTCCTTTTGCATAATCTCAAGGTGGAATTCCTATCACACAAGAACAAACATCAAAAAGTTCACAACACAATAAGAGGAATGGACAAAGAATAGGTTTTGGGAAGGAAGTCCTTTGAAGATCAACTTTGGATTTTAGCATTCTAAAGGCATAAGGCCTAGTTGCTCTTCAACAAATTTAGCATTCTAAAGGCATGAGGCCTAGTTGCTCTTCAACAAATTTAGCATTCTAAAGGCATGAGGCCTAGTTGCTCTTGAACTCCTTTAAGCATGGGTAAGTCCTAATTCTAAGTCCTTTCTCCTTTTTGCATTAGGTTCACACAAAACAAAAGTAAAACCAACACAAGACAACAATATATTTATATACAATAATGAGCTCAAATGAGCAAAAGGAAAATGACATAAACATAAAATATGTGCTCAAGTGAGCAAAATAAAAAGCAATATGAATAAATGAGCAAGAAGTAAATTGCATTAAAGTAAATTGCAAGAAATTAAATGCTCAAATTAAAGTTAGTAATTAGTATGGTTATGTTAGTTTGTCATAAGACAATGTAGCGCTATGTTAAGCAATTGTAAGTGGACTAATGTAGTAGTCACACCTATCTGAGGCCGATCAATAAAATTATAGGCAAATAAACACAAGTTAGAGATCATGACTAGTAAGCCAAGCTCCTAAAACTTGCCATGCCAAAAGAAAAGAGAAAGGCCTTGTATGGACTTTAGGTTTTTTGCTTGACCAAGAAGCAACCTATCTTGGACACAAAATAACTCACTTGATCTTGGATCAAGTTGAGTTTGGTTTGGATCAAAGAAGTTTAAACCTCTCGTTTGTCAAGACTAACCATAAGACATTAACTCATTGGCCAAAAATAAAAAGAAATGGGATGAAGATGAAATGGATGGAAAGAGAAATAAAGTATCAAACTCAATTGGTCAAATGTGAACCAAGTCATCATCAATCAATTCCAAACAGAAGGGAGATGAAGATTACAAGTCAACAAGTCAAACATAATTTTTTGGTAATTTTTGAATTAAAAATAAATGCAAAATAAAATGAACAAAATATGGTCAACCCTCAAATTCGATTCAAATCAACTTCAACAAGTCCAATTAAATTCTCATAGGTCTAACATGGTCAAACAAACTTTGACAAATTTTCTCAATAATTTTGAAATCAGAAACTATTTAAAAATAATTAAAAACAATGAAAAATAACACAATATGAATTAAAATCTCAAATAAATCTCAAATTAATTAAGAAATTGATGAGATTATTTTTCATTGATTTATCATGATCCATATGTGTTAGGAAAATATTTTTGGATTTTTCAAATATCAAAAAGTATTTTAAAATGAATTAAAACTAATAAAAATCAAATAATTCACAAAAAATATTAAATGAAGTCACAAAAATAATTAAAAATCAAAATATGAAACTAAATTTTTCAAGAATTTTTTTGGCATTGGTCTCATATTTTTGTGACTTCAAATAAAATATTTATGAATTTTTGAAAATTAAAGGAATTATCTAAAATTAAAAGAAAATAAGAAAACTAGGAAAAATGCGCAGCCACATGATCACTTCATTAATTAATGTGGCAAGGCATCAAGGGCTCAGAGGCGTGGTCACAGGTGTACTGGAGTCAAGCGCGCAACACAAAGATTTAAAATAAGTCGATACATTGGACGCGTGAGATTATAACATAGCAACATGATCCAATGGCTCTGAAGCAAACACGTGGGGATGGTGGTGGAAACCACCATCTTCTCCGGCGATCTAACCAGTTCCGACCACCACGCGCAGGAAAACAAAGTGTAAAGAAAATAAAAAAAGAGGACATCAAAATGAAGCTGAGGTGATGTACATCACCCCTGTAACCATGGATCATCCTCACATTTCCTATTTAGAGAGAAACGTGAGCTTGAAGATCATGGTGCATGAACTGAAATGACACGATTTGTAAAATTAAAACCCCCACTGGTCTGTCTCATGCATGAGGACTTCAGAAAACCACACAAACCAAAGAGATTCACATTATATTTCAAGATCTAGATCAAGAAAGTTTGGTGTTATACCTCTGAAATGAAGCTTCCAACAGCACGAATTCTCCAAGCTCTTGATCTACTTTTTCCCTGGAAGTGTGATGGTGATGCTAGGTTAAGGAATTGAGCTTTGAAGATCAATTAATGATGTTGAAATTCAAGCTTGAAATTGAAATAGAAAACTGAAAATTCCTTTAGTGAGGGTTTGGATTTCAATTCAGTAGCAATTCAAATCTCCACTTGGTTGCCATTTGAATGAGAATGCACTCTTATTTATAGCTTAAATGTGATGCAAGGCAATGCTTCCCTCGTGTGCATGAAGTTTGAATCCTCCTTGCATGGGCCTGTACAGGCGCATGTAAGGCCGAAGAATGAATGAAAATCTATGTTGAGATCAAATGGAAGTGAATTGGACATGCACAAGGGGCTGCACAAGCTTGCACACCAGGTTATAATGTGAAATGCAAAAATGCACATAAATATAAAGCTCTTTGAAACTCACACATGGAAAGTCCAAAAAATCAATATGAGTAATGGTTGGAAAGCTCTTGAAAAAAGGAACAAAAGTCATGTTGGACAAAAATTCATTTGGAAATTGGAAATTTATGAAAACTGGCTATGAAGGTTTGGGTACAAAACATGTCTAGGTTCTCCTTTGAATTTTTTTTACCAAAAGCAAGCATCTTCAAGCCCTTCTTTTTCAATAATGCAAGCCTAAAATGGAAAAACCTCTAACATAAAAGTTGTATGTCTTTTCAAGGTGATAAATTTAGACTTAAATTTTGAATCATTTGGAATTTTCATGAGAAATTTATGGGCACTTGAAGTTGGGCATTTTTCAAATTCAATGACTTAGGTCCAAAGTGACCTATAATGTTTTGTATTATCACATGTGTTTAGTTTAGGATTATGAAATTTTGTCCAACATAACATTTGAATTAGACATCTTAAGCTTTCAAATTCATTTAGTCTCGCCTCAAAATCACAAAAATTAAAGAAGTTAGGTCCTTGGGAAGTTGACCCAAAATTAGGGTTTCAGTCAAAATGACCTATAATGTTTTGAAATGAATGATGACCTTCCATGTTTCAAATGGATTTTTGATGAACATGAAAGTTGTTCATATGGTTCTTAAAAACATGTTTTCTCTTGGGTTCATCTTCATTTGACAAACACATTAAAAGTTGTATCTCAGTGATCCTCAGTTTAGTCAGATGACTTGACTGGTCAATTTCTCAAGGCCAAACTTCAAATCTTGATGAATAAATGATTGAGGGGCCTCACATAGGCTCATATATGCATAAAATAATTAATGAAAGAAATTCCCTTGATTAAATTTGATCGTAGGTTGAGGTTGCTTTATGAGCAAGACACAGTCAAAGCATAGTTGAATTAGGGTTTCCTTGGGAAACAAACCTCAAGCCCTTTGGGTTATCTTGATCAAATTGGAAAATTGAGATATTTGGGAGACATATATGATGATTAGGAACTTTTTGGACCATTTCCATGCTTATTCTCATCTTAATCTAGCCACTTCATTGAGCTTAGGAGCCTCCTAGGAGCACGGGAGCACATGATCACTTAAGCTTCAAAACAAAAAGAGTTAGTGACATATTTTTGTGCTTTTGGTTAGTAATCAAAATAAGAAAAGCAATAATATACAATACAAGCATGCTTGGTGGTATCAAACCACTCACACAAGTCCCAACCCCTAAGGCTAAGGAGCCAAACATGCTATGATCCTTGAGGCAATGCAATGAGCAATGATATGACGTCATGAGGGATCTTAGGGTCAAAATTGGGGTCTTACAGTCCCCCTTAAGAGACAAACCTAATAACACTTTGTTATAAGGTCTTTTTATCAAGAGTGTAAAGATCCCCAACATTTGAAGCAGGAGATTACACATGCTTGGCATAACGTGCATAGGAAAGGAAGATCCGAGCTTGGTCTGCGCAATTGTGTAGCTTTGGAAGCTTACACTTATTGGGTGAAGAAGAGAGATTTGGAATCGAAGATGCCTTATGCTTGTGATATACCTATGTCTATGGTTGTGGTTGAGCCATTAACTCTCCCTAACCAAGACGTAGAGGAGTTGGAGGACGCACTCGCCAAGATGCAGCAATAGAAGGATATGTGGGAAGAGCATTTCCATGATTTGAGAAGAAAGAATGAAAAGTTGCAGCTTGAGTCTACGGACAAAGATGCACTTATTGAGCTTCTTGAAGATCGAGTAATGAGGAGATAGAGAGAACCATAGGTTTCATATCCTCTAGTATGCCTCAACCTTCCGTTGCTTGGAAGAAGATTGTTGATCAGTTAGTCCTTGAGAAGACTCAGATGAAGACTTCTTTGTAGTCAGATTTTCGACGCATCCGAAGGAAGTACGCGCCTGCATCCAGATCTCCTTATGTTGTTATTAGGGATCCTTAGGATGACTAGTCTCCTTTTCTCTGGTATTTTGTATTTTGGTTTCTGAAAGTATACTCAGTTTAATCCTTCCAATTATATAAGTAAAATAGATTTTTATGGTCAATCAAATTGCGCAATTGTTATTCTATATATATTTGCAAATAATATAGTAAGTTCCTTGAAAAGTAAAAACAATCAAGCATTGCATTTTATGCATCATTTGCATAGGAAGGTTTCTCTTTCGCTAGATATCTTATTGATATTTCTTCTGTGCTTAAGCCAAGATGTCTCATCGATACAATACCCACGCCAATCACTCAAGAATCATGGAACACCTAAAGCAAGAGAACATAGACTTGAAGGATGAGATCGCCCGCCTGAATGCCATGATGGAGTCAGTGTTAGCCGCTCAGAGCCAATCTTCTCCAATGCCTGCAACTCCTCCTCCTCAGAGGACTATCATTTTCGAGGTTGCTACCCCTACCATTCCTGCTATTGCTGCACATTTTACGCCTGCCATGCCTGCCGGATTCCCATGGGGAATGCCGCCCAACTTTGTGCCTGAATGTTTTGCGCCTACTTTTGCTTCCATACCGGCATCTAACCCGTTCATGTCGGTGCCACCACCGATTGTTCATATTTTACCCCAATTTGAAGACACCATTTATCATTCCGAGCCGTCTGAGGGTTTGGATGTTTATGAAAAGATGGACGAAAGGAAAGACCAATTCCCTAAGCTGCGAAAGGAGTTGAAGACCTCGAGGGGTAAAGATCTGTTTGGTAAGAGTGCTGCAGAACTTTGCTTGGTTCCAAATGTCAAGATCCCGATGAAGTTCAAAGTCCCTGACTTTGAAAAGTATAAGGGGAATACTTGTCCGCTTAGTCATCTTGTCATGTATGCTAGAAAGATGTCGATGCAAACTGATAATGATCAGTTACTGATTCATTATTTTCAAGACATACTGAATGGTACTACTCTGAGGTGGTACATGGGTTTGGATAGTGCGAGTATCCACACGTTCAACGATTTGGGTAAATCATTTTAGAGAGTAATTCCTACCCACAAATAACTTGTCTGACATTCATAACTCCAAAAGGGTCTCCACTAAGTAGATGGATCTCAAGCCAACTTTTTAAGGACTACTCCACACAAGTGGAACATGACTATACCATCCTCCTATCTAAATTGCACTCAAGTTCGGGTTAGAACTTATTTCACCATTCAAAGATCACCAGGCACAACAAGTAGATTATATCACACAAACAAATATACAATTATATACACACAAAAAGTAGGCTAAACCCACTGGAGACTACTTCCCAGTAGATTCGCCACTTAATTTCTGTAGCGGTAAATTCATGACCATCAAGCTATGTATAAGCTAGATATCAATTAAACCAGAGTTGGAACCATGCTTTTATTGTTTCCAAGGGAAAAGGGAAAAGTACGAACAAAACCCAAAAGTTAAGAAGTTTTCAAATCAAAACTAATAAAATGCCAGAGATTACAAGTAAGGGGGTTGGTTACACAGAGGGAAGGTGTTAGCACCCAAAGTGTCCTAGCGATGCTTGTTGTGACTATATATAAAATATAGTCTATCGGGTACTTGACTGCAAGTGCACAGTCCAATCACTTTAGTTTTAAAAGATATTGATCCCATAGGGACCTTTGGTCAAACTAGTGTTACTAACGTCACTATGTTATCTAAGGGAAATGATTAGTAGAAGTTTGGGGGCAGAATAGTAAATCTAAGGGAAATTTAGTTTTAAGAAAGAATTGATGGAAGGAATCAGTATACAGCGCATTAACTGTCAGGGATTCGATAAATCACCGGTGAATAGTTTAAATGCCAAATATCTCTCAGTAGAAACTATTTATTTAAAAAGCTTTATCTCACACTCTCGTGATTGTTGATTCGACCTATAGCTTTAAGTCAGAATGTACGCTCTCGCTGTCCCATATGAAGTTAAAATTAATTTTTGAAAATAAATAAGTTCTAATTGCTTTTAAAGTGCTCTCGCTGTTTTTAAACTCAATGCCTAATTTTTACTATCCAGCTCGAGCCTCACGCTCTTGCGATTGTTGGTTCTCACCTTAGTTAATTTCCCACTCTCGTGGCAAAATCGTATTAAATAGCTTCTCACGCTTTTGTGATAAAGTTAATTAAATTTAGATTAAAAACTTCAGCCTAAAATATTGTTTGAGAAAAAGAGTTTTCACCGATTATTATTAAATCCCATCTAATTAAATTGCTACATACAGATACCGGTAATTTAGTCGGACATGTTAAATAAGGCAAACACAGAGCATAAACAGATCAACATTGCGGCAAACATAATTATAATGATAATTGGGCAATAATAATAATAATTCAATAAAAACCTGGAAATTGAAGTAACAGAGTATAGTGAATCTCGGAGTACTTGAGCAGTCCTCCACAAGTCGGTAGGCTTTTGCTTCTTCAATACAAAATTGCTTACTAAAATTAAATAAAGTGTAGTAGTTCCCCAGTGTAGGAAACTACTACTATGGCTAACTGGAAAACGGGAAGGAAAAGGGAAAAAGGAAATTCTAAAAAGAATGGCAAATGAACTAAGGCAACGGAACCAAAGTTGCTGAAAAGAAAATAAACTAAAAAGCTAGAAAGCTGTAAAAATTAATTGCAGAGCGTAAGTGTAAATGTAGGCCTCCCCAATTTTTCTCCCTTTGGTCCTTTATATAGTGCTCCTTTAGGTCTTGGTGGTTGAGATTTTTAAGGAAGACTTGGTTTGGATGAGGAATCCGTGGGAGTCATGTTCTTGGAGGGAATTTAGGCACGTTTGGGTGCCTGTGATTGACTGTTTCAAAGCGCATATTCTGGCCGCATGACACTCATCATGGGCTTGTGACGGTCATCACAGGCTGGGTCGTGACGAGTGTCATGAATCTGTGACGGTCTTCACATCAACAAATTATGCATTTTGGTTTTCTGCTTTTTCTTGTGCTTTCTCATCTGTTTCTTCTTCTTTTTCTTCCTTTTCTTCATTTTGATCATTAATGCTTGGAGATTTAAATACCTGCAAAAATAACTCAAATACTTGCGGAATAACCGAGATATTAATTAAAATGGTATGATCTTTGAGTGTAAATCAAGGCAAATATCTGTTGTGTTTTCGCGTTATCAAACTCCCCTAAACTTGAATCTTTGCTTGTCCTCAAGAAAATACAATTTGAAAACAAAGTTAAACGCGAATACATTACTCGTTCGTACGTGTTTGTGAGGTGGATGGTTAAGATGGCCGATATTCGAGTAGAACACTAAAGATACTATGACGACACGAGCTTTCAGCTTTAGCGTAGATCTCTCCTTTGCACGAGCCAGTTTGAATCATGCTATTATAACTCAACCTAGTGTCTCTATTTCTATTTCACCCGGTTTCATTCTAGCGCAATCACATTAAGCCCTTCGCCTCCGCACGCACTTAGTGAAGTAGCCGGTTAGTGACTTTGATCCTTTTCTTAGCACGGGGGTCTGGTACACTAGTGCGGTACCCATTTATATATCCCTTTTTGAAGGTTGTGGGGGATCGAGCCGTAGTTCGCCATACCGAGTCCAGTACCAGGTACCTCTGGACCAACCAACTGGGGTTTTTGTTCCTTCTTTTTGTGTATCTTTGCAACCTTTTGTATGGTTCGTTTATCAATTTCTTGATAGCAACAATATGAAGGAATTTCTTAATTTGTAGGCATCAAACACTTATATTCATCGGCTCTCCACATGGTTTGCGCTTGAGACGGTGCTAACTGCTAGTATAAACTACTAGGGGTTAATCTAGAATGGAGACTTAAGGTGTCGATATAATGGTTATTCAAACTGATCTCGTAGAAGCGAGGGATCTAGGGTGTCGGGACGATATCAATCTTGTTAGATCTTTCTCAGTTTTCCTAACAAAACCTCCGCAAGACAACCTATATACTCGTAGGGTATGCATTTAATCTTAAGGTTTTTTCTTTTGGTTATGCCAAAATATGTATAAATGATTGATAAGGACAAACAAAAATTTTTGTATTAGCCGAAAATACTAACAATAGAAACAAGTAGAGGAGTGATAAGGATTTCCTCCCACATTTAAACAATGCATTGTCCTCAATACGATAGTATACAGAATAAAAAGGAAAGAAACAAAAAATCACTACTCGTCGTTACGCTGCTGGCTTCTGCGTGCTCTTGCTCTTGCTCTTGCGCGCTCACCTCTGCCTCGCTGGGTGAGATTCAATCCCACATGCTGAGTGTACTCCTGGATGGCATCTACGCGATAAGTCAGGGAACTCATCTGGTCTGAAAGCTACACCATCCCCTGATCATGCCAGTTAGCATAATCGTGCTGATCTTGCTACATTTGCTGGATCAGTTGCATCATTTCCGTTTGGCATTCTTCCATTCTTTGGTTGTGTCGTATCATCTCGGCGTATATGTTTTCCATGGAGACGGGTCTTCGTTCGCTTCTCTGTTGTCCTTGGGAAGAAGTCTCTGCAGCGTGCTCTTGAGGTGGTTGAGGCATGTCTCGGTCAAGCTCCTCCTCGACTTCATCTGCACCATTACCAAGATTTCCATCATTTGCCTCGGGGGCATCTAGATCAAAAATCCAATTTGCCATATCTCTCGGATCTGTGTGGTTCCTGTTGGGCATGATGATGCTTCTAACTACCTTGTTTCTGACAACAGGATGGTACTTCCCGTCGTCTCTTGCTTTGATCAGATATGAAGCACGACAGTAGTCGATGTCGAGGAATTCTGCCTGCAAGGTTGGTAAGTTGGCTAGCCTATCTCCCAAATTCAAGCCTATTGCTATGGAGGTGATGATTCCCCCAAAACAAAATGCCTAGCTGTCTCTCATGCATGCAGCCTGGATGTTGGCTAGTAGGAAGGGAGTGACATTGAACGCAATTTGGGCAAACACACAGTGAAGAAGGAAAAGTTCCTTGGAGTTTACCTTATGATTGCTGACTCTTCTAAAGACTGTGTTCCCCAAGACTCGGTGGAAGTATCTAATGGTTGGGTTGTGAATATATGTTGCGTATCCCAGCTCGTGGCGTTCATGTTGGTGAGGTTGTGCCAAACTGGAAATGCTATCTCTGACCATCCTTCCGGGATGCAGCAATGAATTCCTTCTCCATGTCGGAAACCAAGCATTCACGCTATCTAGGTTTGATTTAGGGAATACTCGGTGCCAAACATTCTAAATGTGACGACTCCGGTGAGATATTGAGTAGCGCCAGGGGGTGTGATGTAAGAGTAGGAACTCAGAAATTCCAGGGTCAGCGCTTCGTAGGTTGGTTTTGGTGTGGTACACAGTTGCGTCAAGCTGGAGTTTGTCAGCATCCACTCCACGCCCTCCAAAAGTCCTAGCTCCGTCAGGCATTCATGATCAACATACCTCGTAGCTTGAACGGAGCGTTGGTAGAACTTGAGGTAGTTGTCTCTTTGGCATTCGCCGGCTTCTCCATTTCGGAATACGACGGTCGAAAGGTCGGGAGCAGCTCTTTCTTGACGGGCCATTGATGAGGTGTATGAAACTTTTGGTATTGGTGGGTCAGATGGAATATTTGTGAGTTACACGCTTGAAAAATGTAAAGAATTGAATAATGGAGAGCAAAATGGTATGAGAGTGGTGATTGATGAGGAAGAAGAGAGGAAAAGCGCCTACATTTATAGGCGGGCTCTCTGGAGTTCGTGACGGTCGTCACGCGCAACGGATGCGTAACGGTCATCTGCAACGGTCAGATGCTCGTAACAGTCATTTGCATGCCATGTGACGATCGTGGCAGATCTGTGATGGTCGTCACGTCTGTGAGACGGGCGTCACCCTATATGTGACGATCGTCACACGCTGATTTTCAATTTTCTCATCAAAGGTTGCAGCAGTTTTAATACAGTAGCATATAGTAACTTAGCAATTGAATTTGAAAGCGTAAATAAATAAAGCATAAATAAATTGAAGCATAAATAAATAGTAAATGTTATTTGATTAATAGATTAAAATTAAATGTAAAGGTTGGTTTTTCTCTTGGTCGTCAGGATGTATTGCAATCTGAAAGAATGCTGAATAACCGTCTAGATAGCAGAAGTGAGAATGCTTAGCCAATCGTTCAAGCATTTGATCGATGAAAGGTAGAGGAAAATGATCTTTCCGAGTGGCTTTGTTTAGTTTTCTATAGTCGATGCACATTCTACTTCCGGTCACAACTCCTTGTGCTATAGATTCGCCCTTCTCATTCTTAACAACTGTAACACCCCCTTTCTTGGGTACTACATGATCGGGGCTAACCGATTGACTATCAGAGATCGGGTATATGATTTCAGCGTCTATTAGCTTCTTTACTTCATCCTTGACTACCGTACTTAAGATTGGGTTGATCCTTCTCTGGTGTTCTCTGGAGGTTTTACAATCCTCCTCCAACATAATACGATGCATACAGATAGAAGGGCTTATCCCTTTTAGATCTGAGATATTGTAGCCTAAAGCAGTCGGGTATTTTCTCAAGACGTGTAGAAGATTTTCGGTTAAACTTTTAATTATTCTTGATTTCCATGGCCACTTATCAATCCATCTCGCATATCTGTCACCTTTTATTCTTTTTCTTCTGCAAGGTAGTTTATCCTTCTGAACTTGTGGTTGTGGTTCTGGCTCTATCTTGAGAGCTACCTTTTCAAGTTTAGGTTCATTTTTTGCATCCACCACCTCAAAGTCCGATTTTCCCTTTTTTATACTAATGAATTCCCTAGTTTCATTGTCTTCTAGATTTCTCTTCTTGTTCAGGGTCTCAAATAAAGGTGTATTGATCTGGATATTTTCCGATGGCTCTTCATATCTTTTGGATTTGGGGTCTACCTTAACTTCCACAGACCTTCGCGGGAAAGGAATTGGTGATTTATAGGGAGGAGGAACAACACATAGTTCTTCCTTCTCTGCCTCTTTGACAACCTCCCTCTTGGACGGTGCCGACGGTTCTCTCTCTACTCTTTTCTCACCTAAACTCTCCTCATTATCGCTGCCCTTAGGATTTTTGGTAAATTTTTCACTGGTGATTGTTACAACATCCGCATGTTTCTCTGAGAATGGTCTTGGAGATGTCTGCGCAAGCAGGGATATTTGAGCCTCAAATGCCTCGTTGTGAGTGATGAGGGACTCGACCACAGTGTTCAGTTGCGTAAGGGTTTCATTGGTATAGAGACTTTGTTTTCTAAATTCTTCATTCTGAAGAGTTTGTGTAGCCACAAAGCGTTCCATCATAGATTCTAACCTAGAGTGAGTTTGCGTCTCAATGAAATCCTCCATTAATATTTCAAGGTTGGATTTATAGGAACCTTGCGATTCCTCAAAATACTAGGAGTGATAATCGTAGAGAAAATTTGGGTGATATATAATTATAGAGAAAAAAGGTGCCTTAGTCTATATTGGGCAACGAAAGAATCGTACTATTTGACTAAATCAGGTCACCAGCAACGGCACCAAAAACTTGATGCTTGTCGTGACTATATATAAAATATAGTCTATCGGGTACTTGATTGCAAGTGCACAGTCCAGTCGCTTTAGTTTTAAAAGATATCGATCCCATAGGGACCTATGGTCAAACTAGTGTTACTAACGTCACTATGTTTAGCTAAGGGAATTGATTAGTAGAAGTTTGGGGGCATAATAGTAAATCTAAGGGAAATTTAGTTTTAAGAAAGAATTGATGGAAGGAATCAGTATGCAGCGCATTAACTGTCAGGGATTCGATAAGTCACCGGTGAATAGTTTAAATGCCAAATATCTCTCAGTAGAAAATATTTATTTAAAAAGCTTTATCTCACACTCTCGTGATTGTTGATTCGACCTATAGCTTTAAGTCAGAATGTACGCTCTCGCTGTCCCATTTGAAGTTAAAATTAATTTTTGAAAATAAATAAGTTCTAATTGCTTTTAAAGTGCTCTCACTATTTTTAAACTCAATGCCTAATTTTTACTATCCAGCTCGAGCCTCACGCTCTTGCGATTGTTGGTTCTCACCTTAGTTAATTTCTCACTCTCGTGGCAAAATCATATTAAATAGCTTCTCACGCTTTTGTGATAAAGTTAATTAAATTTAGATTAAAAACTTCAGCCTAAAAGATTGTTTGAGAAAAAGAGTTTTCACCGATTATTATTAAATCCCATCTAATTATATTGCTACATGCCGATACCGATAATTTAGCCGGACATGTTAAATAAGGAAAACACATAGCATAAACAGATCAACATTGCGACAAACATAATTATAATGATAATTGGGCAATAATAATAATAATTCAATAAAAACCTGGCAATTGAAGTAACAGAGTATAGCGAATCTCGGAGTACTTGAGCAGTCCTCCACAAGTCGGTAGGCTTCTGCTTCTTCAATACAAATTGCTTACTAAAATTAAATAAAGTGCAATAGTTCCCCAGTGTAGAAAACTACTACTATGGCTAACTGGAAAACGGGAAGGAAAAGGGAAAAACGAAATTCTAAAAAGAATGGAAAATGAACTAAGGCAACGGAAACAAAGTTGCTGAAAAGAAAATAAACTAAAAAGCTAGAAAGCTGTAAAAATTAATTGCAAAGCGTAAGTGTAAATGTAGGCCTCCCTAAATTTTCTCCCTTTGGTCCTTTATATAGTGCTCCTTTACGTCTTGGTGGTTGAGATTTTTAAGGAAGACTTGGTTTGAATGAGGAATCCGTGGGAGTCAAGTTGTTGGAGGGAATTTAGGCACGTTTGGGTGTCTGTGATTGACTGTTTCAAAGCGCATATTCTGGCCGCGTGACACTCGTCATGGGCCTCTGACGGTCGTCACAGGCTAGGTCGTGACGAGCGTCATGAATCAGTGACGGTCTTCACATCAACAAATTCTGCATTCTGGTTTTCTGCTTTTTCCTGTGCTTTCTCATCTGTTTCTTCTTCTTTTTCTTCTTTTTCTTCATTTTGCTCATTAATGCTTGGAGATTTAAATACCTGCAAAAACAACTCAAATACTTGCGGAATAACCGGGATATTAATTAAAATGGTATGATCTTTGAGTGTAAATCAAGGCAAATATCTGGTGTGTTTTTGCGTTATCACCTAGGTACTCCTAGGGAGCCCTTTTTGTGTGCATATGCGTTTTTGTACAAAATGATGTTTGAAATAAAATAGAGTGGAGGGATGAGGAAAGGATTTATCAATTATGTTTTTGTGTTTGACAAGACCTTCAGACTTATGCCTACGTACCGACATAAAATGAGGGATCAAAACCTCGTAGTTCGTGGTAACAAATTCAAAGTGAATGCATTGCTTTTAACAAAAATTTAAGTTTTAACAACGGAACAAAAGGCCTAAAAGTTTTGAATGAGTGTTAGTTCTTTTTGTCTTTTGAAATTTTAAGTCAAGTATAGTTAAGTTCATTTGCAAATTTGATTAAGAAAAGAGTTTAAAAATGCAATGGCATAAGGCCAAAGTTTCTAATTTTCAATATGGTCTAAGTTTAGAAGAAAAAAACACAAGAAAAGATAATTTTTAAAAGGAGGGAGAGATTTAAAATTAAAGAAGCGGGGAGGAGATGAAGAGACTAATCCTAAGAAAAAATTAAAAGTTAAGAGTTGAAAAGATCTGACCAATGGGTTGCAATCCAATAGACAAGAATGTCATATAGAAACCCAAATTTCCCTTGGACTTTAGAATCAAACAATATCAAAACACAAATAGCCAGATGAAGAGAAAGGCATCAAATAAAGATAGCCACATACAAGCTTAGCGACTCCATGATATTCTTCATAATCTCTCATGTATCAGATGAAATCAGAGATAAGCATTAAGCACAAGTTCAAAGTAACAGCTCCAATAAGACCATGTAGCAGATGAATTCAAATAGGATCTCAACACTTTCTTCAGATGAAAATTCACTTCACAAGCACTTGATTTCAATAAAGGATGTATTGGCCAAGTTCTTTTGCATAGGGAGTGTTTCCTAATTCTAAGTCCTATGTCTCAGATCAAATCCAACAGTCCACACAAATGTCTTTTAGGGTTTTTGTTGTTATTATGTACATTAAGGTCAAAAGACCACAAACACAAACAAGTATATACAATCACAATGTAATCACAAGATATAACGAGCAAATTGAAAATGGTATTAAAGTAAACAAGTTAAATGGTATGGATAATGGTAAATGAATAAAGACTTAAAATTAAAGTTCATAAAAGTAAATTGCTTGAAATTAAATGTTAATTGTTAGTTGATTAGTGTAAGACCCCAATTTTGTCCCTAAGATCCCTCATGGCATCATAACATTTCATAGCCTCAAGGATCATAAGCATCTTGGTTCCCTTTGCCTTTGGGTGGGACTCCCTATGAGTGGTTTGAGATCACCCATCATGCTTTGAATTGTATATCATTGCTTTCCTCATTTTGTTTACTAACCAAAAGCACAAAAATATGTCACTAACACCTTTTGTTTGTAGCTTGAGCAATCACAAGGTCCAAAGCTTCTAGGAGATCATTGGTATAAATACATGGTCAAGAGGAGATGATAGCAAGCATGGAAATGGTTCCCAAAGCTCTCATCCATCAAATATGCCTCCCTAGTACCTCAATGCATCATTTTGATCAAAGCAAGTCAAAGGGTTTGAGGTCTTAGTCTTCAGAGAAACCCTAATTCATCTGTGCATCACAATGCCTTGCTCATGAAGCAACCTCAGCCCATGGTCAAATACAATCAAGGTAAGTTCTATAATTCATCATTTCATGCATATTTGAACTTATTTGAGTATCCTAAATCATCAATTCATCAAGATATGAGTTGTGGACTTGAGAAGTTGATCAGTCAATTCATCTAACAATTTTGAAATACACTGAGACCTAATTTTTTATGTGTTGGTAAAATGGAGATGGTTACAAAAGAAAAAATGTTCTTAGGAACAATATGAAAAACTTTCATGTTCATCCAAAATTGATTTGAAGCTTGGAAGACCATCTGCCACTCCAATACATTATAGGTCATTTTGACTGAAACCCTAATTATGGGTCAACTTCCCAAGGAAATAACTCATTCATTTTTTATGATTTTGAGGTGGGATCAAATGAATTGTAAAGATTAATATGTCTACTTAAAATGTTATGTTTACACAAATTTCAAAATCTCAAAGGAAATACATGTGATAATGCAAGATATTATAGGTCCTTTTTGACCATATGCATTAAAAGTCAAAAAAGTCCAACTTCAAGTGCCCATAACTTCTTCATAAAAAATCCAAATGATGCAAAATTTAAGTCCATTTTAATTGTCTTGAAAAGATCTACAACTTTGGTGTTGGAGGTTTTTCCATTTGAAGCTTGCATCATCAAAACAGAAGGGCTTGAAAGTTGGCCAATTTTAGAAACCTTGCCTTGACATATCTTGCACCTTGCACTTTAAACTCAAATTTAATAATTTTCCACACTTCAAATGAGTTTTTGTCCAACATAACATTTGTTCCTTATACAAAGACCTTTCCAACCATTATCCACATGCCTATGTTTGGATTTTCTAGATGGTACTTTCGAAGAGATGAATGTTTAGGTACAAATGGGGAATCCACTTGAAATCTTGTTACATGAGCAATTGCCTTGCAAGTTACACGTCCAATTCCATTTGGCAGATGCTCAAAATTCATTTGGCATTGTTTTTGGGCCTTGTGCATGATCATGCAAGCCCATGCAATGAAGCTCCACATGCCATGCACACGGATTGATCACAAGTTTCTTGCCACTTCCTCTATAAATAGAGACCTCATTCCATTCATTTCACACGCCTAATTCAACCTGAAATGCTGCAGAATTCTTTCCACAGCCATCACTAAAGAAGCAATTGCATTTCTCTCAAATTTTTCAGATCTAAAATTCAACTTCATCTGGTTGAATTCTTAGATCTAATGCTTCTAAACCTTCATCATTCATCTCATTGAACTTCTATTTTAGAAAAGCAAGCAAGGCATCGTGCTCAAATTACCAGAATTCAAGCTTACACTCCAACTGGTATTTTCTTCGATTCTCATCATCCATGGACCTTTTTGCTTGGATCTAATGTTTTCTGAAGTCCTCACTTGAGAGACAAGCTAGTGGTAGCTTCAATTTTGCTTTTCCTTGATCTGTATTTTTCACACCTGAATCTTCCACCTCAGATTTCATCATTTATAGGAATCTTGAGTGTGATTCAAGGTTACAGGGGTGATGTACATCACCCCAGCTTTATTTTGGTATAAGGATCGTGCATTTCCATGAAGGTTTGAAAACCTGCAAAGTTGACCGGAATCTGCAGGCTCACCGGAGAAGAAGGTGGCTCCGGTGGCCGCCTGTTCCCAGTTTGAATGTTGGTCGTTGGATGTGATTCCCAGATTGAATCCTGACCATTGCATGTTATGACTTTTATTTCTTTCCCATGTGATTGCATTGACTTTGGTGTTCCATGAGCGCGCGCCTCTGGATCCTTGGATCTGCCAGCTCAATTAATGAGCTCAGATCCAAGGGCTCTCGTTTTTTCCAATTTCAATTTTCTGTTTTAATTCCATTTTATTTTCTTAACTTTCATTTTATTTCAAAAATCAATATCTCTTTCATTTTTTATCCAAAAATTATGGGACCAATTGCATTATTTCCCAAATAATTTCTAGTTTCTATTTCTGATTTTAATATTTTTTATTTTGACATTTGATATTTTTTGTGAATTTTCTCTTTTCTGGTTATTTTTAATTCATTTTAAATAGTTTTTGATATTCAAAAAATACAAAAATAATTTCCTAACCTATTTGAATGATGATAAATCTATGAAAAATATTCTCATCAATTTTTGAATTGATTTGAGATTTATTTGAGATTTTAGTTCAATTAGGTTATTTTTTATTCATTTTTTATTGATTAAAAATAGTTTCTGACTTTTAAAAAATGCTGAAATTTTTTGTCAAACTTTGTTTGACCTTGTTGAGCTTAGGATAAATTACTTGGACCTTTCAAGGTTGATTTGAAGTAATTTTGAAGTTTGACCCTTCCATTTTATTTTTAATTCAAGTTTAATTAAATATTAAAAAATGACACAAATAGTTTATTCATTTCTTGACTCCCAATCTTCGTCTAACTTCTGTTTTTGATTGTTTGACCTTGGCTTTCAATGTTATTGGTTAACATATGAGGATTGGTACATTGTATTTCATTTAATGCACTTTAATTTTGCCATTTCCATTTCTCTTCTTCTTCTTCTTCTTCTTCTTCATTTTCCTTTTGATCAATGAGTTGAAGGTTGATAAGTTAGCATTGGTTAAGGAGATTTAATCTTCCTTGATTCAAATCTAATTCATCTTGATCAATTGATCAAGTGAATGGCTTTGCATTAAGGATAGGTTGTCTTCTAAATCATGCAAAAGGCTTAAACCAATACAAGATCAATTCTCATTTTCTTTTTGGCATGGCAAGTTTTTGGGACTTGGTTCACTAATCAAGACTCCTAACTTGTGTTTGTTGCCTACATTATTATTGACCGACCTCAGATAGTTGTAACTTCTACATAAATCCAATTACGATTGCTTAACATAAAGCTAAATTTGCCTTATGGCACACTAACTACTAACACTAACCATTGACAATTAACATTTACTTTATGCACTTTACTTTTATGCAATTTACTATTCTTGCACATATTATCCATTTTCTTTTCTCTTTGCTCACTTGAGCACATGTTTATGTTAATGCCATTTTCCTTTTGCTCACTTGAGCACATAATTGTGTATATATTATTGTGCTTGTGTTTTTGTTTTGATTGTTGTGGACCAAATGCAAAGAAATGGACTTAGTTTCTAGGACTTTCCCTATGCAAAGAAATGGAGAATTGGACTTACATTCTAGGACTTTCCTTATGCAAAATTGGAGTCAAAGGATCTTAATGATGAAGATGGGTTAGAGGAACCAAATCTCTAAACTCACTCTTGTCCATTCTTGTTTTACTTCATGGAACTTTTGATGTGTGTGCTATTGTGCTAGGAGTTTCCATTTGAGCTTCATTGGAGGACCATTGCCATGTTCATCCAAGTGGAAGATACAAGACACATTGAGGATCTCTTATGAGACTTGTTTGATTTGCTTATGCTTTGTGGTTGCTTATTCCAAAGGATGGGAGTTACTTGGATCATCTATATGATCTTAAGAGAGGAACTCCATTGTGGTTTTGTTTCTTCATCCCTTCTCTTTTGTTTTACTTAGGACTTAGCCCTTCTTCTTCATCTCTCCACTCTAACCCAAGCCAAAACCCTTTGTGCAAACATTTAACCTTTGCTTTCAAACATTAGAAACCTAAGCCTTATGCTTTTGATTTTCAAACTTTCTTTTCACAATACTTATTTTGAATTGAATCTTTAAGTCAACTTTGACTATTTTGTACATACTTCTAATTGGTAAATATAACCCATTCAAATTTCTTTTTGTGGTTCCAATGGCCACTTATTAATCAAATTTTCCATAACCTTTAGCTATTAGGTTTGAGTTATCTTTGTGGTAGATGTAATACTCACCTATATCCTTAGTGATGGACAATAAGTCTTCCATGCTTATTATAGGGTTAACCCCTCACTAGCATGTTGAATCTATCCTCACATGGTGGATTTGTGGTTTGGTTGAGTTTTCTCCCTTTGATAACAAAAGACCTTAAGGCTTTTGGACCAATCAATTCACCAACTTGTTTTGAGATTTTTACCCCGAACTACGAGGTTTTGATCCTAATCTTTTCATAAGATGGTACGTAGGCAATGGGTTTATCCATCCAAACACAAAATGTAAATAAACTTGTACATTCTCTTCTCATCTCTTCAATCATGTTTGCACAAACAAATTTTCACAAAACAAACAACCTTTGCAACAAGTGTGAAAAGGGCTCCCTAGGAGTACCTAGGATATTTTGGGTGCCTAACACCTTCCCATTACATAACCAACCCCCTTACCTAGATCTCTGTTTCTTTTACTAGTTTTTGTTAAAACTTTTAGGTTTTTGTTCGCTTTCTAACCATTCCTTTGGATAAATAGAAGTGCGGTGGCGACTCGACTTTGTATGATTTACCTTGGATTTAGTCAATATCTCTAATGGTAACGAATACCCCGCTACAGAAAAGTGGCGACTCTGCTGGGAAAATTGTATTTGCCTAGTGGGTTTTGCCAACTTTTCATGCTTGTTGTATTGTATTGTTTTGTGACATATTTTTGTGAAATTTGGGATTACTGTATTGTATGTAATGATTGAATTGCTTGATATTAATTTCTTGTATGCTTGGTGATTTTTGTGAGATGAGTTCTATTCCCGGACTCGAGTGCACTTAGGATAGGAGAATGGCGTAGTCTTGTTGACTTGTGTGGAGTTATTCCTTAGCAAGTTGACTTGCAAGTCCATTCACTTGGTGGAGGTCATGTTGGGATCAATAATGTCACACAAGTAAGTTGTGGTTAGACATTACTCTTTCTAATATAGACCTTAGAAGCCAAGGACCTTAGTTTACCAAGCCCATCTTGGCCTATTCTTAGGATGTAGTGCGAAAGTCGTTCAAGTGTAAGATTTGATACGATTGTTACGCGACACTACACTCATAAGAGTCTCTCTTGAGAATATTTTTGGAATACGAGTAGTCGTTTCTCCGATAATATCTGAAAGATGGGATGATGACTATGGGAACCTCTTGTAGAACATGTTTGACAGGTTTAAACCCTAGTACACTCCCTTTTGGGTGGTTCTTAACCTAACTCCATGCTCGTGACTTACAACAAACCCTTGATTCATGGTTGATCCGTTCATGTATCCTTAATATCAATGGAACTTGGGTGTTGATAAGGTGTAAACCATAATCCACCAAAATGGATGATTGATATTAAGGATGATATGATCCATCCCATGACCTTTGTTTGGTGTGCTTTGCTTGATCCTTGAGTGTGATTGTTGCATTCATGCATTCATGCATTCATGCACCCATTTGCATCCATATCATCCATAAATAAGAAAATTTTCAAGGAGCTTAAGGGGGTTTATTTGCAAAATTTTCAGACATGGAAAGACAAAGAAGGAATACAAAAAAGTACAGTTTCAGACAACCAGATTTGAAAGAGTTAAGGAATCTGACATCCTATGTATTAGATCCTTTGGGTTTCAAGGCTCGTTTTGGGAAGCTTCTTCCTCTTCTGACTACTCAGGTGGATGAAGGATTGATGAGTGTATTGGTGCAGTTTTATGACCCTCTATACCGTTGCTTCACGTTTCCGGATTTCCAACTTTTGCCTACGCTTGAGGAGTATGCCTACCTTGTGGGTATACCTATTCTAGACCAGTTACCGTTCAGTGGCTTGGAGAGTATTCCTACTTCTCGAGAGATAAATGATATGCTTCATATAGATGAATCTCTGGTTGGTGCTCATATGACTACCAAAGGTGGAATTCAAGGTCTCCCTTCTGAGTTCCTCATTTCTCAAGCTACTATATATGGGAAGGCCATGAGTGAGGATGCCTTTGAGGCCATATTTGTACTTCTCATCTATGGGTTAGCGTTATTCCCCAACATCGACAAGTTTGTGGATGTGAACGCTATTAGGATTTTTTCTACTCTTAATCCCGTTCCAACTCTGTTGGGTGATACCTATTTCTCTTTGCATATGAGGAATACAAAGGGTGGTGATGCCATTGTGTGTTGTTTGCCTCTGTTGTATAAGTAGTTTATTTCTTACTTACCGCAGACGGTCGCCTTCAAGGAGAACAAAGGATGTCTACGGTGGTCCACGAGACTTATGTCTCTCACTAATGATGATATCTCTTGGTACAACTGTGTGTATGATGGTGTGCAGATTATCGATTCTTGTGGTGAATTCTCCAATGTGCCTCTTCTTGGTACATGTGGTGGGATCCACTACAACCCTGTTTTAGCACGTCGTCAGCTTGGGTTCCCCCTAAAGGATGAACCTAATAACATTCTGTTAGAGGGTGTGTTCTTTCAGGAGGGTAAAGATCCCCAAGGCTTGAAGGGCAGAATGGTCCGTGCTTGGCGCAAGATTCATAGGAAAGGAAGGAAAGAGTTGGGTCCTAAGAACTGTGTCGCTTTGGAGCCTTATACTGCTTGGGTTAGGAAGAGAGCTTCTGAGTATCTCATGCCCTACGAGTATCCGAGACCTACACCTTTGGTTATGGTTGGGCCTTCAACCCTCCCTAATCAAGGAGTAGAGGAGTTGAGAGACGAAGACCATTCACGTGCTTGGATCCATGAACGCGAAGAGTTGCTTCAGTAGATTAGGGAGAAGGATGCTTTGATTGAGTTCCTCGAGCATCAAGTTATTGATGATCCTGATGATGCATGGACTTTTCTACTTCCTCAGTCTTCCAAGTTTTGGAAGAGGAAGTATGATCGACTCGCCAAGGAGAAGGCGGATATGGAGGCTGCCTACGAGAGGGAGGTGAAGAGACTTCGCGCATCCTATCTTCCTGTGTCCCGAGCTTTAGATGATTGTTTCTAGGGATCCATAGGATGATTATTTTCCTTTTCTCTTGTGTATGATTAACAATGATGTACTTCTTTTCCCTGGTATTATTTGATGAGATATTTCCATATATGATAAATGTTAAATGTTCCCAAAATTTGCAAATAAAACCCTAAAGTTCCTCTGAAATATAAAAACAAATCATATGCACAAACATTGCATGCATCATGTGCATAAGCAGGTTTTATTTTCGGCTTCTTGTCCTGTGGTCTAACTCTGTGTTCTTCATTTATTTTGAAGACAAGCTAACTCACCGATACTACACTAGAGCCAACATTTCAAGATTGATGGATCATCTAGAATAAGAGAACCGTGAGCTGAAAGAGGAAGTGGCCAGACTGAGTGCCTTGATGGAATCATTCTTGGCTGCCCAGAGCCAGTCTTCTCCGACGCCTTTAACTCCTCCCCAGAGGACAATCATCTCTGAGATTGTTTCCTCTATTGTGCCTGCAGCCAGTGCATATTTTGCTCCAGCAGCCATGCCAGCCGGATTCCCATGGGGGAGACCTCCCAATTTCATGCCTGAGGGTCCTGCTCCAACCTTTGCTTCTATGTCGGCATCTAGCCCGGTCCTTGTTGTTCCTCCTCCTGTCGTGCATACCATGCCCAGGGTAGACGACACCATCTATCATTTTGAGCCGTCTGAGGGTCCAGATGTCTATGAAAAGATGGACGCTATGAATGATCAATTTCTTGAGCTTCGCAAGGAATTGAAAACTCTTCGAGGAAAGGATCTTTTTGGCAAGTCTGCCGCCGAACTATGCTTGGTTCCCAATGTGAAGATCCCTGTGAAACTCAAGGTCCCTGACTTTGAAAAGTACAAGGGAAATACTTGTCCTCTCATCCACCTGGTCATGTATGCCAGGAAGATGTCGACTCAGACCGATAATGATCAGTTACTCATCCACTATTTTCAGGACAGCTTGTCCGGTGCCGCTCTGCGTTGGTATATGGGTTTAGACAGCGCGAACATCCGATCCTTCAACGACCTTGGCGAGGCCTTCGTCAAGCAGTACAAGTATAATATGGATATGGCTCCCGATAGGGATCAATTGAGGGCCATGTCCCAGAAGGACAAGGAAACATTCAAAGAATACGCCCAGAGGTGGCGAGAGTTAGCAGAGCAGATCGTGCCTCTGCTAGAAGAGAAGGAAATGACCAAGATCTTTCTGAAGACCTTGAGTTCATTCTATTATGAGCGGATGATCGCTAGCGCTCCTCTGACTTCACCGAGATGGGAAGTCACGATCCTATTCCAATGACGTACGCAGAATTATATCCCTCTTTGATAGAGAGGAAGTTAATTACTCCGAGAAACGCACCGGCTATACCTGCTAACCCCCAATGGTGGTATAAGCCTGAATTACACTGTGTTTACCATTCTGGTGCTCCCGGCCATGACGTGGAGAATTGTTACCCTTTGATGACCAAGGTTCAAGACCTTGTGAGGTGTGGCATTCTGTGTTTTGAGGACGTAGGTCCTAGTGTGAAGAAGAACCCATTTCCCGAGCATGGGAAATCTGTCAACATGGTCCAGGGCTGCCCTGGCAAGTACAAAGTCAAATATGTCAGTCATATTCGACAGTCTCTTGTCGAAATGCATCGTCTGCTATGTGATTACAGTCATTATGAGCACGACTATGATAGATGCCGAGTATGCTATGTTAATCGATTGGGTTGTCGCTAGGTGCGCAAGGATATTTAGGAAATGTTGGATGAAGGAGTCATTGAGATTCTTCAGAATAGGAATGTTGACGAAGATGAGCCCGAGGTCAATGTAATTTCCCCAGTATTCCGGATGCCCGAGCCTGTTATCATCAAGTATGATGGTAGCAAGAAGAAGGCTTCTCCTGTTCTTATCATTAAGCATGCCGGTCTTGTACCGTATCCTTCCGAGAAAGCCATCCCCTTTCGTTACAACGTTGTTGCTGTAGAAGATGGGAAAGAGGTGTCCTTGCCATCTTCCTCTGTTGTTAATATCGCGGATGTTAGTGGTTTGACCCGCAGCGGTCGTGTGTTTTCGGCACCTCCCAAGCCCCAGGCTAATGCTGATTTTGTTGAACGCCCGATTGGGAATGTTGTGAGCACCCCGAATCCGGCACCTGTTGTTAAGCCCTCCTCTGTACTGAAAACTCCTACTTCTGTTGGCCCTAGCAGCATTATGAAAGAAGATTGTGATGAGATGTTGAGGCTCATTAAGAGAAGTGAGTACAATGTTGTAGACCAGCTTCTACAAACACCATCCAAGATATCTGTGTTATCATAACTTCTGAATTCAGAACCACATAGAGAGGCACTGCAGAAAGTAATGGATGTGGCATATGTAGATCATGATGTCACAATAGAACAATTCGATAGCATTGTTGCAAACATTACCGCTTGTAACAACCTGAGTTTCTGTGACTCTGATCTCCCCGAGGAGGGAAGAGACCACAACTTGACTCTACATATATCTATAAATTGCAAAGACGACGCCATGTCCAATGTGTTGGTGAACACTGGGTCATCACTGAATATATTGCCAAAAACCACTCTCTCGAAACTGTCATATCAAGGGCCTCCCATGAGGCAGAGTGGAATTGATGTGAAAACTTTTGATGGGTCGCGTAAAACTGTAATTGGGGAAGTTGATCTCCCAGTCAAAATCGGACCGAGTGATTTCCAGATTACCTTCCAGGTTATGGATATTCACCCATCGTATAGTTGTCTCTTGGGAAGACCATGGATTCACGAGGCGGGCGCCGTGACATCCACCCTACACCAGAAGCTGAAATTTGTGAAGAAGAAGAAATTGGTAGTGGTAGGGGGAGAAAAGGCTCTCCTGGTTAGCCATCTGTCTTCCTTCTCATATATAGATGCTGAGGATGAAGTTGGAACTCCTTTCCAAGATTTATCTATAGCTAAGCCTATTGAGAAGAGAACTCCTTCATTTGCTTCCTACAAAGATGCAAAGTTGGCCATTGAGTGTGGTGCAACTGTTGGTCTAGGAAAAATGATTGAGCTAGAAGATAACAAGTCTCGGGCTGGTATAGGCTTTTCTTCTGGGGTTTTCAACGAGAAAGGGTTGTTCAAGAGTGGAGGTTTCATCCACACCGGTCAGGATGAAGAAGCTGCTGCTGTTTTGGAAGAAGATATAGAGGATTCTAGCAATTTCATCATCCCTAGAGGGGTCTGTAACAATTGGATCGCTGTGGATATTCCTACAGTTATCCACAAGTCAACGTAATGATCACTTTGTTTAAAAACCCTTCTCCCATGCCAAAGGGAGGAGTGATGACATTGTTGGCACATAAATACAATGATATTTTCATTCAATAGATTCATGTTAAATGTTTGTTTTTCCAATTATTTTCCCTTTTCGCTTTTTGCATGAAATTGGTGATCACATAAAACCTTAAAAATAAGAATAAAATCAATCTTTTCATCTGCATAATGATTTGCCTTGTTTAAATTCTAAAAGCTTTTCATATCCAAAATCATTATGCAGGTTGATCAAACCCATTGAACATAATGATCCAACACCATCTCCCAATTTTGAGTTCCCTGTATTTAAGGCGGAAGAAGATGATGTTGAAGAGATTCCTGACGAGATTACCCGTCTACTTGAGCATGAAGGGAAGATCATTCAGCCGCATCTCGAGAATCTGGAAACAGTCAACTTGGGGTCTGAGGATTATGTGCGAGAGGTGAAGATTGGGGCACTCCTGGAAGAATCTGTCAAGAAGGGGTTGATTGAATTGCTACGAGAATATGTTGATGTCTTTGCATGGTCATATGAAGACATGCCAGGTCTAGATACAGATATTGTGCAACATTTCCTACCCTTGAAGCCTGAGTGCGTGCCTGTGAAGCAGAAGCTCAGAAGAACTCATCCTGATATGGCAGTGAAAATCAAAGAAGAAGTTCAGAAGCAAATTGATGCGGGGTTTTTGGTGACTTCTATATATCCTTAATGGGTGGCCAATATTGTGCCCGTGCCTAAGAAAGATGGAAAAGTCCGGATGTGTGTGGACTATAGAGACTTGAATAAAGCTAGTTCGAAAGATGATTTTCCTCTACCACACATTGACATGTTGGTAGACAATACAACTAAATTCAATGTCTTCTCATTTATGGATGGTTTTTCCGGATATAACCAGATCAAGATGGCACCCGAGGATATGGAGAAGACAACATTCATCACACCTTGGGGAACATTCTGTTATCGAGTGATGCCCTTCGGTTTGAAGAACGCCGGAGCCACGTATCAACGAGCTATGACCACCTTGTTTCATGATATGATGCACAAAGATATCGAGGTGTATGTTGACGATATGATTGCTAAGTCAAGAACGGAAGTTGAACATGTAAAGCACTTGTTGAAGCTTTTTCAGCGTTTGAGGAAGTACAAGCTTCGTCTGAATCCCAACAAGTGTACATTTGGAGTCCGTTATGGCAAGTTATTGGGCTTCATTGTTAGTGAAAGAGGTATTGAGGTTGATCCTGCAAAGGTCAAAGCAATAAAAGAGATGCCTGCGCCCAAAACTGAGAAGCAAGTCTGAGGTTTTCTTGGCCGCTTGAATTATATTTCCAGATTCATATCCCACATGACTGCCACATGTGCGCCGATATGTTTACCCTAACCGGTAGCGGATGTCCTCCCTGTCTGATTTTGTTATCCCCATACCCAATAATCGGTAGTGGATGATATATTCTTGCTCCTCCAGTGTTTAACATCTTTCTTCCCAGTTAAGTTTGAGTGCGTATTGCCTTAGTGAGATCGATGTTCCCTGCTTGGTTCGAGTATTTCAGCTTTATTCTGATTTATCCGTTTCCCCTGCAGATGTCCCTTTTATCCCCTGGCTGAGTCTCTAATTTTGACTTGTTGAGTTTGACTTGTGTTGTTGGGCATTTCTCAATGTTGATTTGACTTTGTTAAGTTAAGATCATTGGATTTAGGGGATTGATGAAATATACATTTCATCTCCCAAAATCAATGAATGATCTTAATTTGGTAAAAGTCCTCCTTTGACCAATTTGTGTTGATTCCATTTCCCTCCCCTCTTCATCTCATTCCCCTTCTTTATTCATTCATGTCATGAACCTATGATGTGTCTAAATCCTATGACTAGTTGATTGCAAAATCAACATGAGTATGGATGAGATTAGGTCCACCTTTTGCATATTCTTTTTGTGTGTGGTATGTTTTATGAGCATAGTCCATTATACTATGTCTCTAACATGCATTCACACCAAAATTTCTATTACCCGACCTCAAATAGTTGTGACTTATAAATAAGTCCAATTACGATTGCTTAACATAGCTCTAAATTTGTGACACAAAAGGCATAGCATTCTAGTAAGTGGATTGAGTGTTCTCCAAAGAATTACTTAAACAAAACAAAAGAAAAATCAACATTAACTTCTATTTAACTAACAATTAACATTTAATTTCAAGCCATTTACTTTTATGTACTTTAATTTCAAGTCTTTATTCATTTGCCATTATTCATACCATTCAATTTGTTTACTTAATGTCATTTTCACTTTGCTCATTTGAGCCTTATCTTCTGATTATATTGTGTTTGTATATACTTGTTTGTGTTTGTGGTCTTTTGACCTTAATGTACATAATAAGAACAAAAATCCTAAAAAACATTTTGTGTGGACTGTTAGATTTGATCTGAGACGTTGGACTTAGAATTAGGCAATACTCCCTATGAAAAAGGACTTGGCCAATGCCAACTTTCATGAAACCAAGTGATTGTGAAGTGAACTTTCATCTGATACAATTATTAAAGATCCATTGGAGTTCATCTGCAACATGATGATCATATTGAAACTGTTATTTTGAACCTGTTTCTGATGCTCCTCTTTGAAGTCATCTGATACATGGGGAATCATGGAGAAGATCATGGAGTTGATAAGCTTGGATGTGGCCATCTTTATTTGATGAATTGCCCTTCATCTTTCTATTTGTGTATTGATATTCCTTGATTCTAAAGTCCAAGGGAAATTTGGATTTCTATATGACATTCTTGTCTATTGGATTGCAGCCCATTGGTCAGATCTTTTCAACTCTTAGCTTTTAATTTTTGCTTAGGATTAGTCTCTTCATCTCCTCCCCACTTCTTTAATTTCAAAAATCTATCCCTCCTTTTAAAATCTTCTTTGTTTGGGTTTTCCAAACTTTGACCATATTGCAAATTAGAAACTTTGGCCTTATGCCATTGAATTTTTAAACTCTTTTCTTAATCAAACTTGTAAATGAACTTAACTATCCTTGACTTAAAATTTCAAAAGCCAAAAAGAACTAACACTCATCCAAACCATTTTTAGGCCCTTTGTGTCTTTGTTAAACTTAAAATTTTGTTAAAAGCAATTCACTCACTTTGAAATTGTTACCACGAACTACGAGGTTTTGATCCCTCATTTTATGTTGGTACGTAGGCACAAGTCCGAAGGTCTTGTCAAACACAAAAAATACAATTAATTAATTATTTTCTCATCCCTCCATTCTATTTATTGCAAACATCATTTTTTACAAAAACACATATGTACACAAGAAAGGGCTCCCTAGGAGTACCTAGGACACTTTGGGTGCTAACACCTTCCCTTTGTGTAACCAACCCCCTTATCTGTAATCTCTGGCATTTTATTAGTTTTGATTTGAAAACTTCTTACTTTTGGGTTTTGTTTGTACTTTTCCCTTGGAAACAATAAAAGCGCGGTGGCACCTCTGTTTTGATTGACGTCTAGCTTATCCATAACTTGATGGTCATGAATTTACCGCTACAAAAATTAAGTGGCGACTCTGCTGGGGAGTAGTCTCCAGTGGGTTTAGCCTAATTTTTTGTGTGTATATAATTGTATATTTGATGTTTGTATGTTTGTGTGATATAATCTGCTTGTTGTGCTTGGTGATCTTTGAGTGGTGAGATAACTTCTAACCCAAACTTGAGTGCAATTAAGAATGGAGGATGGTATAGACATGTTCAACTTGTGTGGAGTAGTCCTTAGCAAGTTGACTTGAGACCCATCTACTTAGTGGAGACCCTTTTGGAGCTATTGATGTCACACAAGTTATTTTTGGTTAGGCATTACTCTCTCTAATTTGGGGTCCGAGAAGTTGAGGACCGTAGAACATTTAACCCCTCTTGGCCTATTTAGGACGTAGTGCAGAGACTATTCAGGTGTAGACTTGATAACAGTTGTTACACGATACTACACTCAGACGAGTTTCTCTGGAGAATATTATGGGTTGATGAGTCAGTCATCCTAACCTATAATATCCGATTGATGGAATCAAGACTATGGGAACTTTTTAGAACATGATCTACAGGTTTTTATCCTTAGTTCACTCCTTTGGGATGGTTCTTACCCAGACTCCATGCTCGTGACTCACAACAGACCCTTGATTCTTGGTTGATCAAATCAAGTCTTGTCAATATCAATGGAACTTGGGGGTTGATAAGGTGAAAGCCATAATCCACCAAAATGGATGATTGATCTTGACAATGACTTGATTCATCCATTGACCTTTGGTTGTTTTCCTTGTGTGTGATCCCATATTTGTGATTGTTGCATTCATGCATTCATGCATATCATAACATTCATCACACGAAAATTTCAAGGAACTGAGGTCTTATTTGCAAATATTTTCAGACCATGGATTATGGACGAAGGAACACTAAGAAGTAATTTTCAGATGTCTAGATTTGAAAGAGTTAAGGAAGCTAGCATCTTTTGTATTAGATCCCTTGGACTTCAAGCAACGTCATGGGAAGATTTTGTCTATTCTGTCTACTGATGTTGTTGAAGGACTCTTGAGTTGGTTGGTTCAGTTCTATGACCCTTTCTACCGTTGCCTCACTTTTCCGGATTATCAGCTTGTGCCTACATTGGAAGAGTATGCCCATCTCTTGGGAATACCTGTTTCTAGAAAAGTTCCTTTTAGTAGATTGAAGGAGATTCCCATATCTCGTATTATAGTTGAAGCTCTTCGCTTGAAGAAGTCTGAGATTGAGGCTCATTGGATAAAGAAAGGGGGATTGTTTGGATTGACTTCCGAGTTCCTCATCAAGGAAGATACTTCTTTTTCTCAAGCTGGTAGTGTGAGTGCTTTTGAAGCTATCTTTGTCTTGCTCATCTATGGGTCAACTTTGTTCCCTAACATTGACGGTTTTGTTGATGTTAACGCCATTAGAATTTTCTTGATTGGAAATCTTGTGCCTACTCTGTTGGGTGATATGTACTTCTATTTGCATCTAAGGAATTATAAAGGTGGTGGAACGATTGTGTGATGTGTTTCTCTTCTGTACAAGTGGTTGCCTCAGACGCCTACTTTTGTGGAGAACAAAAAATGTCTAAGGTGGTCTCAGAGACTTATGTATCTCACTAATGATGATATAGTTTGGTATGATTCTTCATTGAGTAGCTTGGAGATTATTGATTGTTGTGGTGAATTCTCTAATGTGCCTCTCATCGGTACACAAGGAGGTATTAACTACAACCCTGCTTTGGCTCGTCGACAACTTGGGTCCCCCTTGAGAGACAAACCTAATAACACTTTGTTAGAAGCTCTTTTCTATCAAGAGTGTAAAGATCTGCAATATTTGAAGCAGAAGATTATGCATGCTTGGCATAATGTGCATAGGAAAGGAAGATCCGAGCTTGGTCCGTGCAATTGTGTAGCTTTGGAAGCTTACACTCTTTGGGCGAAGAAGAGAGATTTGGAATTGAAGATGCCTTATGCTTGGGAGAGACCTATGTCTATGGTTATGGTTGAGCCATTAACTCTCCCTAATCAAGATGTAGAGGAGTTGGAGGACGCACTCGCCAAGATGAAGCAATAGAAGGATATGCGGGAAGAGTGTTTCCATGATTTGAGAAGAAAGCATGAGGAGTTGCAGCTTGAGTCTAAGGACAAAGATGCACTTATTGAGCTTCTTGAAGATCGAGTAATGAAGAGATAGAGAGAACCAGAGGTTTCATATTCCTCTAGTATGCCTCAACCTTTCGTTGCTTGGAAGAAGATTGTTGATCAGTAAGTCCTTGAGAAGACTCAGATGAAGACTTCTTTGTAGTCAGATTTTCGACGCATCCGAAGGAAGTACGCGCCTGCATCCAGATCTTCTGATGTTGTTATTAGGGATCCTTAGGATGACTAGTATCATTTTATCTTGTATTTTGTATTTTGGTTTCTGAAAGTGTACTCAGTGTAATCCTTCCAATTATATAAATAAAGAGATTTTTATGGTCAATCAAATTGCGCAATTGTTATTCTATATATATTTGCAAATAATATAGTAAGTTCCTTGAAAAGTAAAAATAATCAAGCATTGCATTTTATGCATCATTTGCATAAGAAGGTTTCTCTTTCGCTAGATGTCTTATTGGTATTTCTTCTGTGCTTAAGCCAAGATGACTCATCGATACAATACCCGCGCCAATCACTCAAGAATCATGGAACACCTAAAGCAAGAGAACATAGACTTGAAGGATGAGTTCGCCCGCCTGACTGCCATGATGGAGTCAGTGTTAGCCACTCAGAGCCAATCTTCTCCAATGCCTGTAACTCCTCCTCCTCAGAGGACTATCATTTTCGAGGTTGTTATCTCTACCATTCCTGCTATTGCTGTTCATTTTGCGCCTGCCATGCCTGTCGGATTCCCTTGGGGAATACCGCCCGACTTTATGCCTGAACGTTTCGCGCCTACTTTTGCTTCCAGGCTGACATCTAGCCCGTTCATGTCTGTGCCACCATCGATTGTTCATACTTTACCCCAATTTGAAGACACCATCTATCATTCTGAGCCATCTGAGGGTTTGGATGTTTATGAAAAGATGGACGAAATGAAAGACCAATTCCTTGAGCTGCGAAAGGAGTTGAAGACCTTTAGGGGTAAAGATCTGTTTGGTAAGAGTGCTGCCGAACTTTGCTTGGTTCCAAATGTCAAGATTCCGATGAAGTTCAAAGTCCCTGACTTTGAAAAGTATAAGGGGAATACTTGTCCGCTCATCCATCTTGTCATGTATGCTAGAAATATGTCGATGCAAACTGATAATGATCAGTTACTGATTCATTATTTTCAAGACATATTGAATGGTACTGCTCTGAGGTGGTACATGGGTTTGGATAGTGCGAGTATCCACACGTTCAACGATTTGGGTGAATAATTTCAGAGAGTAATCCCTAACCATAAATAACTTATGTGACATTCATAACTCCAAAAGGGTCTCCACTGAGTAGATGGATCTCAAGCCAACTTGTTAAGGACTACTTCACATAAGTCGAACATGACTATACCATCCTCTTATCTAACTTGCACTCAAGTTCGGGTTAAAACTTATTTCACCTGTCAAAGATCACCAAGCACAACAAGCAGATTATATCACACAAACAAATATACATACATCAAATATACAATTATATACACACAAAAAGTAGTCTAAACCCACTGGAGACTACTCCCCAGCAGAGTCGCCATTTAATTTCTGTATGGATAAGCTAGATATCAAATAAACTAGAGTCGCCACCGCGCTTTTATTGTTTCCAAGGGAAAAGGGAAAATTACAAACAAAACCCAAAAGATAAGAAGTTTTCAAATCAAAACTAATAAAATGCTAGAGATTACAGGTAAGGGGGTTGGTTACACAGAGGGAAGGTGTTAGCACCCAAAGTGTCCTAGGTACTCCTATGGAGCCCTATTTGTGTGCATATGTGTTTTTGTATCAAATGATGTTAGAAATAAAATAGAGTGGAGGCATGAGGAAAGAATTTATTAATTATGTTTTTGTGTTTGACAAGACCTTCGGACTTATGCCTACGTACCAACATAAAATGAGGGATCAAAACCTTGTAGTTCGTGGTAACAATTTCAAAGTGAATGCATTGCTTTTAACAAAAATTTAAGTTTTAACAAAGGAACAAAAGGCCTAAAAGTTTTGAATGGGTGTTAGTTCTTTTTGTCTTTTGAAATTTTAAGTCAAGTATAGTTAAGCTCATTTACAAATTTGATTAAGAAAAGAGTTTAAAAATGCAATGGCATAAGGCCAAAGTTTCTAATTTGCAATATGGTCTAAGTTTAGAAAAAACACAAGCAAATAAGATTTTTAAAAGGAGGGAGAGATTTAAAATTAAAGAAGTGGGGAGGAGATGTAGAGACTAATCCTAAGCAAAAATTAAAAGTTAAGAGTTGAAAAGATCTGACCAATGGCCTGCAATCTAATAGACAAGAATGTCATATAGAAACCCAAATTTCCCTTGTACTTTAAATTCAAACAATATCAATACACAAATAGAAAGATGAAGAGAAAGGCATCAAATAAAGATAACCACATCCAAGCTTATCAACTCCATGATCTTCTTCATAATCTCTCATGTAATAAATGAAATCAGAGATAAGCATTAAGCACAAGTTCAAAGTAACAGCTCCAATAAGACCATGTAGCAGATGAACTCAAATAGGATCTCAACACTTTCTTCAGATGAAAATTCACTTCACAAGCACCTGGTTTCAAGAAAGTTGGTATTGGCCAAGTTCTTTTGCATAGGGAGTGTTTCCTAATTCTAAGTCCTATGTCTCAGATCAAATCCAACAGTCCACACAAATGTCTTTTAGGGTTTTTGTTGTTATTATGTACATTAAGGTCAAAAGACCATAAACACAAACAAGTATATACAATCACAATTTAATGACAAGATATAACAAGCAAAGTGAAAATGGAATTAAAGTACACAAGTTAAATGGTATGGATAATGGTAAATGAATAAAGACTTAAACTTAAAGTTCATAAAAGTAAATGGCTTGAAATTAAATGTTAATTGTTAGTTGATTAGAGGTTAGTATTGCTTTTGCTTTTGTTTTGTTTAAGTCATTCTTTGGAGAATACTCAACCCACTATTCACAAGCATGGATCCTTGAACCAAGACATCTTCCAAAGGAAGGAAAAAAGGTCAAGTTTCCACAAAATACCATGAAAGAGGGGAGACTTACAATCTCACTTACTAGAATGCTATGACTTTGTGTCAAAATTAAGTGCTATGTTAAACAATCGTAATTGGACTTATGTAGAAGTCACAACTATTTGAGGTCGGGCAATAGAAATTTTAGTGTTAATGCATGTTAGAGATATGCTATTATGAACCATACTCCTAAAACATACCACACTTAAAAGAAATGCAAAAGGGGTGGACCTAATCTCATCCATACTTAGGTTTATTTTTCAATCAAATAGCCTTAAGATGTAGAGATATCATAGGTCCATGATATGAATGAGAAGAGAATGAGATGGAGATGAAGAGGGAGGGGAAATGGAATCAACACAAATTGGTCAAAGAAGGACTTTTCTCAAATTAAAATCATTCATTCATTTTGGGAGATGAAATGTACATTTCATCAATCCCCTAAATCCAATATTTTAACTCAACAAAGTCAAATCAACCTTGACCAAGGCCCAACAACACAAGTCAAACTCAACAAGTCAATATCAAAAGCTCAACACAATGTATTTTGCGATTAAACAATTAAAATCAATTAAAAAATGCATTAATTTAAATTATGGTTGGTCAAAATCCTAAAACCTCATCAAAACACCAAATAAATGGACATGAGATTTATCATAGGTCAAAAAAGGTCAAAGGACCTTGGAGAAAAAAATTCTTAATTTTTGGAAACTTAAAAGTATTTTTAAACAATTAAAAATATTCACAAAAACAATTAAATCATGAAAAATATTAATAATGATCCAAAAAATAATTTTAATTCATAAAATGAAAAAGGATTTTATTTAAATTTTTTTGGTGAAAGCCTCATATTTTTTGGATCAATATTTAAATTAATATGAATTAATGAAAATAAGTCAATTAAATCAAAAATCAGAAAATTGGAAAAAAAATGGACCACTTGATCTGCCTCATTAGTTGAGGTGGAAAATTAAGTGAATCAGAGCGTGCGTTCCATGATGGACCCTGGCCAATGTGCCACACGCGTGGTAATCAGTTTATACTTTCAAGATTAAAACAAAATCGATGGATCCTATGGTTCTGAGACATGCCAACGTATCGCCGGAGCTATAACTCCGGTCTTCTTCTCCGGTGCACCTCACCGGACTGGTCCACCTTCAACCATCACCAAAATAAAAAAGGAGGACATGAATTTAAAGTAAAAATGCTCAGGAGCTCATATCTGGCCTCAATTTCTCCCGACTCCAAGTATATTGAAAGATACAGGGGGTTGAAATTTGATGATCATGATCTGAGTTACTTCTATTTGACCTCAAAGCAACTCAATCTTGTTTCCTACATTGGTAGGACTTCATACAACCAAAAATCAAGAATAATTATGGAGAATTGAGTGAGAATAGAAGAGATGAAAAAGTGAGAAATTCACCTTCATTGCAGGTATGGATGAACATGATCTTGCTTCCAATTGCTCTTGGCCTTGCTCTGGACACTTGATGGAATGGAATTGAATAAAAAAGGAAGCAGGACTCTTGGAGATTTGAATCTCAAAATAGTGGAGATTCAAACTCTATTTTCAATGGAAATCCTCAAGTTTATCCTTTGAATGGGAGGGTTTGGAGATGGGGATTCAAAGCTGGCGTACAGGGATCCCCATTTCTGAAGGCAATGGTCTCTATTTATAGCCAAGGCATTGCTAATTGCACACTTGATTCAAATTTTCAAAAATAGTAACTTGCTTGCATGGATGCATGGGAGTGTGATCGGCCCATGTAATCATTCCTTCAGGTCCAAAATTGAGTGCAAACATTGTTGAAGTCATGTGGAAAGGTCATGCATTTGTGTATGGAATATTCAAGTTCACTTATGCCAAATGGTGATCCAAGTTCAAGCCATGCGCAAGTCACTCATACCTTCTCCAAATGGGATGAAATTAGACTTTTTTGAAACGTTAGATCAATATGAACGACTTTCATGTTGAACACTTTTTTATTTGAAGCTTGGATCATAATGAATTTTGAGGTGGAAGTTGGGAAAATCAAACATATCAAAAATATTTCTAAGTGTCAAGCCATATGTTCACTTATTCCACCTTGGCTAACTTTTTATATGAGTTTCAAATGAGAAATGTTCCTTCATAAAAGTTGTAGCTCTCACAAATTTGACCTCATCTAGATTTAGCATGAAGGAGTTATGCATTTTTGAAGTTGAGGAAAATCACCTGTTCAATGACATTGGTCCAAAATGATCTATAATGTATCCTCATATCACATGCATTTAAAAGTTGAACTTTCTCTTCCTCCAAACATAAAATTTGAAGTATACATCTTGAATTTGATTGTTAAACTTGAATAGCTTTCATCTTATAAAAATTGAGCAAGTTAAGGTCTTGGTAAGTTGACCTCCAAATTAGGGTTCAGACAAAATGACCTATAATATTTCACCATAAAAAAAGACCTTCCAAGAAAAAGTAGATCTTGACTTCAACATGAAAGTTGTTTGGAATGTCATTTATAGTAACGTTTCTCTTGGAATCATTTTAATATGATAAAATTTGTAGGAGATAGGGTCTAGGGAACCCCAATTTTGATCAGTTGACTTCCTCTAATCATTTTAATATGATAAAGTCCAAGTTTCCACACAATACCATGAAAGAGGGGAGACTTACAATCTTACTAACTAGAATGCTATGCATTTTGTGTCACAAATTTAGCGCTATGTTAAGCAATCATAATTGGACTTATGTAGAAGTCACAACTATTTGAGGTCGGGCAATAGAATTTTGGTGTTAATGCATGTTAGAGACATCATATAATGGACTATGCTCATAAAACATACCACACACAAAAAGAATATGCAAAAGAGGTGGCCTAATCTCATCCATACTTATGTTGATTTTTCAATCAATTAGCCTTAGGACTTTGAGATATCATAGGCCAAATAAGATAAATGCATAAAGAATGGGAATGAGATGAAAAGGGATGGGAATGGATCAAAACTCAAATTGGTCAAAGGAGGACTTTTACCAAATTAATATCATTCATTCATTTTAGGAGATGGAATGTACATTCTATCAATCCCCTAAATCCAATGATATTAACTTGACAAAGTCAAATCAACCTTGACCAAGGCCCAATAACAAGAGTCAAACTCAAATGAGTCATCCCAATTGGTCAACACAATTAAATGACATTTATTCGAATTAAAAAGACTAAAATAATACATTTAAATTAAATATGGTTTGTCAAATTCCTAAAACCTCATCAAAACACCAAAGAAATGGTCATGAGATTTATCATAGGTCAAACAAGGTCAAAGGACCTTGGAGAAAAAATTTCAGAATTTTTATAGACTTAAAAGTATTTTTAAACAATTAAAAACAAACACAAAATCAATTAAATCATGAAAAATATTAATAATGATCCAAAAAATATTTTTAATTCAAAATATGAAAGAGGAAATTATTTGAATTTTTTTGGTGAAACTCTCATTTTTTTGGATCAGAAAATAAAAGGAATAAAAGAAAATCAGAAAATATCAAAAAAAACATGAGCCACTTGATCTCCCTCATTAATTGAGGTGGCAGATCAAGTGGCCTGAAACGCTCGTTCCACCAAACACACGAGTCAGCGCGCTGCAGAGATGGTAATCACAACGACCGCTCAAGATTAAAACAAATCAACTGGATCCTATGGCTGGGAGACGTACCTACGCACCGCCAGAGCTGTAACTCTAGTCTTCTTCTCCGGTGGACCTCACCGGACTGGTCCACCCTCAACCATCACCAAAATAAAAAAGGAGGACATGATCTAAAAGAAATAATGGCGTAGAACACGAGTCTGACCTCAATTTCAACTAACTCCAAATATATAAAAAGATATGAGGAGTTGAATTTTGAGGTGTTTCAACTGAGTTGCTTCGATTTGACCTCTAAGAAACTCAATCTTCTTGCCTACATTGGTAGGACTTTAGACAACCAAAGATCCAAGAGAATTGAGTAGAATTGAGTGGGAATCAAAGAGATGAAGTTTTCTGAAAATTACCTTCAATGCTATGCAGGACTTGATGTTGCTTGCTTCAAATACGATCTGATCACACTTGAGAAGCTATCAGGAAGTGATTGGAGATGTTACAATGTTGTGGATCCTGGAGTTCTTGAATCTCCAACAGTTGAGATTCAAACTCAAATTTCAAATTGAAATTTCTCAAGTTTTCCTTTAGAATGAGAGGGTTTGAATTGGGGGGCAAAGCTGGCGCGCAAGGTGTGATTCAAATGAGCTCATAAGCCTTCTATTTATAGCCAAAGGGAATGATATTTGCACACTTCAAAATCTGTCCAAAATTGGCAATGTGAATGGCACGAGTGCATGGGCATGTACATGCCTATGATGCACTACATTAAGGTCCAAAATGATTCAAATTGAAGTCTGAATGAAGCTTGAATGGCAAGGCAATGTGAACTGAAGTTTGTACATTTGATTCTTTCCAATGATGCAACTTTGTTAAAGCCATGCGCGGACCTAGAAATCTTCATCCAAAATGCATGAACTTGGTTTTTTGGAAAGCTTGGGTTAAGGGGAACAAGTTTGATGTTCAACACTTTTTCATTTGGAGCTTGGAACATAGAGAATTTTTAGGTGGAAGTTTGAAATTTCAACATGTTGAAAAATTTTCTAAGTATAAAGTCATATATCTCAATATTCCACCTTACTTAACTTTTTATATGAGCTTCAACAGAGAAACATGTCTTCATAAAAGTTGTAGATCTTTCAAATACCTTCAAAATGGTCACCAATTTCATGTCATTTGGATTTAGAATGATAGAGTTATGCATTTTTGAAGTTTGGAAAAATCACTTGTTCAATGGTATATGTCAAAAATAACCTATAATGTTTCCTCATATCACATGCTCAAAAAAGTTGAATTTGCTTTCACTCTTGTAAGACCCCAATTTTGACCTTAAGATCCCTCATGTAATTTCATCACAAGCATTAGCATTGGGATCATACCTTGGCATCCTCCTTACCCCTCTTTCATTGGGTTTATTTTGGGAGAGATCACCAAGAACTTTGTGATTATATCATACTTGAATTTGTCTAACTCTTTTGTAGGAAGGGCATGATTCCATTGATTCATCAAGTTCACATTTAGGGTTTGAGACCCTCATGAACAAAGAGCACAACTAAGAATTGATCCAAGAATGGTTATGAGCATCATGTATGAGTCCCAATGTTTTCTACATGTTATATTGATCAAGTTTTCTTCAAGAGTTTGAGGGTAATTTGCCTTGGAAACCCTAGTTTGACTGGGTATCTTGAGTAACTTCTCCAACAAGCTATCTCACCAATTGATCAAATTTCTCAAGGGACACTTCAAATTTAATCATCTTATGCATATATGATCTACCATGAGCCTATAAAGTCAAGATAATTGGAAGTTAGCAAGTTTGTTGATGGTGGTTGGCTAGATGGGTTCATCTGATCAAAACTGGGTCTCCCTAGACCCTATCTCCTACAATTTTCACCATATGAAAATGATTCCAACATAAAACTTACTCTAAATTACATCCCAAACAACTTTAATTTTGAGACCTAGACCTAGTTTTTCTTGGAAAATCATTTTCTATGTTGAAACATTATAGGTCATTTTGTCTAAACCCTAATTTGAAAGTCAACTTCCCAAGGTCATAACTTGCTCAATTTTTATGAGATGGAATATTTACAAGTTTCACAATCAAATTAAATGTTTCTAATTCAACTTTTATGTTTGGAGTGGGAGCTAATTCAACCTTTTTGAGCATGTGATATGAGGTTACATTATAGGTCACTTTTGACCTATACCATTGATCAAGTGATTTTTCCAACCTTCGACAATTCATAACTCTATCATTTCAAATCCAAATGATATGAAATTGGTGACCATTTTGAAGTTATTTGAGAGAGCTACAACTTTTATGAATACACGTTTCTCATTTGAAGCTCATATAAAAAGTTAAGCAAGGTGGAATATTGAGAGATATGACTTGACACTTAGAAAAATTTTGATATGTCAAAAATTTCCAAACTTCCACCTCAAATTTCTTCAAGTTACAAACTCCAAATGCAAAAGTGTTGAACATGAAAGTTATTCCTCTTGATCTCACCTTTCCAAAGAGCTCAAATGCATTCATTTTGGACAAGGAATGCATAGTCTGCGTATGGCATGAACGTGGTGTCATCACTTGGCAAGGATCAAACTTCAAATCAAAATGTACACTTGCCTTACAATCCAAGCTGAATTCAGACTATCTAACATTCATTTGTGAACTTATGGCAATGATTTTATAGGCCTATGTGCGCCCATGCACCAATGCATCATCAATGACCAAATTTGGAAAGTGAATTCGAGTGTGCAAAAAGCAATGGATTCAGCTATAAATAGAGCCTCATACGCTTAACAATGAACATACATTCGCACCAGCTTTGACCCCCCATCTCTAACCCTCACATTGCAAAGGATAAACCTGAGAAATGCATTTGAAGTTGAGTTTGAATTTCCACTGTTTTGAAATTCAAATCTCCAGGAATCCACAACCTTTTGAGCATTCAATCCTTCTTCTGCAAGCATTTGGAGTGAGATCAAGCACGAGCAAGAGCAAGATCAGTTGAATCTAGACCTCAATTGAACTAACTCATTCAAACCATTTTTAGGCCTTTGTGCCTTTCAAACTTAATTTTCGTTAAAAGCAATGCATCCACTTTGAAATTTGAATCACGAACTACGAGGTTTTGATCCCTCATTTTTATGTTGGTACGTAGGCACAAGATCGAAGGTCTTGACAAACACAAAATTATAATTAATGAATTCTTTTTCTCATCCCCCCATTTCATTTGTTTGTAAACATCACTTTTTACCAAGTACATATGCACACAAAAAGGGCTCCCTAGGAGTAACTAAGACACTTTGGGTGCTAACACCTTCCCTCTGTGTAACCAACCCCCTTACCTGTAATCACTGACTTTTTATTAGTTTTGATTTGAAAACTTCTTACTGTTGGGTTTTGTTCGTACTTTTTCCCTTTTCCCTTGGAAACAATACAAGCGCGATGGCGACTCTTGTTATTTGATCTCCAGCTTGTCAATAGCTTGATGATCATGAATTTCCCGCTACAAAAATTAAGTGGCGACTCTGCTGGGGAGTAGTCTCCAGTGGGTTTAGCCTACTTTTTGTGTGTATATATTTGTATATATCTGATGTTTGTATATATGTATGTGTGATATAATATGCTTGTTGTGCTTGGTGATCTCTGAGTGGTGAGATAAGTTCTAACCCGAACTTGAGTGAAATTAAGATAAGAGGATGGTATAGTCATGTTCGACTTGTGTGGAGTAGTCCTTAACAAGTTGGCTTGAGATCTATCCGCTCAGTGGAGTCTCTTTTGGATTTGGAAATGTCATACAAGTATTTATGGTTAAGCATTGTTATCTCTAATTTGGGTCTGAGAAGCTGAGGACCTTAGAACATTTAACCCATATTGGCCTATTTATGACGCGGTGCGGAAACTGTTCAAGTGTAGATTTGATAACAGTTGTTACGCGATACTACACTCAGACGAGTTTCTCTTGAAAATATTATGGGTCGATGAGTCAGTCATCTTAACATGTAATATCCGATAGATGGAATTAAGACTCTGGGAACTTTTTAGAACATGATCTATAGGTTTTTATCCTTAGGTCACTCCTTTGGGATGGTTCTTACCCATACTCCATGTTCGTGACTCACAACAAACCCTTGATTCTTGGTTGATCCAATCAAGTCTTGTCAATATCAATGGAACGTGGGTGTTGATAAGGTGAAAGCCATAATCCACCAAAATGCATGATTGATCTTGACAATTACTTGATTCATCCCTTGACCTTTGTTTGCCTTGTGTGTGATCCCTTATTTGTGATTGTTGCATTCATGCACTCATTCGCATCATAACATTCATCACATGAAAATTTCAAGGAACTAAGGTATCATTTGCAAATATTTTCAGACCATGGATTGTGGACGAAGGAACACTAAGAAGTATAGTTTCAGATGTCCCGACTTGAAAGAGTTAAGGAAGCTAGCATCTTTTGTATTAGATCCCTTGGACTTGAAACAACGTCATGGGAAGCTTCTCTCCATCTTATCTACTGATGTGGTTGAAGGACTCTTGAGTGTGCTAGTCCAGTTCTATGATCCTCTCTATCGTTGTTTCACTTTCCTAGATTTTCAGCTTATGCCTACATTGGAGGAGTATTCTCATCTTTTGGGGATACCTGTTTCTAGTAGAGTGCCTTTTAGTGGATTGGATGAGATTCCCCGATCTAGTATTATTGCTGAAGCTCTTCACTTGAAGAAGTCTGAGATAGAGGCTCATTGGGTGAAGAAAGGAGGGTTATTTGGGTTGTCATCTGGTTTCCTCGTCAAGGAAGCTACTACTTTTGGTCAAGCTGGTAGCGTGGATGCTTTTGAAGCTATCTTTGTGTTGCTCATCTATGGATTAGCTTTGCTCCCTAACATTGACGGTTTTGTTGATGTTAACGCCATTAGACTTTTCTTGATTGGGAATCATGTGCCTACCTTGTTGGGTGATATGTATTTCTCTTTGCATCTAAGGAATTCTAAGGGTGGTGGAATAATTGTCTGTTGTATTCCTCTTTTGTACAACTGGTTTATTTTGCACTTGCCTCAGACACCTGCTTTTGTGGAGAACAAACAATGTCTAAGGTGGTCTCAGAGACTTATGTCTCTCACTAATGATGATATAGTTTGGTATGATCAGTCTTTGAGCAGTTTGGAGATTATTGATAGTTGTGGTGAATTCTCTATTGTTCCTCTCATTGGTATACAAGGAGGAATTAACTACAACCCTGCTTTGGCTCGTCGTCAACTTGGGTTCCCCTTGAGAGACAAACCTAATAACATGTTGTTAAAATGTCTTTTCTACCAAGAGCGTAAAGATTCCCAACATTTGAAGCAGAAGATTGTGCATGTTTGGCATAATGTGCATAGGAAAGGAAGATCCGAGCTTGGTCTGCGCAATTGTGTAGCTTTGGAAGCTTACACTCTTTGGTTGAAGAAGAGAGCTTTGGAGTTGAAGATGCCTTATCCTTGCGAAAGACCTATGTTTATGGTTGTGGTTGAGCCATTAACTCTCCCTAACCAAGATGTAGAGGAGTTGGAAGACACGCTCACCAAGATGAAGCAAGAAAAGGATATGTGGGAAGAGCGTTTTCGTGCTTTGAGCAAGAAGCATGAAGAGTTGCAGTTGGAGTCTAAGGACAAAGATGCACTTATTGAGCTACTTGAAGACCAAGTGACGAAGAGGCAGAGGTTTCATCTTCTAGTATGCCTCAGTCTTTTGTTTCTTGGAAGAAGATTGTTGATCAGCTTGTCCTCGAGATGACTCAGATGAAGGCTTCTTTTGAGACTGAGATCCGTCGCATTCGAAGGAAGTACGCGCCTATAGCCAAATCTTCTAACATTGTTGTTAGGGATCCTTAGGATGACTAGTCTCCTTTTCTCTTGTATTTTTCATTTGGTTTCTGAAATTATACTCAGTGTAATTCTTCCAATTTATATAAATAAAAAGATATTTTTGGTCATATCAAATTGTTGCAATTGCCATTTAAATATTATATATTTGCAAATGATATAGTAAGTTCCTTGAAAATAAAAATAATCAAACATTGCATCTCATGCATCATTTACATAAGCAGGTTTTTGGCAGATGTCTGATTGGTGTTTCTTCTGCGCTTTAGCCAAGCTGACTCACCAGTACAATACCCGAGCCAATCATCTGAAAATCATGGAGCATTTGGAGCAAGAGAACAAAGAGCTGAAGGACGAGATCGCTCGCCTGACTGCCATGATGTAGTCAGTTCTTGCTGCTCAAAACCAAGCTTCTTCAACACCTGCAACTCCTTCCGTGAGGACTGTTACTTCAGAGGTGACTACCTCCACCATGCCTACTGCTACTGCCCATTTCGCATCGAATATGCCTGCCGGATTCCCGTGGGGAATGCCGATTTTCTTCCATGCCGACATCTAGCCCAGTCATGTCCGTACCACCTCCCGTTGTGCACACTTTGCCTCGCGTAGAGGATACCATATATCATTCTGAGCTGTCTGAGGGTCCGGATGTTTATGAGAAGATGGATGAAATGAAAGATCAGTTTCTTGAGCTGCGCAAGAAATTGAAGACGCTGAGAGGTAAAGATCTGTTTGGGAAGAGTGTTGCTGAGTTATGTTTGGTGCCCAATGTCAAGATCCCGATGAAGTTCAAAGTGCATGACTTTGAAAAATATAAGGGCAACTCTTGTCCGCTCAGTCATCTTGTGATGTATGCCCGCAAGATGTCTACTAAGACCGACAATGATCAATTGCTTATTCAGTACTTCCAAGATAGTCTAACTGGTGCTGCACTCCGTTGGTACATGGGGTTGGATAGTGCAAGCATTCACACTTTTAACAACTTGGGAGAGGCTTTTGTGAAGCAATACAAGTATAATATGGAAATGGCGCCGGATAGAGACCAGTTGAGGTCTATGTCTCAGAAGGACAAAGAGACATTTAAAGAATACGCGTAAAGATGGAGGGAGTTGGCTGCCCAGATTACTCCTCCCTTGTAGGAAAAAGAGATGACAAAGATCTTCTTGAAAACTCAGAGTTCATTTTATTATGAACGCATGATCACTAGTGCCCCCAGTGATTTTACCGAAATGGTAAACATGGGGATGAGACTTGAGGAAGGAGTCCGTGAGGGACGGTTGACAAGAGATGAGGGGTCAACAAGTAAAAGATATGGTAGCAACTTTGGTAAGAAGAAGGATAGTGAGACCAACGCAGTAATTAGTGGGAGGCAGAGAAGGCCTCAGATCAGAAGAAATCCACCACCCCGTCATTATCATCATCATCAAGTGTCATCAGTAATTTCGGTATTTTCTAATCAGCAAGCAACACCAATTCAACAAAAACATCAACGTCAACAACAACAACCGCAACAAAGATCGCACACCTATAACAACAACAATACCAACAACAATCATCATCAATTTGAGAGGAAGAAGGTCTCTTTTGACCCGATTCCTATGTCATATGCAGAACTGTATCGCTCGTTAGTTCTCAAGAACTTAATTCAACCGAGGAACCCACCGCAGATCCCAGAACCACTTCCTCAGTGGTATAAACTTGAGCTCCGTTGTGCTTTTCATCAAGGAGCACCCGGACACAATATTGAAAACTGCTATCCATTGAAGTATGAGGTTCAAAAGCTTATGAAGAGTGGTATGGTATCCTTTGAGGACCGCGCGCCAAATGTGAAAGCGAACCCTTTGCTAGCTCATGGGAACTCTTCAGTGAATATGGTGGACGGTTGTCCTAGAGAATTCAAGGTTTTTGACGTCCGGTTTATCCGAAGATCCTTGGTGCAGATGCATAAGGATATCTGTATGGTGAGTGACTGTGAACATGACCATGATGGTTCTGTTGTTGGTAGTGTGAACCCAAGAGGGTGTGTTGTAGTGAAAAGGGACATCCAACGTCTGATGGATGAAGGCATGATTCAAATTGTTCAATCTCGTCATGCAAATGACGACGTCAATGTCATAGTGCCTATTTTCAAACAACAAGAGCGGTTGGTAATTCAATATGACAGTAGTAATAATAATAACGTCAGTCAAAGATCAGTATCACCGTTGGTAATACGGTTAGCGGGCCCAGTCCCGTATTCATCTGATAAGGTTGTACCTAACCAATACAATGCTATAATGATAAAAAATGGTCAAGAGGTCATGTTACCTACGACTAGTTCAGTAATGAGCATTGTCGATGTAACGAAGGTGACCCGCAGTGGTCGAGTGTTTAGGCCGGTGTTCCCAGAAAACAAAGAGGAAACAATTGTTGGTAAGAAGATGGAGGTGCCTAATGTAGATCCGGTTGGTTGTTCAAAAGATAAGTTTGGTGAATCTAGCAAATTGAAAGTCAATGATGATGATGAGGTACTCCGGTTAATCAAGAGGAGCGAGATTAATGTGGTTGAGCAGCTGCTCCAGACCCCCTCAAAAATCTAAGTGTTGTCTCTGCTTTTGAATTCTGAAGCACACAAAGAAGCACTACAAAGAGTTCTTGAACAAGCATACGTAGAGAATGATGTTACTATGTGTAAGACCCCAATTTTGTCCCTAAGATCCCTCATGGCATCATATCATATCATATCATTGCCTCAAGGATCATTGTGCACCTTGCCTTCTCCCTTGTGGGTGGGTTATCTTTTGAGAGTGGTTTTTGATCACCAAGCATGTTTTGCATTTTGTATATCATTGCTTTTCATTTGTTTACTAACCAAAAGTACAAAAATATTGTCATCTAACATTGTTACTTGCAGATGAAGCAACATTAGGTCAAACCAGTCAAAGGCAAGTTATTGAGCCATATATGGTGGCCATTCTGAAGAATTTTGGCACCATGATCATTAATCAAGAGTTCATATGAGTTGTGATATCATTTAGAATCAAAGTCTCAAGTGGTAGAGGCTTGAAATTCATCAGAACATGGCTCAGTCAACCAAAACCCTAGTAAAGTCAACTATGGTCAACTGTGCATTTAATCAGTGATTTGATGGTGGGAGATGGTTTGAGAGGTCTCATTCATGTCCATACAAGTCTCATATAACATGTCAAGTATCAACATTGAGGAATTGGAGGTCAGACAAAAAGTTTCCAAAAATAGTAAGTGACTTGTAATTTCAAACTGCCAAAAATGGAAAGGTCTTCTCCTCAACTTTACATCACCAAGAAAGCTTCAAGTCAAATTTTGTCCAACATGAAAGTTGAAGATCTTGCTCTTACCTTTCCAAAAAGTCCAAGAACATCCATTTCTCATTTGTGGTTGGAAAGTTATGATCAAATCATTGTCAAGAATTTTTGAACTTCAACAAGACATAACTTTTGCATCAAAAGGCCAATTCATGTGGTCCTTTTTGGAGCAATCTCCATTTGAAATGCTCTATCATAATCATTCATTACATTTCATCAAAAATCATCACACAAAAAGTTCATTTTTCACTTGACTTCATTTTAAATTTTGGAGGGAAAAGGTGATTTTGAAAAGTATGCATGATTTTCACTCCAAACCAATTGCAATTGCCTTAAAACAGAATTTTGGACTTGCTGCAAGTGAATTTACACTATTCCATTGGTCACATGTGCATAAGGGCATTTTGGCCAAATTACATAACATGCTCATTTCACTAATCCATTGCATTTTGCTTAATCATGTTTAACAAGCTTGATTAACAGGTGGTATAAAGTCCTAATCATAACAGAATTCTGCAGAACACAATTCATAATTTCAGATCCAAACACTTTTCATCTCAAATTCTCTCAAATTCTCTCAAATTTCTTCAACTTTTTTCATCGAATTTCATCATTCCTTTTGCTTGTTCTTGTGCTAATCATCATCTGCAGGAAGTATTGAAGATCTGTTGAAGCAAATATTGGAGAATTCTTGAAGAATTGGAACTGTTGAAGCTTGAACATTCACATGGCAATTGGAAATTTCATCGAAATCAAGATGTGTTGAGCTGAAGTCTTGCTTCCATACATTCATCCAAGCAACATAGAAGATCTGTTTCACTTTTTCAGACCTTGATTCACACGATTCCAACACTGCATCTTCATTGAGGTAAAAATTCGAATGCTCCATTTCTTGCAATTATCATGTGGTTCTTGTAGATCTTAGCATGTAGATCATTCTGCAATTTAGATCTCTTAATTTCATTAGATATTAAGGAAGTTATGCTGATTTGAATATTGGATGTTAGAACTTATTTTGATCGATCCTTTTGATATGAGTAAAATTAGAACAAATTGAAGCTGGATTAGTGTTGTGCATGATGAGATGATTCGATTGGTATAGGTCTCATGAATTTCTGTGAGGTTTAGTTCTTGGTGATGATGAACATGATGAAGATGATGATGAATGTTTAGGTTTTGTTTCCAGATCGCGTTTCAATCTTGCCTGGCCTTTGTTTTGCATGAATTTTATGTTTGTGTGCCATGTAACCAATAGCAGCGCGCCACATCTTTTAATGAAACACATAGTTTCATTAGGCGCGCGCTCAGTTCAAATCATGCCACTGTTCGAATCCGGCCTCAGGCGTTTCACATGTTGCTTGTTGCATTTTTCACATATGCTTATCACATGTTCACATACTTGTTTCACACATTTTTTAATTTTTCTTCACATTGAAAAATTCATATCTCTCTCAATAATAATCCAAATCACATGAGATTTTTCCCACCATGATCCTTGCCATGTCTACTATTTTTTGATGATTTTTAATGAATTTGTGCACGGTTGGAAAAAATAATGGCCTAGGGTTTGTTCTCACATGTCATTTCTTGCATATAGCTTGCCATTTCATTTGTGAAATCATGATGGTTGATCCAAAATTCTTGAAATTTTTCATGTGTAATCTAGACACTTTGATGAACATTTTGGTATATGGTTTGTGATTTTTGCCTTCCTGGATTGTGAGTTATGATGTGATCATTGGAGGTGTGACAATGTGTGTCACACCATTTCTTGTTCATTTTGTGGAATTCCTTTACCATGCTTATGCTAGGCCAATTGTTCTGAATTTTTGCATGTTGATACTTATGGATGTTAAGTTTGCTCATGAATTTTTGTGGATTTTTTGAGTACATTTTCAATTTGTTTGAGAATTTCTTCCCTGTTTGACCAATTGTGAACCTTTTGTGAGTCATGATATCATATGATTTGTGAAATCCTTGTTGTTTATTGGATGGACTTGAAATTCTACACATGTGTTCTAGACATCTTGAAGTTTGACATGGCTTTGGTTTGGTTCATTTATCTTATGTCATTTCTATTTTATGCTTGCTTGAAGTTGATGCATGATTTGGTGCCTTGTATGAGCTTGTTTGAACATGCTTTGACTTAGGGATTTTAATTGACATGCTTCCACTTATCCAATTTCCATGATTTTTGGTGTGTTATTCATTCAATGTGTTCCGTTTAGGCATGATTTTTCTTGGAATTTATTGAGCCATGTTTGATTTGATTTGAAGTGGTTCATTCTGTTTGCTCCATTGTGTTTCAATTTGCATAGTTTGACATGATTTGCTTAGGAAATGGATTTGGTGCATAGTTTTGACATGAGACCAATTGGAATTTATTCTTGATTGATTAATCTTGATTTTGGTTAATTTTCAGGTTCTGTTTTAAATTTTTTCCCTATCTTAGACCCTAGGCTTTGGCCTAAGGGTTTACCTCTCATGTTTGAAGCTTTGTTTTAGGTTGCACATGCAAGTTGCACAATTGATGATGCCTCATCTTGAGAGCATTTGATATTTGCTTTTGATTACTAATGTGTGTTTTGTAGGTTGAAGTTGATTCAATTGGGATTGACTTGTGGCTTTTGCCTTTGCCTCTTTTGGTTGTCTGTTGCATTAACTGTTGGTTGATTGTCTGTATAGCATACTGATTTGTTTGATGTTTCCACAGGTACCTTAGTTGCTATAGTTCATTGTGAACTTGCTTTTGCTCTTCTTGATAGCTTAAGCATTGAGGTATAACATCTTTTCTTCATGTAGTCTGGAAGACCTGGTCTGTTACTTGGCCAGGCACCTGTCTGAAGTCCTCCTTAAGAGGCAATGTTTGTGATTGTTTATATTTGTCCCCAAGCAGGAAAACTCCTTTTGAGAAGGCAATTGGTAGATAGAAGAGATGTGTAGTCCATCTCCTACTATTCTGTGTGTCTTCCCTTTGCTCACATTACATGTTGTAGCATTGTGGATCTTAACCCAAGATCTATCGAGTCTAAATTGTGGAGAGAGTTCCAACTTTCTGAACTCCCACACCTTCTGATATTCAAAGCTCTCCCTGACCAGGGATAAGAGCATGAGGCACACCCCTCATATCCTTTCATTTGCTTCACCTTAACTCTCAATGTTAAGGTTAAGAGCACCATTTACCCTATTCCAGTTGACTTTAAAGTCTAACCCTTGCTTGAGCCTAATTGCTTGGTTATAGTGTGTGCTAAATGACTTTGTTTGATTGATTGCTTAGTTCATTTGTACATGTTTGCTTGCTTGCCTTTGTGCACTTATCATCATTAATTGTTCATTATTGCATGATCATCATTTCATATCTTTGTGATCCATCTTTGATTGCCCATTGAGGACAACAGTAAGTCCATTCATTGGCCATTGTTCCTATGATTTGGAAGGGATAGAGTGTAAGACCATTTCATTTGGCTACTTATGTCCATTGCTTCTGTTTGTTTGTTGTATGTGAGGATGCAAGTGTAAGACCATGTCGTTGGCGTTTGTATTCCTATGATCATCTGTTGGAGATTAGAGTAAGCCCAGATAGATTGGCATCTGACATCCATATTTTGTTTTGTTTTAGGAGATTGGAATAAGTCCATTTATTGGCATCTGATATCCAAGTTTTATTTTGCTTTAGGAGGTTGGAATAAGTCCATTTATTGGCAGCTGACATCCCTGTTTGTTTTAGGAGACTGGTGTAAATCCATTTATTGGTATCCGGTATCCAGCTTTGTTGTGAGATTGGTATAAGCCCAGCAATTGGCCTCCGGTATCACCCTGCTTGTTATTTGCTTATTTGTTATTGCTCATTTCCTATTCCTATGATCTCAAGAGGTGAACCTTTCTGAGAAGTTTTACACTCCATTACCCGTACCCTCTCTGTCCTAAACCTTTTCACACTTTGCTTTCAAAAAATTTTGAACTATTGTGCAAACATCTTCATGTCTTATCAAATTAGAAACCTGGACCCTAAGTCCTTGATTTTTCAAACTCCATTTCATAACACTTCTTTGAATCAGTCATAATCATACTTTGACCATATTTTGTGAATACTCATAATCAATTAACTTCACCCATTCAATTGTTTTGTGGCTTTGTCCATTCTTGCTAAGTTTTTCACACATTAGCCATAGGTTTCAATTACCATAGTGGTTGATGTAAATCTTACCTTATCCTTAGTGAGTTGATTGTAAGTCTTCCATACTTATTATAGGGTTAACCCCTCACTAGTATGTTGAAGCCGTCCTCGCATGGTGGATTGTTGAATTCAGGTTGAGTTTTCTCCCATTGGTAATGAAAAGCCTTAGTGCTTGTGTTTTAAAATGAACTCACTAATTTTTGGAAATCTTTTAGCCGAACTACGGCGTTTTGATCCTTACCTTTCATGGAAGGTACGTAGGCAACGGGTTCATCCGTTCAAACACAAAAATAATAACAAAATTGTACATTCTTTTCTCATCTTCCCATTCATGTTTGCACAATATGTCATAAACAAATAAACTTTTTTATACAACAAGTGTGAAAAGGGCTCCCTAGGAGTACCTAGGACGTTTTGGGTGCCTAACACCTTCCCATTGCATAATTTACCCCTTACCCAGATTCTCTGATCTTTTCATTAGTTTTCTATGTGTAAAACTTCTTAGGCTTTTGTTCGCTTTTTAGCCATTCCTTAGGATAAATAAAAGTGCGATGGCGACTCGATTCTTTGTATGCTTTGCTTTTGATTTAACCAATAAATCATAAAGTGACGAATACACCGCTACACTATGGATCAGTTTGATCACATCATGGCTAACATCACTTCATGCAATAATTTGAGCTTTTGCGATGAAGAAATCCCTGAGGAGGGAAGAAATCATAATCTGGCGTTGCATATTTTAATGAACTATAAGGAAGATGCTTTGTCAAATGTGCTTGTTGACACCCGTTCATCACTCAATGTGCTTCCTAAGTCAACTTTGTCGAAGCTATCTTACCAAGGAGCGCCTATGAGGTACAGCGGTGTAATCGTCAAAGCCTTTGAAGGTTCGCGCAAAACAGTAATTAGTGAAGTGGACCTTCCAGTCAAGATAGGTCTGGGTGATTTTCAGATTACTTTTCAAGTAATGGATATCCACCCGGCCTACAGCTACTTATTGGGAAGGCCATGGATTCATGAGGCAGAAGTTGTTACCTCCACTCTGCATCAGAAATTGAAATTTGTCAAGAATGGCAAGCTAGTGATTGTTGGTGGGGAGAAGGAGTTGTTGGTTAGCCACTTGTCATCTTTCTTGTATGTTAAAGCTGAGGATGAGGTTGGAACTCCATTCCAAGCCTTATCTATTGCTGCTGAGAAGAGAGTTAGGGCACCTATGTCCACGTTGAAAGATGCTCAGAAGATTGTTGAAGAAGGTACTGTTGATCAGTGGGGGCGCATGGTAGAGGTCTCCGACAACAAAGGCAGAACCGGTTTGGGGTTCCAGAAAAGCTCATCAATTGCAAGATCTGAAGATATGCAACTCAGCTTCCATAGCGGAGGGTTCATTCATGGCAATGAACAACACTTAGCTGTCGTGCTAGAGGATAGCGAAGAGGAAGACTGCAACAACTTTGTAACGCATGGAAAGACATGCAACAATTGGACTGCTGTTGATATTCCTATTATTTTACATCGATCTAAGTAATCTCTTTTATATTTTAAAATCCTTCTCTTATGCCTAACAGAGAAGTGAATATTGTTTGGGAATTTTAAATTGATCATTAATAAAATTAATTCTATTCATCCACATCTTTGATGTTTATTTTTACTTTTTGCTTTATTCTGAAAATGGTAATCACAAAAAACATAAATAAACAATATAATTGTCCATCTGCATAATATTTGGTCACAAATTCACTTCTTTAAAATCAAAATATCAAATCGTTATGTAGGTTGGTTTCTAACCCCATTGAATACAATGATCCTTCTCCTCCTCCAAATTTTGAATTCCCTGTGGTTGAGGCCGAAGAGGGAAGTGATGTAGAAGTGAGTGATGAATTATCTCGTCTTCTTGAGAAAGATGAAAAGATTATTCAGCCGTTTGAAGAGAAGATTGAGCTAGTCAACTTGTGTTCCGAAGATGATGTGAAGGAAGTCAAGATTGGGTCTCGACTGTGTCCAGGTGCTAAGAAGGGGTTGATTGATCTTGTTCGAGAATATTCAGATGTATTTGCTTGGTCCTATCAAGACATGACTGGTTTAGATTCTGAGATTGTGGAGCATAGATTGCCGTTGAAGCCAGAACACCCGCTAGTCAAGCAAAAGATGAAAGGAACACATCCTGATATGGCCGTTAATATCAAAGAGGAAGTGCAGAAGCAGATTGATGTCGGTTTCCTTGTAACAGCTGAGTATCCGTAATGGGTGGCCAATATTGTGCCTGTGCCGAAGAAAGATGGAAAAGTCCGCATGTGTGTCGACTATAGAGATTTGAATAAATCCAGTCCAAAAGATGAGTTCCCCTACCACACATTGATATGTTGGTAGACGATACTGCTAAGTTCAAAGTCTTTTCATTTATGGAAGGATTTTCCGGATATAATCAGATCAAGATGGCACCGGAAGATATGGAGAAGACCACATTCATTACACCCTAGGGAACATTTTAGTATAGAGTGATGTCTTTCGGTTTAGAGAATGTTGGTGCAACTTACCAAAGAGCAATGACTACTCTTTTTCATGATATGATGCATAAAGATATTGAAGTATATGTCGATGATATGATTGCTATATCAATTGATGAAGAGGAACATGTTGAGCATTTGTTGAAGCTACTCCAGCATTTGAGAAAGTATAAACTCCGCTTGAATCCCAATAAGTGTACTTTTGGTGTTTGTTCTGGTAAGTTGTTGGGCTTTATTGTCAGCCAGAAGGGCATTGAAGTTGATCCTGCCAAGGTCAAAGCAATACAAGAGATGCCTGCGCCCAAAACTGAAAAGCAAGTCAGAGGTTTTCATGGTCGCTTGAATTATATTTCCAGATTCATTTCCCACATGACTGCCACATGTGCACCTATATTCAAGCTTCTTCGGAAAGATCAGTCTTGTGATTGGACCGAAGATTGCCAGAAAGCTTTTGACAGTATCAAGGAATATTTTCTTGAACCTACGATTTTGTCTCCCCCTGTTGAAGGAAGACCGTTGATCATGTATTTGACTGTGCTCGAAGATAGTATGGGTTGTGTTCTTGGTCCGCAAGATGAGACTTGAAAGAAAGAATTTGCAATTTACTACCTCAATAAGAAGTTCACCGACTGTGAGACTCGGTATTCCGTGCTTGAGAAGACTTGTTGCGCATTGGCCTGGGCTGCTAAGCGTCTGCGTCAATATATGTTGAATCATACCACTTGGTTGATATCCAAAATGGGTCCAGTCAAGTATATATTTAAGAAGCCTGCTTTAATTGGGAGGATTGTCTGTTGGCAGATGTTGTTATCAGAGTATGATATTGAATACCGATCTTAGAAAACGATCAAAGGTAGTATCTTGGATGACCATTTGGCTCACCAACCGATTGAAGATTACCAGTCAGTGTAGTATGACTTTCTAGATGAAGAGATTTTGTACTTGAAGATGAAGGATTGTGATGAACTATTGCTTGAAGAAGGGCCAGAACCTGGTTCCCGTTGGGGCATGGTATTTGATGGAGTTGTTAACAATATGGAAATGGCATTGGGGAAGTGATTATTACTCCTCAAGGCACGCATCTACCATTTATAGCTAGATTGACTTTCAAGTGTACAAACAACATGGAAGAATATGAAGCTTGCATTATGAGGCTTGAAGAGGCCATGAATCTCAGAATCAAGTATTTGGATGTCTTTGGTGATTCGGCATTGATTGTGAATCAGATCAAAGGAGAATGGGAAACAAATCAACCAGGTTTAATACCATATAGATATTATGAGAGGAGGATTTCAACTTTCTTTACAAAGGTTGAGTTTCATCATATTCCTCGAGATGAGAACCGGATGGCAGATGCTCTTGCAACGTTGGCATCAATGATTATAGTGAAGTATTAGAATGAAGTTCCTAATTATCTGTGATGCGTCTTGATAGACTAGCTCATGTGTTTGCTGTTGAAGAAATCAAAGACGAGAAGTCGTGGTATTACGAGATCAAATGTTTCCTCCAAAGTCAGATTTACCCGCCTGGGCATCTTTGAAAGATAAGAACACTTTGACAAGATTAGCCGATAATTTCTACTTGAATGATGATATACTATACAAGAGAAACTTCGACATGGTTTTGCTCAGATGCGTGGATAGACACGAAGCAGAATTATTGATGACCGAAGTGCACGAAGGTTCCTTTGGTACTCATTCCAATGGACTTGCAATGGCGAAGAAGATGTTGCGAGCAGGTTACTATTGGCTGACAATGGAATCTGACTGTTGAAACTTTGTGAAGAAGTGCCACAAGTGTCAAATTTATGCTGATAAGATTCATGTTCCTCGATACTATTGAATGTTATCTCTTCCCCATGGCCCTTCTCCATGTGGGGAATTGATATGATTGGGATGATTGAGCCCAAAGCTTCGAATGGACATCGTTTCATTTTAGTGGCAATTGACTACTTCACAAAATGGGTTGAAGCGGCACCGTATGCAAATGTGACCAAGCAAGTTGTTGTAAGGTTTATTAAGAATCAGATTATATGCTGTTATGGTGTCCCAAGTAAGACCATTACTGATAATGGATTGAACTTGAATAACAATATGGTGGAAGCTCTTTGCAAAGACTTCAAGATTGCACATCATAATTCTTCTCCCTACAGACGTAACATGAATGGGGCTGTTGAAGCTGCGAATAAGAACATCAAGAAGACTATCCAGAAGATGGTTGTCACGTATAAGGATTGGCATGAGATGCTCCCTTTTGCTTTGCATGGGTATCGTACATCCATCCGCACTTCAACAGGGGAAACCCCTTTCTCTCTTGTATATGTTATGGAAGCAGTGCTCCCCGTAGAGGTTGAGATTCCTTCATTGTGTATGCTCCTGGAAGCCAAGTTGACTGAGGCTGAATGGTGCCAGACCAGGTTTGATCAGTTGAATTTGATTGAAGAGAAGAGGTTAACTGCCATGTGTCATGGTCAGTTATATCAGCAGAGAATGAAGAAAGCCTTTGATAAGAAGGTCAGACCTCATGTGTTCAGAGAAGGTGACCTTGTGCTCAAGAAGATTTTGACGTTCAAGCCTGATTCTAGAGGGAAATGGACTCTTAACTATGAAGGCCCATATGTAGTCAAGGAATACTTCTCCTAAAAAAAAAAGAACAACTCGCTAAGTTGAAAACCCGAAAGGGCGGCTTAGGCAAAAATGAGCGTCTCGGTGGATTGAAAAACCGAAAGGGAGATCTAGGAAAAAATTAGAGACATAAAACAAAAAATAATTTCCCGATAAGTTGAGTACCCCACCTTAGGGCAACTTATGCAAAAACTAGGGGTTATGGCAAGTAACTGCATTTTGCTGATCTTCAGATTTTGAAGACTTGTTTGAGCACAAGGGTTACCATCAATTCATCCCCAGCAGCGGTCAAGAGCACATTGGAAATCAAGAGTTGATAGAAGGATTAAGGATCATTTGTATTCAATGTAGCCCTTTTCCATGTAAATTACGATTTTCAACTTTGTAAAAATCCATTGAGTCTTGTGATTTACAGACTACCATTCCATTAAATAAAGTTGAGCTTTTTTCCAAATTGTTTCTACTCTCATTTACTTCAGCCAATAGTTTTAAATTTTATTATGATCATTTTGAAATTAAATTTTTAAAATCAAAATCAAGTCTTTTCTTAAATATATAAAAGCAAGAATTTTTCAAAACAAATAAAATGAATATCAACAACATTTCAACGAATAGCAAGTCCTTAAGTGCGAAACATCAGAGATTCCCCAAGTAGTTAACCCTTTGGGTATCCCTAGACGTTTGTGTTGATTCATTCCTTGGCGGGATGTTTGATTCTCAATGGACTCCCTTTCCTCATCCCCAGCTGAATTGGTTGATTCGAATACCCTGAAGCGTGTTATTTTCCCCGACAGAATTTCTGCCTTCCCCAGCGAAGGTCGTACTTCCTCAGCAGGGTTGATCTTCAGAGATGGTTGATCTTCCCCAGTAGATCGCTTTGGTGTCCCCACCAATCGCTATTCAACTTGCTCCCAATCAGAGTTTCCTCATGGTTTCTGAGCAGCTAGTTATGTTTTTTCTCTGTAGGGTTGTCTCCCACTTTTATGGTATTGACCTAAAATTCCCCACAGATTGGATGTTCTATCCTCAACAGATCTCCTCCTTCCCCAGTTAGGTTTGAACCTTTGGGATGTTGATCTCTCTATTCTCCAGCAATTTGTCTCCATATTCTGTGGATTGACCGAGGATTGTACCGGTGGTTCAAATTCTTTGCGACACCTTTGTATCTTTTGTGATCATTTTGTCAGCATAATCATCATATATACATATATATATATATATATATATATATATATATATATATATATATATATATATAATTTCATAATTTGCATATCCTGCATCCTCATATTTGATTTGTTTGAGATTCTTATTCTCTGTTATGGCGGTATTTTATCCCCATACCAAATATGGTGTTTGTCCTCCTTCAATTATAGAGTGTCAGCCCCTTAAGCAGAAAGACTTTAACCTTTCTCCGTTTCCCCACTGAGTTTGTTTCCTCGTGGATGGTGGTTATTTTAGTTTCCTCCCTAGTGGATTTTCTGGATGGAATTACTCCCCTTGAGTTATGACCTCATTGGGTTGAGTCTTGATTGACTATTTTCTTTCTAGCTCTTACCAAGATAGATACTTTGGTCCCTTAAGAGTATATTACCCAGTAACTAGTAATATTCTTCCTAGTTTGTAGTTTGTTACTTCTTGCTCAATACCTGGCAAAAGTACCCTTATTTTTCTCCTCAGTAGAGTCCCTAGTGGATCTATTCCCCAGGAAGTATATCCTTAATATGTTCATCCTAACCAGTGACGGATATCTTTCTTTCCCCTTCCTGAGTCTATCCTTGATATGTTCATTTTAACCAGTGACGAATATTCTCATTTTTGGTATTCTACCTAGAAAAAAGGTAGTCGTAATCCCTATTTTGTTCCTAGAGAGTTTTTCCTTGATATATTCATCTTAACCTATGACGGGTTTTCTTCTCCTTGTGGTTTTCTACCAAGTAACCGGTAGTTGTAAATTCTACTTTGTCCCTTCGCAGAGTCTATCCTTGATATGTTCGTCCTATCCGATGACGAATTTTCTCTCTGATGGTTTTCTATCCAGCTTTTGATAGATGTAATTCCTACCCTTTTTGTTCAGTTGGTATATCCTTGATATGTTCATCCTAACCGATGACGGGTATCCTCCTTGGCATTTCCAGGCAAGTTTATCTTTGAAATGTGCATCTTAACCGGTGACGGATTTTCTTCCCTGTTGAGTTTATCCTTGATATGTTAATCCTAACCGATGATGGATACTCTCACCCTTGGTCTTCTTCCCAGTAACTAGTAGTTTTAAATCCTATCTTTTCTGCAATTTCCCCAACAAGGTTAATCTTACCCGGTAACTGATAATGAATTTCCTCTCCTGGACTCCTCAACGAGTCATCCTTGATATATTCATCCCAACTGATGACAGGTGTTCTCTCTGTCAGATCTTTATTATCTCCTTACCCAGTAACATGTAGTAGTGTAGCATGAAATTCGTGATCATCAAGCTATTGACAAGCTAGAGGTCAAATAAAAAGAGTCGCCACCACGCTTTTATTGTTTCCAAGGGAAAAGGGAAAAAGTACGAACAAAACCCAAAAGTAAGAAGTTTTCAAATCAAAACTAATAAAAAGTCAGAGATCACAGGTAAGGGGGTTGGTTACATAGAGGGAAGGTGTTAGCACCCAAAGTGTCCTAGGTACTCCTAGGGAGCCCTTTTTGTGTGCATATATACTTGGTATAAAGTGATGTTTACAAACAAATAGAATGGGGGGATGAGAAAAGAATTCATTAATTATATTTTTGTGTTTGACAAGACCTTCGGTCTTGTGCCTACGTACCAACATAAAAATGAGGGATCAAAACCTCGTAGTTTGTGATACAAATGTCAAAGTGGATGCATTACTTTTAACAAAAATTAAGTTTTAAAGGAACAAAGGCCTAAAATGGTTTGAATGAGTTAGTTCTTTTTGGCTTTTTTGAAAGTTTAGGTCGAGTATAGTTAAGTTTATTTACAAGTTTGATTTAAGAAAATAAGTTTGAAAATGCAATGGCATAAGGCCAAAGTTTCTATCTTTTTGTAAAAGTAGTCTAAGTTTAGAACAAAAGTAGTTCACACAAAGATGATTTTAAAAAATGGAGGAAGAGATTTTGAAATTAAAGAAATGGGGAGAAGATGAAGAGACTATCTTATGTACAAAATTAAAAGTTTAGAGGTTAAAAGATCTGATCAAATGGGTAGCAATCCAATAGACAAGAATGTCAATAGAAACCCAGAATTCCCTTGGACTTTTAGAATCAAGCAACACACAAATGCACAATTATATTATCTTGAAGAATAAGGCATCAAATAAAGATGGCCACATCCAAGCTTATCGCTTCCATGATCTTCTCCAAAATAGCCCATGTAACAGATGAATTCCACAAGTCACAGGTTCAAAATAACAGCTTCACAATGATCATATTGCAGATGAACTTAGAGATGTCTTCAAAGATGTATCAGATGAAGTTTCAAACTGCAAGCACTCGATTTCTCAGCAAGTTGGCATTGGCCAAGTCCTTTAACGTAGGAAGGTTGCCTAGATTCTAAGTCCATTTGTCCAAGATCAAGCCAACAGTCCACTCAAAAGTTATTTTAGGATTTTTTGTTATTATTATGAACATTAATGGTCAAAGACCACACAAATAAGCAAAGTATACGCAAACAAAATATATCACACAATATGGTCCAAATGGACAAAGTGAAAATTGCATTAACATAGACAATTAGAATGATATGAACAATGGAAAATGAAATAGAGTGCTAAAAGTAAATTGCAATAAAGTAAAAGCTTGAAATTAAAAGTTAGTAGTTAATTGGTTAGAGGTTAGTATTGTTTTTCTTTTGCTTTTGCTTTTCATTTCAAGACATTTTTTGGAGAACACTCAGCCCACTTATCACAAACATGAATCCTTGAACCAAAACATCTTCCAAAGTAAGGAAAGAAGGCCAAGTTTCCACACAATACCATGAAAGAGGGGAGACTTACAATCTCACTAACTAGAATGCTTATGCCTTTTATGTCACAAATTTAGCGCTATGTTAAGCAATCGTAATTGTACTTATGTAGAAGTCACAACTATTTGAGGCCGGGCAATAGAATTTTGGTGTTAATGCATGTTAGAGACATAGTATAATGGACTATGCTCATGAAACATACCACAGACAAGGAGAATACGCAAAAGGTGTGGCCTAATCTCATCCATACTCATGTCAATTTTTCAGTCAACTAGCATTAGGACTTTGAGATATCATAGGCCAAAGGGAATGAATTAATGAAGAAATGGAATAAGATGAAGTGGGAGGGGAATGGATCAAAACACAAATTTGTCAAAGGAGGACTTTTACCAAATTAATATCATCCATTCATTTTGGGAGATGGAATGTACATTCCATCAATCCCCTAAATCCAATGATATTAATTTGACAAAGTCAAATCAACCTTGACCAAGGTCCAACAACAAGAGTCAAACATAAACAAGTCATCACAATTGGTCAACAAATTTATTTGGCATTTATTCAAATTAAAAATACTAAAATAGTGTATTTAAATTAAATATGGTTTGTCCAATTCCTAAAATCTCATCAAAACACCAAAGAAATGGCAATGAGATTTATCATAGGTCAAACAAGGTCAAAGGACCTTGGAGAAAAAATTCGTAATTTTTGGAAATTTAAAAATATTTTTAAACAATTAAAAATAAATGCAAAATCAATTAATTCATGAAAAATATTAATAATGATCCAAAAAATAATTTTAATTCAGAATATGAAAGAGAAAAATAATTGAATTTTTTTGGTGAAAGTCCCATATTTTCTAGATCAATATTGAATTTAATGTGAATTATTGAAAATAATGCAATTAAAATGAAAATTAAAATATCAAAAAAAACGTGGACCACTTGATCTCCCTCATTAATTGAGGTGGCAGATCAAGTGGCCAGAAACACGCGTTCCACTGTGCACATGAGTCAGCGCGCCATAGGCATGGTATTCAAAAGGAACAGTCGTGATTAAAACAAATGAGATGGATCCTATGGTTGTGAGATATGCCAACACATCGTCGGAGCTGTAGCTCCGGTCTTCTTTTCCGGTGGACCTCACCGGACTGGTCCACCAACAACCATCACCAAAATTAAAAACAAGGACATGATTTCAAAGTAAAAATGGCACTGAGCTCGAATCTGGCCTCAATTCACTCTAACTCCAAGTATATTGAGAGATACATGGAGTTGAAATTTGAGGTACATGAACTGAGTTGCTTCGATTTGGCCTCAAAGCAACTCAATCTTCTTGCCTACATTGGTAGGACTTCAGACAACCAAATAATCAATATAATTGAGCAAGAATTTGAGAGAATCAAAGAGATCAAATTTTATGGAAAATACCTTCAATGGAGGTCTGGATTCAACTGATCTTGATCTTGCTTGTGCTTGATCTCACTCCACTTGCTTGTAGAAAAAGGATTGAATGCTTACAAGGTTGTGGATTCTTGGAGATTTGAATTTCAAAACAGTGAAAATTCAACCTCGAATTCAAATGAATTTCTCAGGTTTATCCTTTGCAAAGTGAGGTTTAGAGATGGGGGATCAAAATTGGCGCGAATGTGTGTTAATTGGTGAGCATATGAGGCTCTATTTATAGCTGGAACCATTGATATTTGCACACTTGAAATCACTTTCCAAATTTGGTCATTGATGATGCATGGGTGCATGGGCACGCATAGGCCTATAAAACCATTGCCGTAAGTCCACAAATGAATGTTAGATAGTCTGAATTAAGCTTGGATTGCAAGGCAAGTCTGCATTTGGATTTGAAGTTTGATCTTTACCAAGTGATGGCACCCTATTCATGCCATGCGCAACCTATGCATTCCTTGTCCAAAATGAATGAATTTGAGCTCTTTGGAAAGGTGAGATCAAGAGGAACAACTTTCATGTTAAACACTTTTTCATTTGGAGCTTAGAACTTGGAGAAACTTGAGGTGGAAGTTTGGAAATTTTTGACATATCAAAATTTTTCTAAGTCTCAAGCCATATGTCTCAATATTCCACCTTGTTTAACTTTTTATATGAGCTTAAAATGAGAAAAGTGTCTTCATAAAAGTTGTAGCTCTCTAAAAGACCTTCAAAATAGTCACCAATGGTATAGGTCAAAAGTGACCTATAATGTAACCTTATATCACATGCTCCAAAACGTTGAATTAGCTCCCACTCCAAACATCAAAGTTGAAGTAGACACATTTAATTTGATCGTGCAACTTGGAAATCTTTCATCTCATAAAAATTAAGCAAGTTATGGCCTTGGTAAGTTGACTTTCAAATTAGGGTTTAGACAAAATGACCAATAATGTTTCAACATAGAAAATGATTTTCAAAGAAAATCTAGCTCTAGGTCTCAACATTAAAGTTGTTTGGAATGTCATTTAGAGTAAGTTTTCTCTTAGAATCATTTTCATATGGTGAAAATTGTAGGAGATAGTGTCTAGGGAGACCCAGTTTTGATCAGATGAATTCATCTGGCCAACTACTATCAACCAACTTGCTAAATTCCAATTATCTTGACTTTCTTGGCTCATGGTAGATCATATATGCATAAGATGATGAAATTTGAAGTGTCCCTTGAGAAATTTGATCAATTGGTGAGATAGCTTGTTGGAGAAGTTACTCAAGATACCTAGTCAAACTAGGGTTTCCAAGGCAAATTACCCTCAAACTCTTGAAGAAAACTTGATTAATATAACATGTACAGAATATTGGGACTCATATATAATTCTCATAACCATTCTTGGATCAATTCTTGATTGTGATCTTTGTTCATAGGGGTCTCAAACCCTAGATGTGAACTTGATGAATCAGTGGAATCATGCCCTTCCTACAAAAGAGTTAGACCAATGCAAAGACATATTTTTGATATTTTGGTTTGGGAAATGATAGAATACAAGTATGATACAATCACAAAGTGCTTGGTGATCTCTCCCAAAATAAACCCAATGAAAGAGGGGTAAGGAGGATGCCCAGATATGATCCCAATGCTAATGCTTATGATGAAATTGCATGAGGGATCTTAGGGTCAAAATTGGGGTCTTACAGCTGCCCCTATTTAAGGACATTCTAGCTGAGGAGGTGAAGGTTAAAATCTTCATGTCGACTCAGTAGAATGGGCTTAAATAACAACATATTGAAACAAATTTTGGTCACCAAGAGACCTCATGATGCATATGATATGAATGTAAAAGTTAAGGCTCTGTGGGGAAATGCTGCCACAAAGGAAAAGAAATCAGAGGGACCGAAACTCCGTAGGAGTATAATGCATCCCGTAAGGAAAACTCACTGGGAAGACAGAGACTCTGAGGGGATAAAAAGGAATTATGCATAGTGTAAGACCCTAATTTTGGCCCTAAGATCCCTCATGGCATCATAACATTGCATTTGCAAAGCCTCAAGGATCATGAGCATCTGGGTTCCCTTTACCTTTGGGTGGGACCTCTTGTGAGTGGTTTGAGATCACCAAGCATGCTTGAATTGTATATCATTGTTTTTATCGTTTTATTTACTAACTGAAAGCACAAAAATATGTCACTAACATCTTTTGTTTGTAGCTTGAGCAGTCACAAGGTCAAAAGCTTCTAGGAGATCCTATGTGCAATGATAAGGCCAAGAGAAGATGAAAGCAGGCATGGCAATGGTTCCCAAAGCTCTCGTCCATCAAATATGCCTCCCTAGTATCTCAATTCATCATTTTTAATGAAGCAAGTCAAGGGGTTTGAGGTTTGTTTCCCAAGGAAACCCTAGTTCATCTGATCATCAACAATGCCTTGCTCATGAAGCAACCTCAGCCCATGTTTAAATACAATCAAGGGAAGTTCTTTAATCCACTATTACATGCATATTTGAACTTATTTGAGTGCCCTCAATCATCAATTCATCATGATTTGAGGCATGGACTTGAGAAGTTGGTCAGTCAATTCATCTGACTATTTTGAAATGCACTGAGACCTAACTTTTTATGTGTGGGTCAAATGGAGATGATCCCAACATAAAACGTGTTCTTAAGAACAATATGAACAACTTTCATGTTCATCAAAACTTTATTTGAAGCTTGGAAGATCATCTTCCATTCCAAGACATTATAGGTCATTTTGATGAAACCCTAATTTTGGGTCAACTTCCCAAGAACATAACTCATTCATTTTTTATGATTTTGAGGTGGGACCAAATGCATTGGAAATTTTATTGTGTATACTTAAAATGTTATGTTGAGCAAAAGTTCAAAATATCAAAATAAATACATGTGATAATGCAAAACATTATAGGTCACTTTGGGCCAAATGCATTGAAATGGAAAAAAGTCCAACTTCAAGTGCCCATAACTTCTTCATTAAAAATCCAAATGATGCAAAATTTAAGTCCAAATTGATTTTTTTAAAGGATCTACAACTTTCGTGTTGAAGGTTTTTCCATTTGAAGTTTGCATCATTGAGACAGAAGGGCTTGAACATTGGCCAAATTTGGAAACTTCTCTCATGCATGTTTTGCACCCTACACTTTAAACTCAAAATTCACTAATTTCCAAGGCTCAATTGAAATTTTGATCAACATATCATTTGTTCCTTATGCAACAAGCTTTCTAACCATTACTCATGAGGTAGCATTTGGAGTTTGGAAGCACCATTTTCGAAGGCATGAAGATTAAGTGCATTTTGTGAAATTCAATTCAAATTGCCATGCATGAGCTGTTTATACTTAACGTACACGTCCATTTGCAATTCACATGAACTCAGCAGGTCATTTCAGTCTTCATTGGGCCTTCCACATGATCACACAAGCCCATGCAATGAAAAATCCATTTGCCATGCACACGAGCTAACTCATGCACTCAGCCATTTCCAACTATAAATACATGTGCTATGCTTCATAATTCTCCAACCTGAAGGAGCCTGGAATGCTGCAAGATTGAATCCCTAACCATACCTAAAGGAACAAGTTCATCTTTCTTCAAAAATTTAGATCTGAAATTCAATTTCATTTGGTTGAATTTTCAGATCTAAAGTTCCTAGACCTTCATCATTTGATCTGTTGAAGTTCTGTTTTACAAAAGGAACTAAGGAAAGGGACTCAAATCTTCATAATCCAAAGGTTTGGATCAACTGGTTTTTGCTTCGAATCTCCTTATTCTTTGATCCATTGGCCTTGATATTGTGTTGTCTGAAGTCCTCTCTATAGAGGCATCATTATTGAGTGTTTAATTGTTGAATCGAGCAAGTTCAGTTAAACATCACCAAACTTCCATCTCTGATTTCTCTCTTAATAGCAATCTAGAATGGAAGTGAGTGATAGAGGAGTGATGTATATCACTTCACCTTTCGAATGGTGCCTGGATCGTCCATTTTAGTGAGCATTTGAATCTCTGCATTTTTTGAACTTCGCCGGAGCTCACCGGAGAAGACGGTGGCGCTGGCCACCGTCTCATTGCCAGATTGATTGTGAGCCATTGATCTCAATCTCCAGATCTAATCTCCACGCTCCATTGTTATGACTTTTTTTAATTCAATATGTTTCTCAATTGACTAATGACTATGGTACGCGCGCGCTCCTAATCCATTGGATGTTGCCACGTCAATTAATGAAGTCATCCAACGCTTCCTGATTTTTGCTATTTTCTTATTTCTGATTTTTATTTTCTTTATTTCCTTTTATTTCAAAAATTCATATCTCTTTTATTATTGGTCCAAAAAATATGGGACCAATTGCATTATTTCTCTTTTTAACTCTAGTTTCTAAAAATGATTTTTAATATTTTTTATTTTATCATTTGATATTTTTTGTGAATTCTCTCTTTTCTGGTTATTTTTAACTCATTTTAAATAGTTTTTGATATCCAAAAAATACAAAAATATTTTTCTAACCTCTTTGAATGATGATGGATCTATGAAAAATATTCTCATCAATTTATTAATTGATTTGAGATTTATTTGAGATTTTAGTTCAATTAGGTTATTTTTATTCATTTTTAATTGATTAAAAATAGTTTCTGACTTTTAAAAATGCTGAAATTTTTTGTCAAACTTTATTTGACCTTGTTGAACTTGGGATAATTCACTTGGACTTTTTAAAGTTGATTTGAAGTGAATTTGAAGTTTGACCTTTCTTTAATATTTTAATTCAAGTTTATTTTCCAATATTAAAAATGCCAAAATATTTAATTTATTTCTTGACTTCCAATCTTCATCTCATTTCTGATTTTTGTGGTTTGACCTTGATCTTCCCTATCTTTGGTCAACATTTATAGATTGGTACATTCCTTATCATTTGATGCATTTTATTTTCTTCTTTTCCATTATCCATCTTCTTCTTTTTCTTCTTCTCCTTCTTTTCTATTTGATCAATGAGTTAAAGGTTGATAAGTTCGCATTGATTAGGGAGGTTTAATCTTCCTTGATTCAAATCTAATTCATCTTGATCAAACGATCAAGTGAATGGCTTTGCATTAAGGATAAGTTGCTTTCTAAATCATGCAAAGGACATAAACCAATACAAGATCATTTCTCTTCCTTTTTTGGCATGGCAAGTTGTTGGAACTTGGTTCACTAATCAAGACTTCTAACTTGTGTTGTTGCCTACATTATTATTGACCGGCCTCAGATAGTTGTGACTTCTACATAAGTCCAATTATGATTGCTTAACATATCGCTAATTTGCCTTATGGCACCCTAACTACTAACATTAACCATTAACAATTAACATTTACTTTTTGCTCTTTACTTTTATGCAATTTACTATTCTTGTACATATTATTCATTTGCTTTTTCCTTTGCTCATTTGGGCACATGTTTATGTTAATGCAATTTGCCTTTTGCTCACTTGAGTACATAATTGTGTATATATCATTGTGCTTGTGTTTTGTTTTGATTATTGTGGACCAAATGCAAAGAAATGGACAAATGGACTTAGATTTTAGGACTTTCCCTATGCAAATTTGGAGTCAAAGAGCAACTAGGCATTGGGCCTTTAGAGTGCTATAAAAGTCAAAGAGCAACTAGGAATTGGGCCTTTAGAATGCTATAAATGTTGAAGAGAACTTTGAAAGGACCAATGTCTAAAACTCCTTCTTGTTCATTCTTGATTGTTTGATGGAACTTTTTAATGTGTGTGTTCTTGTGCTAGGGATTCCAACATTGAGCCTAAGTGAGGAACCATTGCCATGAGCTTCTAAGAGAGAGAGAGATCTAAGAGCCATTGAGGAACTTTCCAAGAGCTAACTTGATTGTTGATTGCTTGAGCTTTCTATTATTTTGCTTGCATATTCCAAAGGATGGGAGCTACTTGGATCATCAATATGATCTCAAGAGAGGAACTCCATTTGTGGTCTTGTTCTCTTATCCCTTATCTCTTGTATGATTAAGACTTTAGCCATTCTTCTTCTTCCCTCCACTCTAACCCAAGCCAAAACTTTTTTGTGCAAACATTTAACACTTCTTTTCAAACATTAGAAACCTAAGCCTTATGCTTTTGATTCTCAAACTTTCTTTTCATAACACTTATTTTGAATTGAATCTTTAAGTCAACTTTGACCATATTTTGTAAATACTTTTCATTGGTAAATACCACTCATTCAAATACTTTTGTGGTTTCTATGGCCACTTTCTTAATCTAATTTTTCATAACCTTTAGCTATTAGGTTTGAGTTATCCTTGAGGTAGATGTAATACTCACCTATATCCTTAGTGATGGACAATGAGTCTTCCATGCTTATTATAGGGTTAACCCCTCACTAGCATGTTGAAGCTATCCTCACATGGTGGATTTGTGGTTTTAGGTTGAGTTTTCTCCCTTGGATAACAAAAGATTTTAAGGCTTTTGGACCAATCAATCCATCCACTCATTTTGAGATTTTTACCCCGAACTACGGGGTTTTGATCCTAATCTTTTTTAAGATGGTACGTAGGCAATGGGTTTATCCATCCAAACACAAAATGTAAATAAACTTGTATATTCTCTTCTCATCTCTTCAATCATGTTTGCACAAACAAATTTTCACAAAATACCAACCTTACAACAAATGTGAAAAGGGCTCCCTAGGAGTACCTAGGATGTTTTGGGTGCTTAAAACCTTCCCATTGCATAACCAACCCCCTTACCCAGATCTTTGACATTTTTACTTGTTTTTGATTCGATAAAACTTTTAGGTTTTTGTTCGCTTTCTAACCATTCCTTTGGATAAATAGAAGTGCGGTGGCGACTCGACTTGTATGGTTTACCTTAGATTTAGTCAATATCTCTAATGGTAACGAATACCCCGCTACAGAAAAGTGGCGACTCTGCTGGGGAGCATTTTCCTAGTGGGTTTTGCCTACTTTTCATATTTGTTGTATTGTATTGTATATTGTTTTGTGACATATTTTTGTACAATTTGGGATTACTGTATTATATGTAATGATTAAATTGCTTGAATATTAATTCTTTGTACGCTTGGTGATCTTTGTGAGATGAGTTCTATACCCGAACTCGAGTGCACTTAGGATAGGAGAATGGCATAGTCTTGTTGACTTGTGTGGAGTTATTCCTTAGCAAGTTGACTTGCAAGTCCATTCACTTGGTGTAGGTCATGTTGGGATCAATAATGTCACACAAGTAGTTGTGGTTAGACATTACTCTTTCCAATATAGAGCTTAGAAGCCAAGGACCTTAGTTTACCAAGCCCATCTTGGCCTATTCTTAGGATGTAGTGCGAAAGTCGTTCAAGTGTAAGATTTGATACGATTGTTATGCGATACTACACTCATAAGAGTTTCTCTTGAGAATATTTTTGGAATACGAGTAGTCGTTTATCCGATAATATCCGAAAGATGGGATGATGACTATGGGAACCTCTTGTAGAACATGTTTGGCAGGTTTAAACTCTAGTACACTCCCTTTGGGTGGTTCTTAACCGAGACTCCATGCTCGTGACTTGCAACAAACCCTTGATTCATGGTTGATCCGTTCATGTATCCTTAATATCAATGGAACTTGGGTGTTGATAAGGTGTAAACCATAATCCACCAAAATGGATGATTGATATTAAGGATGACATGATCCATCCCACGACCTTTGTTTGGTGTGCTTTGCTTGATCCTTGAGTGTGATTGTTGCATTCATATATTCATGCACCCATTTGCAAATTTTCAAGGAACTTAAAGAGGTCTATTTGCAAATTTTCAGACATGGAAAGACAAAGAAGGAATACAAAGAAGTACAGTTTCAAACAACCCGATTTGAAAGAGCTAAGGAATTTGACATCCTACGTACTAGATCCCTTGGGTTTCAAAGCTCGTTTTGGGAAGCTTCTTTCTCTTCTGACTACTCAAGTGGACGAAGGGTTAATGAGTGTATTGGTGCAGTTTTATGATCCCTTGTACCATTGCTTCACATTTCCGGATTTCCAGCTTTTGCCTACACTTGAGGAGTATGCCTACCTTATGGGTATACCTATTCTAGACCAGTTGCCGTTCAGTGGCTTAGAGAGTATTCCTACTTCTCAGGAGATCGCTGATATGTTGCATATAGATGGATCTCTGGTTGGTGTTCATATGACTACCAAAGGTGGAATTCAAGGTCTCCCTTATGAGTTCCTCATTGCTCAAGCTACTATGTAATGGAAGGCCATGAGTGAGGACGCTTTTGAGGCCATATTTGTACTTCTCATCTATGGGCTAGTGTTGTTCCCCAACATCGACAAGTTTGTGGATGTGAACGCTATTAGGATTTTCTTTACTCTTAATCCCGTTCCGACTCTGTTGGGTGACACTTACTTTTCTTTGCATATGAGGAATGCAAAGGGTGGTGGTACCATTGTGTGTTGTTTGCCTATGTTGTACAAGTGGTTTATTTCTCACTTGCCGCAGACGGTCGCCTTCAAGGAGAATAAAGGATGTCTACGGTGGTCCACGAGACTTATGTCTCTCACTAATGATGATATCTTTTGGTACAACCGTGTATATGATGGTGTGCAGATTATTGACTCTTGTGGTGAATTCTCCAATGTACCTCTTCTTGGTACATGTGGTGGGATTAGCTACAACCCTATTTTGGCACGTCGTCAACTTGGGTTCCCCCTAAAGGATAAACCCAATAACATTCTGTTAGAGGGTGTGTTCTTTCAGGAGGGTAAAGATTCCCAAGGCTTGAAAGGCAGGATGGCCCGCGCTTGGCGCAAGATCCATAGGAAAGGAAGAAAGGAGCTGGGACCGAAGAATTGTATTACTTTGGAGCCTTATACTTCTTGGGTTAGGAGGAGAGCTGTTGAATACCTCATGCCTTGCGAGTATCCGAGACCTACACCTTTGGTTGTGGTTGGGCCTTCAACCCTCCCTGACCAAGAAGTAGAGGAGTTGAGAGACGAAGACCGTTCACGTGCTTGGATCCGTGAACGAGAGGAGTTGCTTCAGCAGATCAAGGAGAAGGATGCTTTAATAGAATTCCTCGAGCA